>NW_027492649.1:0-459061 GCF_021521415.1 Bidens hawaiensis
AACGGCACAACGTAGGCCATTACGGATGGTCTTATATATAATTCGTAGTTATATAAATTTGTATAATACACGAGTTCCAAATGGTTTGTATTAATTTATAAGTACGGAGTAAAACACTTACATATTTGGTAACTGTTTCTTTAAGGACAAAAAGGAAACTTATATATTTGGTAAAACACTTATATATTTGGTAACTGTATATATTTGCTCATGCAATAAATATACGAATTAGATAAAGATCTATAAAACGGTTGCAACAGTACGTTTATTCATATCTTGAAGCACCATACTCGTACACCTAGTCACCGCACAATTAATAGACCGTCCATGGGTCTGTGAGGCAGATGCATCAGTAACATCATGTCAATTAATATCAATAAATTAATAGTATATACTTGTTTTTCCCCCCTATGAACCGACTTTCTATTTACTCTACTTATGTTAACTTTCGTAATTCGTATCTACTGGCCGGATTTGCTTAAATGAATTACCATGATTAACTTACTTGCATCCGCATTAACAGATCGGCGCTTTGTTTGAACTCGAACCGATTAGTTTTGAAGTTATTACGAATCTTGTCGATCGTAGCTAGTTCCTCTTCAGTTCCTGCATCCTGGCCGAACTCCCAGTGTTGGCGGCCGACAGGTTGTTGGTGGTTGTTAGCCACTCTTCACCACCTCCTTCTGCTATCTTCAACTTCCACATGTTCCTGCTTCAAAATTCATCAGCAGTTTTGTTACCAATAGAAGAGAAACAACGATTTGTTTAACCTATTACACATATACTTTTTTTCTTTTGAATAGCTAGCGCGGACTCGGTAATTGCACTTCTAAATTTAGTCTCTTGTTCACCACTAGACTCAAACTTTCAATCACATAAGAAATAATTAATGACACATTTTTACACATCTTGATATCCATGGTCGACGTGCAGTTGATTGTTAACCTATTGCATGCACATACCCTAATAATACTTGCCCAACCATAAATACATACATAGAGGGAGAATAAGTGGTACTGGTAGGTATCTTTTGTGAAAATACCTTGTACTTAGTGGGCCTCTGATATGGATGGTGGAGAGCAAGACACAATGCACCGTTTATATAGAAAGCACATATAAGCAATGGGCTATATAGGAAAGGATTATATCATTGAAGTTTTATCAATTTATATAGGGTTAACTTAAAATACAACGGCCAACAAAAATGAGAAGGGTGAGAAGGAATTTTGTTCATTGATCTTAGATTTGAATGGCTGAGATTAATTTAATAAATAAAAATTGATGGAAATGACATGAATGTAATAACACACCTTTGTTGACTTTTTCTCTCCACATGCAAGACACATGTTAATTCTCCCATCATTTTAAAATGTTCATAACTTTTTCATAAGACATTATTTTTTTTAAAAAAATTCACCATAATAATAAGAGTTTTTTTATCTTTAATATGAGTATCATATTGTTACATAAAAATAAAAAAAAATTAATGGGTTTTTTAATTGTGTTTTTTTATTGTTCATTGTGTCATTGTGTAATATGTTGTTTCCATTGTGTTTTACTTTTCAATTCATTATATTCACCATTGTGTCTTACATTTTAGGCCTTGTGTTAAACGTATTCACCATTGTGTCTTACGTTTTAAGCCATTGTGTTAAACGTATTCACCATTGTGTCTTACGTTCAGGTCATTGTGTTATACGTATTCATCATTGTTTTTTACGTTTTAGGTCATTGTGATATACGTATTCACCATTATGTTATACGTTTCAAGTTAAAGACACAATGGTGTGCGAAAAGACACAATGACGAAAAAAGACATAATGATAAGCGAAAAGACACAATGGTGTGCGAAAAGACACAACGGTGTGCGAAAAGACACGACGGTGTGCGAAAAGACACAATAACGAAAAAAACACAATGATAAGCGAAAAGACACAATGGTGTGCGGAAAGACACAATGGTTTGCGAAAAGACACAATGGCGAAAGAAGACACAATGATAAGCGAAAAGACACAATGGTGTGTGAAAAGACACAATGACGAAATAAGACACAATGATAAGAGAAAAGACACAATGGTGTGCGAAAAAACACAATGGCGAATAAAGACACAATGATAAGCGAAAAGACACAATGGTGTGCGAAAAAAACACAATGACGTGATTTTTGTTTTAAATTTTATATAACAAAAATCATACTCATATTAAAGATAAAAAAACGTTTGTTATTATGATGAACTTTTTTTTTAAAAAAAAAATATCATACGAAAAAGTTATAAACGTTCTAAAATGTTGGGGGTATTAACATGTGCCTTGCATGTGAAGAGAGAAATGTGTACAACTACCTCTATACCCTTTTTCTTTTGATCCCCACTTGACACATGTCAATTATTTATGGCTTCTCACACTTCTTATTTTTGTTACCCTTTATAGAATAACTTGACTCATTTATATAAACGTTTAATTTTTGTTATTATAAATTCAAAAGGCGTACACGAGGACTTCGGCATTTAAAATACGGTTGGGTGATTATTGATTACTAATGTACAATCATTTACATGTGTTTTAAATACATATAAATCATTAGAGTGATCTGTCAAAATCTTTCATGAGGTTTAGTCAGTTTATTTATTATTTTTGGACTTTTAAGGTTTTCCAGTTGTTGTTGCCAATGTGGTTTCGACAGGGTTGCGAATCAATTTCAGTTTCCGATGGAGATCAATGGGATTACGAACACATAAGAGCATACATATGCCATCTCCTTCCCATCTCTGTATTTTGATTAAAACATGTCGGTTTTTTAATATATCTCTCGTTCTTTAAAAACATCTTAGAGCATCCACAATAAGCTCCATCTCCATAGGTCCGGATCTACGTGGCTGGCGGCAAACTTGAGAAAAGTCAAGTCCACCACTGTGGAGAGAGGTCTTTAAAAGGAAAGTTTGCTTTTGCAAACTTGAAACAATCTTTATGTGATTTTTGTTTTAAATTTTATATAACAAAAATCATACTCATATTAAAGATAAAAAAACGTTTGTTATTATGATGAACTTTTTTTTTAAAAAAAATATCATACGAAAAAGTTATAAACGTTCTAAAATGTTCGGGGTATTAACATATGCCTTGAATGTGGAGAGAGAAAATGTGTACAATTACCTCTATACCCTTTTTCTTTTGGTCCCCACTTGACACTATGTCAATTATTTATGTTATCTCACACTTCTTATTTTTGTTACCCTTTGTAGAATAACTTGACTCATTTATATAAACGTTTAATTTTTGTTATTATAAATTCAAAAGGCGTACACGAGGACTTCGGCATTTAAAATATGGTTGGGATGATTATTGATTACTAATGTACAATCATTTACATGTGTTTTAAATACATATAAATCATTAGAGTGATCTGTCAAATCTTTCATGAGGTTTAGTCAGTTTATTTATTATTTTTGGACTCTTAAGGTTTCCCAGTTGTTGTTGCCAATGTGTTTCGACAGGGTTGCAAATCAATTTCAGTTTCCGATGGAGATCAATGGGATTACGAACACATAAGAGCATACATATGCCATCTCCTTCCCATCTCTGTATTTTGATTAAAACATGTCGGTTTTTTAATATATCTCTCGTTCTTTAAAAACATCTTAGAGAATCCACAACAAGCTCCATCTCCATAGGTCCGGATCTACATGGCTGGCGGCAAACTTGAGTAAAGTCAAGTCCACCACTATGGAGAGAGGTCTTTAAGAGGAAATTTTGCTTTTGCAAACTTCAAAAATCTTTATGTGACATATTCACTCTCTTTTTCTATCTCACATACATATATACACATTATATGTATATAACTTTAATAATTTTTTTAATAGGTTTATAGAGGTTTGTTGTTGTGGAAAAACAATAATATTATTAAGAAAAGTTTGGAATCTGATGTGACGATAATGTGACGGTTTGTTATTGTGGATGCTATTACATCTCACCCCGCAAGTCTATCCTTATTCAATTAAACATACATTTTTATTTTTTTTAATTATTTTTTTTCTTTCCCATCTGTTCACATTCACTCACAAACAATTTTAAAAAATAGATGTGGGTGCACGATGTGTATGTTTTTCTCTAAAAATGTAAGGTTGAAGTACGGAGATAGGGGATGAGAAAGATGAGTTATTACTTGTTAAGGAATTTTGTTAAATTATGAAGATAAGGTTAGGAAACAATAAAGGTTATCATCAAAGTTTTTCATTTTATATAGAGTGAATTGCGGTTTTAATCGAATAGTTTTATATTTGTGATTTTCGCTCTTTTGGTTTTATTTCACTTGCAATTAAACTCGACCTCACTAACCCTGTTAAGTCTGATCGTTAAACTCATTAGCGTTCCCTTCACATGAGGGGCGGACTTTCCCTTTTTTTCCCAAATTCACCACAACCTCTCACGTGAGGGTGCTTGCAAATTTAAACGAGATTTATTTGGAGAGGAAAAAGACAAAATTGCCCTTTACGTGAGGGGCACGCTGACGGGTTTAACGACCAGACTTAATGGGGTTAGTGGGACGAGTTTAATTGCAAGTGAAATGAAACCACATGGATGAAAATCGCAAATTAAAACTATTAGACTAAAATCGCAGATTTGAACAAATCATAGGGACGAAAACCACTTTTTACTCTTTTATATAGTTATTATTAATTAAAAAGACACGGACTTTAGCTTTTAAAATATAGTTGGGATGATTATTAAATATGCCTCCATAGTTAATGCTATTACATATTATACTGTATATGGTTATTCAGTATCCTCGCAATTCTCTATTTTTTAATATATTACGTCGGTATTAGATGATTCTACATGCATTATTAGTCATGTAAACTAACCAAACGTTCAATAAATTGTTTGTGAATCGTTAGGCAGGAAGTTCGTTTATTTAATAAATGTATGAAGATGAACAAAAAGATTGTGTTCGTTTAATTAAACGCACGAACATGAACATTTGTTTCGTTTATTCATTTATGTTCGTAGACATTAATATATGTTCGTTTATACATTGTAGGTCCCGTGACCGGATCAAACAACAAACAAACTAAGTACTAGTCGTCTTGGATCAACCTCTCAATTAGTTGGCGAAAACAACTAGCTAGGACCGAGATCTCGGATCTTGTGATGTTGGTAATGAGGGCCGAAGGTAGAGAGAGGGAAAGAGAGTTTGTGAGTTTGTAAGAAAGATAATTTGCAAAAGGTTACTTGGTGCATGTGATACACACACTATATATATGTGTGTGTATTCCCATACACCTCTTTCATATAACATGCCCAATGGGCTCCAAATACAATAGGCCTTGGGCACAATACATACAAAAGTAAACAAACTAACAACATAAACGAGACTACATACAAATACGAAAGACTAATACAGAAATGGGCCTTACAATCTCCCTCTAGTCTTTAATATTTGCTTTATTTTCTTCCATCATCACTCTCACTCGGACTCGTAGTTGAAGACAACATCTGGATCTTCAACAAATGGTTGCCTTTCAACAAGTAATTTGACAAACTTGTTGAAGTTTCCGATGATAGTGTCCCGTGTTGTCACGACGGACATCTTCAACAGTACAAAGTGGCGTCTCCACAAGCTTCTTGAGGTCGCTGAGTCCAAATCCTGCAAGTTCATGCTCATCAAAGAACCGCAGCTCGTGAGTGCGTGTGCTGTGAATAATGACTTCACCGTGCTCGTTGTCAAATTCCCAGGCGATGAAGTCGTAGAGAAAGTCGGTCCTCGAAGGGCATCCTATGGCAGATCAGCTCGCTATGATCATCAGTATCTTGTATCTTCGACCCTTGGATGGCTTGTTAGTGAATGGTTGATTTTTCTTGTCTTGTATGACCTACCCTCATAAACCATGATTCGATAGTGTCTTTGCTATAATCTCGATCTATAGTCTTGCGAAAGTAGTTCATGTCGAGATGAGACAAAGTGTGCATATGTTTTGTAAGTATGATATGGCAGATCTCCATTTGCACGTCGGATAGCCCAACTTTTGCTATCATTGTGGTGTTTGGCGTACAAAATAAGATCCAAATCATGGTAAGGCTTCGACCTCCATCGCAAGCTTCCCATTCTTCTCACCCTGTAGTACTTGGTGCCCTTCTCTACTTTCTCGAGCAGAAGTAGCAATAGGAGTGACAACAGGTTCATCAGCAGCCGACTCAACATTCTCCCCTAACTGGTGGTGTGTTGGGGTTGGGGGAATAATTGATGCCATTATCACTATCTTCTTTATTTTCATCCACGGCTTTCTCAACTGTCGGGACGGTACCTGCAAAAGAGCAAACGTTTAGTAAAGAGGCGAGCTCAGCCTTCACCACAACATTCGATTCCCTTGTCTTCTAAGCCTCCTTTGGCGGGTCATCATCAGTTGCCTTATTTCTGGTAGGCATCACCGCTACCATTTCCACTATCACTACCACCGCCGTCACCGTTTCCACCACACGAGTATCATCAAAGCTATCGTACTCGTGGTCAACATCCTCATCACCATTGTCCTCATCATCATCCTCGTCTACACCATTAGAATCGTCATCATCATCCTCATAATCACCGTCATCACCATCATTATCATCACCGTCATCACCATCATCACCATCACCTTGTGCTAATCGTTGTGCTTTAGGATGAACAATCATAGCACTGGTGAACACAACACTTACTTGCGTACTCGTGGTGGGTGCAACAAGTGGTGAACTTGTAGTACTGACCTGCTCAGATTAAACAACACTAGTAGCTACAGGCTTAGTGCCGGCAACGGTTCCTACAACAACTTCAGGCTCATCAGCAGCATTTGAATCGGAACCTCCTTCTCCTCCATCCTTATTAGGTTCTCCCGTGTAGAGGAAGCCATGTACACTTCCAAGAACTCTGACCCTCTCGGCATCAGTGGCTAAACGAGCAAGCATATTTTGTCGTCAGTTGACTTGCTCAGCCCTTGGCTCGACTACACGAAGAAACCTTCGAAAGGTCCCCATCAAGTGAACACATAGGTTCTCAACATCCTCATCGGTTAACCGCATAACCTCCATCACAGTGAGGTATCAGTTAACCAACGACTCATTTATGCGCCCTTGTTCAACGCGTTGGTTTTCCAACTCTTCCTCAAGCTGCTCAACAAGATTCTGTAGCCTCACACTTTCTCCCATAACCCTGCTCAAGTCCTGACTCTCACAACCTTCCAACCCACTCACCCTTGAGTTCAAACCGCTCAAAATCAATCCACACTTTATCAAGTGTAGACTCAATCTCCCTTATGAAATTATCAGTAAAGTTAGAAGATGAAGGAAGATCAGTCTCCAAATGTCTAACTCGAGACTCAAGCCTTTCCATGTCAACGTGTTGATCAACGTTTTGGAGAGAGTTTTTGTTGATTAACTGCTGCTGATTGTCAATTCTTTTCTGCAACATGTTGATCCAGTTTTGCTGACTTTTGATTCTGTCTTGATCCAGGTCACGTCTTTCTTGAGGAATGGCCAAGGCATTCTTCAAAGGATCTTTGAATTGATCGGCCAAGGCATCACATTGACGAGTGACCTCCTGGTTGATGGCTTGTTGATCCTTCAAGAATTTGATCAATGAGTTCCCGCTTTGCATGGTTCTCATTAGCCTTTTCCAGTGCCACAAGCCTATCGTGGAAAGGATCTTTGAACACGGGAGACTTCTTCGATTTTCCACTTGAGATGGGAGTGGCGGTAATCATAGGGCTCCTAAGTGTTGAGGGAGGTGTTTTTGAAATGTTTTAGTGTGGTGTGGTTGGGATGGGTAAGGTTAAGGTTAAGGTTAAGGTTAAGGTTGGGAATGATGTGGTTATGGTTAGGGGTAGGCTAGTTGGTGTGGTGGTTGTTTCTATGGTGGTTGAGGTGGGTTGGGTTTGGCTGGATGTGGTGAATGTAGATGACCAAAATGAGGTATCGCTAATAGGTGAGGCAAATTGGTATGTGGGTGAGGTGACGGGTATGGTGGTCCTAGGTTGGATGGTTATAGGTATGTCCTCAAACATTGAGAACATTGGTTCGTTTAAGCGGGCTGGGGAGGTTTCGAGTGAAGTGAACGGTTCATCTACAATGGATGGTTTCTGGGTTTTGGCCTTTTTCATATGGATTATTCTAGGTCTAGGTTTGGTTGGGGCTTTGGGTGAGGTCATTTTGGTTTTGGGTTTGGATTTGGGTGAGATTGGGGTTTGGGTTTGGGTTTTGGTGACTTTGATTTGTTTGTCTTGGAGGGCTTTTAGGTGGCTAAAGTCCTGGGTGATCCTATGCGTGGGTCGGGAATGGTGGTTTATGGTGATGTGGTTTGGGTTGCTAAGGAGTGGGTTATCATCTCAGAAATCGAAGGAAAGGTTACCTTGATTTGAGGTAACTTAGAAGGAGAAGACTACTTGGAGTCCTTTGCCTTCTTCAACCTTTTAGGAGGACGCTCAGGCTCCTCTTCCTCTTCTTCCTCAGCAGCAACAACAACAGATCCTTTGGAGGACTCACCAACTTTCCTCTTCTTCTTATCATGCTTTCTCTATGATCTATGCTCGCTGTTAGGGCATGAATTTTATGCTGAGGATCCAATATCCTTGAATATCTTGTGGATAGATTATCCTTAAGATATGTTTAAGGTTATGAAGGATCAACGATCCTCGGTATTATTTGTTTACTAATGATTGCATTTTGAATGGTGATGTGTTAGCCAGGTATAGAAACTTTGTGATCTAGTCTACCATATATTTTGTTACAAGTCACCTACATACATGCTCGGGACTGAAGACTAAACTAACGGGAGAAGTGGAAGAATAAGAGGATTTATTGCTGAGTCACCAATTGATGAGTACTAAGGACATGATATATTATTCTTGAAGACGTGCTTAAATCAAGAATTATATGGCTAAGTCTGGATCCAGGATCCTTACTCAATTTGCTATTAATGGATGATTTTCGTATGAAGAGATGTTTAAATAACAGCAACGGCTCCTAGACTTCGTCTACCACTTATTTCGTCATTAAGCTTTAATAAGCACGTGGTCAAAGGAAACGATGGAGAAGAGTGGAAGACTAGCGAGTTTATAGGACCTATTTGTTAGTTAGTTATTATTTTCTTTTCTTTATATACTAAGTTGTGATCAACATTAGACACACATTCGCACTTACTCTAGCTGCTAAGTTATTTGTAATCACACACACATAGCATTCATTGTATTCGTTGATCAACAACTCCACCTTTGTAACCTATTTTTGATATTAATAAACCGATGATCGACAAGTTGTCATCACCCGGGGTTTTTTTCTTTTGATCTGAACAAGGTCAAAAGGTTTTTCCTCGCAACAAATCATTGTGTTCATTCCATTTTTGTTCATATAATTGTCGTTGTTACCATAACACTAGACCTTACATTGACAGATTTGGATACATTATCCTTAGCTGATTTTTATCCAAAAAAATTTGGCGCCCACCGTGGGGCAATTGGTGCCATAATCCAGAAAATACCCTATCATTTTCAACCTTTTCATACCCATATCACTATCAATGGCCTCTCAATCAACCTCTGCTTCATCAACCATGCCGTCTACGGTTCCTCTCTCATCAAGGACTTTTCTGCCGATGCCTCCGCCAATCACGGGAGCACCACGGCCTGCAGTTGCTGGAAGCAAAACACAGCTGCCAGTCTTCCAGAGCTCAAGAGCCACTGCTGCCACGCCGGTGGTTAGTACTAACAATGATGTTTCATCTATGTTTTCGCAGGTTAAAGCATACATGGAGCAGCAGAACAAGATCAACAAGTGGATCCTTCGTGAGATAGAAGATCTCAAGAAGAATAAGAGGCCAGCGGAGGATCACACTCCCCTGATACCCAGGATGCTGGATTTCACCAGTCCAGGATCCATGGCTCAGTTTACTCAAGGGTCATCTATCCTTAAACAGGGGTCTATGGGTCCACAGACTCAAGGACCCTCACTGTTTCAGCCAGGATCATCTATTCTTCAACAAGGGTCCACGGGTCAGCAAACTCAAGGATCCTTATACTTCCAGCAAGGATCATCTATCCTTCAACCGGGGTCCATGGGTTAACTAGCTCAAGGATCCTCAACTTTCCCACAAGGATCATCCATCCTTCAACCGGGATCCTCTGGGTTATATCACCAAGGATCCTATAATTCCCAACCTCAAGGATCCTTCTTTCAGAATCAAGGATCCTCAGGAATACAACATCAACGATCCTCCGAAGTCCATGAAGGAGATATAATCCCCATGCAGACCATAGCTTCTGGAGGACCAACTCCTATCGCAGATTCTTCTTATCCCAACTACTCATCCGGGATGCCGACCTTCACCCAACAAAGAGGTAACTTGTATGATCCTATATTGGTTCTATGCAGGATACAGGTATCAACCAGGTTATGGCCAAGGAGCTACAGAAGCTCAAGGATATGATATCCAATGTTCTCGGGGTGATACGTCCAATTCCTGAGATACCAAAGGGAAGCCACAAGTTATCCAGATTTTCTCCACTTATCTGTGAAGCTGAAATCCCGAAGCGATTTCAAACCCCCAACATGAAGACTTATGACAGAACCACTGATCCTGAAGAGCATGTGGCATAATACAGAGAAAGAATGGAGATCAATCCCATTCCTGAGAGACTCAAGGAAGCTTGTTTGTGCAAAGGCTTCGGATCCACACTGACATGATCAACGTTAAAATGGCTGCTAAGTCTTCCTCCCTTCTCAATCACTTCTTTTTCACATTTAGTTAACTTGTTCAACAGTCAATTTTCTTGTAGCAGGAAATTTGAGAAGTTAACTAGTGATTTATACCGAGTTATCCAACCTAGTGATGAATTTCTTAGGGATTTTGTCATGAGGTTCAGCAGGGAAGCTCTAGAAATCCCTAATCTTGACATGGCTACTGCTGTTGAAGCCTTCAAGATGGGACTTCATAGGGGCTCCTCTTTTTATGATGATCTTGTGATGACTCCTTGCAGGTCTCTAGATGAAGTAAGGAACAGAGCACTAAGGTTTATACGGCTGGAAGATGACAAAAGGATCCAATAAAGATTGGGGGCTCAGACAAAACAAGAATCCCCTGACAAGAATAAAAGATCCTCATATAGGAATAACAACTCAAAGCCGTACAACAAGTTCAACAATCAAAACGTGCGAGCAGTTGAAGAAGGGGATGATGATAAAGACTATCCCTGCATCTCTGAGTATTATTTCTCCATAGATACCCATGTATTGATATGTGCCATAAAGGATCTAGGGGAGAAAGCAAGGTGGCCCCGAAAGAACGAGAAAACAACCACCTTCAAAGACAAGTCTAAGTGGTGTGCCTTCCACGAAGATTTTGGCCACATGACAGACGAATGCATTGGCTTAAGGAGGGAAATTGGATATCTCCTGAGTAAGGGCCACTTCAAAGAGCTCTTGGGAAGGAAGAAATCCAAGATCCAGGATCCTGAATAGGGCTGTGCAAATGAAGATAACCGGATCGAACCGGGCTGAACCCGACCCGACTCGATAACCGACAACCTATACAAATAAGAACCGATTACTGGACCTTAACATGCAATTCGGGTACCCGGTCTTTCGGGTTCGGTTGTTCGGGTAACCCTTCAAAGACCAAGACCGATGATATCCCCTAGGACTACGGTGCCGGTGTTGACAACTGTTAGAAATAGAGAGGAATCTTTGAGATTCAAAACCAAACTTCAAATAAACATCCATAAGTCACCTCTAAACTATTTCTGGTGTGTGAGACACTTGAGAAGCATATGGTTGAAGCCTTGAAACTAAAAGCATCTTGAAAGCTAGTGGTGGTAATTTCATCTTTTAAGTTATTGAAGGTTTTAAGAAGGATATAAAAATAGAGTATTGTTAATCTTGATATGGTTGAGGAGAGATGAGAGAGGAGAGCAAAATATTAATTCAATACTAAATGTCAGAAACTTTTCATACGTCTTGTTTTGTGTAAAGTTGGGTTTTCCATCTAGATAAATTAAGCCCATATTTTCAAATAAGAAGTTTTTGTTTTATCAAATTTATATAGAAAAAGAAGACAACATTGGGAAATGAAAGCCAGCTGGTTTCCACTATGTTATAAATCAGTGTCTAAAAGAAAAAAAAGGGGGGAATTAACTTCTCACATCATAATATCATTGTTTGTAGTTCCATCTCCCCCATCTTCTTCTTCTTCTTCTTCGTAATTTCTCAAATCCTTTTGCTTCACATCTGCAAACCCATCGATACATCAATACTTGTAGGTCCTCTCACCTAAGTCTTCCAAAACCAACAAGCATACTCTGATACACGAACTCATTTCGAATATTGAGATTATTAGAAGTCGGGTCGGTTCGTATTCTCTTGGTTTTACTGAATCCAAACCCGAGGACCGACCCGAACCCACATTTTTGCATATATATGAGAACCGAAGGCCAACCCGAATTAACATATCGGTCTTGGTTTCGGTTAATTTTCGGTCTGGTTTTCGGGTAATTTCGGGTCGGACCGATTCTTGCACACCCCTAATCCTGAAGATCTTCCACAAAAAGCAACACCACCACCACTAGATGCTCACGTGATCAACTTCATCTCTAGAGACTACGACATATTTCAAACTTCTTATTCTGCAGAAGAACAACCCGCAGAAGAGTTCAAGTTGGACGATGAAAGAAGACCACTCATCCCCACTACTCGAATAACTGATGAGAGAATATTCTTCGATTCGAGTATCCAGTATCCTCACCAGGATGAACTGGATGTGCGAATGGTTAATTTCATCTCTGGAGGATCCGACATATGTGGAACTTCCTTCTCCGCAGCAAAAAGGTTCGCCAAAGAGATCAAGTTGGATAACGGAGACCGACCAATAGTATCCACCACTTTGACGACAGACAGAAGGATCTTCTTTGATGAGGAAGACAAACTAAACATCCAGGATCCTCACCACTTTGGTTATTACTTTATTTATCGCTAACCATTATGTACGCAGGATCCTAGTTGACGGTGGGAGCTCGGTCAACATCATCCAACATGATGTCCACAAGAAGATGAGCATTCCAGATTCTGAGATCGTCCCTAGAACATCAGTGCTAGTCGGTTTCAGTGGAGAAACCAAGAAGACATTGAGGGACATCAACCTCCCAATTTACATTGATGAGTTAAATTCATATAAAAAATTTTGTGTTATTGATAACCTTTCTTTTTGCAATGTTATTCTAGGTAGGCGTTGGCTGCATGGAATGAAGGCGGTGGCCTCAACCTACCACCAATGCATCAAGCTACCTACTTCATGGGGAGTTGTGAAGATAATTGGTGATCAAGCAGAGGCCAAGAACTATTATTCCTCATCAATGAAGCCAAAAGCCAAACAAACTATTGCATAGCAACCACAACAACATCCTAGGGACGTGCTGGAAGCTCGGGAGAAGGACTTAGAGGAAGTATCCTTGGAACCCGAGGATCTAGATGTAAAAGTGTTCCTAGGATCCTGTATCCTAGTCAGATTGAAGAGGATATGATATCCTTCCTAAAACGAAGAAAATCCATGTTCGCCTTCAAACATTCAGACATGACAGGTATTTCTAAAGAGGTAATTACTCACAAGCTTGGCCTTGATTTATCTGTTAAACCCGTCCATCAGAAGCGAAGGAAATTCGCTCCTGAGAGGAACACGATCATACAAGAAGAAGTTTAAAAACTTCTTAAGGCCGGTATGATCAGAGAGGTTAAGTATCCTCGATGGTTAGCTAATGTGGTTGTCGTTTCTAAAAAATAATGGAAAGTGGAGGGTGTGTGTCGATTTTACCGATTTAAACAAGGCATGCCCCAAGGATCCTTTCCCGTTACCACATATAGACTCAATGGTGGATGCAACGGCAGGACATGAGATGCTTACCTTTATGGATGCTTCCTCTGGATTTCAACAAATTCAGATGGAATCATCTGATCAAGAGGATACTGCATTCATGACTCCTACCAGCATATACTATTATATTGCTATGCCATTTAGACTAAGAAATGTAGGGGCAACATACCGAAGACTGGTCAATATGATGTTCAAGGATCAGTTAGGTAAAACCATGGAAGTCTACATAGATGACATGGTGGTGAAGTCAAAAAGGGCTGAGGATCACCTCAGGGATCATGAAGAAGCATTCAATATCCTTGACCAGTATAAAATGAAACTGAATCCGTCAAAATGCCACTTAGGTGTTAAGGCCGGAAAGTTTCTGGGATACATGGTGACTAAAAGAGGGATTGAAGCAAGCCCAGAACAGATTGAAGCCATCATCAACCTGAAGTCACTTGCAAATGCCAAGGATGTACAAAGGCTCACGGGAAGAATAGCGCTCTCAATAGGTTCATCTCAAGATCCTCTGAGAAATGCAAAGACTTCTACGACATTCTTAGAAAAAATAAGAAGTTTGAATGGACGGAAAAGCATTAGGCTGCGCTCAAAGCCTTAAAGGATTACTTATCGTCAGCTCCAGCCCTAATGAAGCCTGTGGATGGAGAATCCTTATACTATATCTAGTAGTTTCAGGTAATGCAGGAAGTGCCGTCCTCGTCAAGGATCATGAAAGTGAACAACACCCAGTGTATTATGTAAGTAAGAGTCTTTTAGACGCTGAAGCCAGGTATTCTCATTTAGAAAAGTTAATCCTTGCTTTAATTATGGCTTCTACTAAATTAAGACATTATTTTGTGACTCATACTATTATTTTGAGAACTAACTACCCTGTTAAGAATGTTTTTAGAAAGCCGGAATTGTCATGTAGGATGGCTAAATGGGCTGTAAAGATGAGTGCATACGACATTCAGTATGAGCCTAGAACAGCTATCAAATCGCAGGCACTCGCAGACTTTGTGGCTGATTTCAGCAGTGACATGCAGAAAGAAGCCTACTTGGAGGTTCAGCAACTAGATGCAACCAAGGATCCTTGGATCCTCTTCATAGATGGAGCATCCAACGTAAGAGGAACGGGATTGGGCATACTACTTAAATCGCCACAGGGGGACATAATACCCCAGTCCATTGCATGCGCATTTCAAGCTACTAACAATGAGTCAAAATATGAATCACTCATCACAGGTTTACTTTTAGCCAAAAGCATGAGGATCAGGTATCTTAAAGTTTATATGGATTCTTTACTTATAACTAACCACTTTAACGGCTCTTATACCGTAAAAGGTGAGAATATGATCAAATATTTAGAAATTGTGAAAGAATTGGCAAAATCCTTCGAAATGTTTAGTATAGTATAGGTACCAAGAGAGGAAAATGCTGGGGCAGACGCCTTAGCGAATTTGGCCTCATCATTGAAAATTCCAGAAGATACGAAGATCCCAATTATCCACATACTCTCGCCAGCAATAGGAGAGCAAGAAGTTGGGGAGATAACAAGTGACAAACAGATTGTACTTTGGGATCCATTATCTTCACAAAGCCAAGGATCCTGGATCCTCCCAATCAAGATGTACATTCAAACTGGAGAGATCCCAGCTACGGAGAATCCGAAAACCTTCAAACTCAAGGTATCACAATACATTTTATTAGATGATATGCTATACAGAAAATCTCTTTCAGGTCCATACTTAAGGTGCATAGAGGATCCTGAAATCCATGAAGTACTTAAAGACTTTCACGAAGGGGATTGCGGCAACCACACAGGGGGAAGAGTATTATTCTCCAGGATACTTAGGACTGGGTACTTAGGACTTGGATACTGTTGAAGAACTCAGAGACCTAGCCAAGATCAGAATGGCAGCTTATCAACAATGGGTAGCTGGGGCATACAACAAAAACATCAGGATTAGAAGATTTCAAGAGGGAGATTTAGTTTTGAGGAAAGCCTTACAAAACACAGCCAATCTGGCTGATGGGAAGTTAGCACCCAAATGGGAAGGTCCTTATCTGATCGAGTCGAAGGCAGGAAAGGGGGCATATCATTTGCTCACTATGGAAGGCAATAGGTTACCAAGAGCATGAAATGCTATCCACCTCAAAAAATTCTTTTTCTGATCAGGATCAAGTATCCTCTAAGGATTGAGTATTCTTAAAGGATCAAGGATCCCCAAAACTGGTAATATCTATCTAATCACTTATCCTTTTAAATTTATTATTACTAATGTAAGGACAACGTATTCTTAACATTTTTGTTTCTTCCAAGTTTTAAATATCAATGCAAAAAATTAATAAGGTGTGTAACAGTCAAGAGGTTGGCCACCTCTCATTTACATTAAAGTACTAAGCTATTTCCCTTGGTCTAGCCCACGATTGGATATGACGCCCGATGGTCTTATCCCCTAAGGTTTAAAGGTTTTCACCTTTCTTATAAATTAGAGTTTCTACACTCTCGTCTGGAGCGCACGCTATCCAACGTATAGTCTGGGGCACCGGGACCAGTGCACGCTTAGTGGCTGACAATTTCGTTGCTTTCGGCTATATGGAGGATCATAAGATTTATGGTCGACGTACCATACCACCGGTTTATAACATTTTCATGTTATCTTACTTTTGGGCTAAATCCCAGTTCGGGCAAGTCCCTAGTTAACATCCATATTTGGGCTTGTCCCCAATTTTGGGCTTGTCCCCAGTACACGGGCTTGTCCCCAGTTGCACTGGCTTGTCCCCAGTATTTTATCTGGGCTTGTCCCCAGCTTAATGGGTTTGATCCCTGTTAACATTATGAGCTATTTGCAACAGATTTTCTAAGTTCATCACGAAGACAAAGTCCTAGGGATTCAAAATCCTTATATTACTTCTCCAACTATCACCGAAGTTTCTGTACTTATGATAACTTAGGTCTACTTAGACCTTGTGGTATGATTTCTACTTACAAAGTTATATTGGTTTAAATAGGATTCTTATAGATCTTTTTGTTTAAGGATTTAACATCTTTGAATTATTTATTAAGGATATTCTATCCTAAAATTATTATTATTTTTCTAAGGATATTATATCCAAAAATTTCTATAATCACTTTTCTTAAGGATATCCAATCCTAAAAATTTTACTTAGGATTACTTCTTCAGATTCTCAATAAGACTAAGATTACACCCGATAAGCTTTCAAAATAATAATTAACAAACAAATAGTCAAAAGTTTAATATTATTAAAGCATAAGTCACCTTGATTTAACAAAAGTTTTAACCCGGATTTCACCATTCGAAAAGGTGGACCATCCACCCGGGTTAAGTAGGTGGTACTAATTGTTTATAAGTGCAGGAAAATAAAAAGAGGGGCATCAAAGGCTGCATCCCCACAAACAGAGGATCCATCCACCTTTGCTACCCCCGCAAATTGTCTTGAGGATCAAGGATCCTTTATCCTAGATACTACTGTTTATTACATACCATAATCATTGTTCATACAAACATCACAAAGCAAAATAAAGAAAACGGGCTCGGGCCTTGTCTTCTGTATCCTTCATCGCCCGTTTATGCAGCTGCTTCAACCTCCACTGCTACTTCATTTCTTCCATCAACTTCACCCGCATCCTTCGCTCCGCTCATACATGCTCCACCTGCATCAGCCATCTCACCTTCTTCTTCGTCCTCACCTCCACCCAAGTCAGCCAAAGCTTGCTTCCACTGCGTGATGTCCCATAAGGATCTGTCAAAGGCTGGGTCATTAGCTTCAATCACCAGCTTGATTATGGCCTGAAGAACTGACTTTGCTTCCCAGATCTTTGCCTCATCGGTAGCCCGGTTGATCTCATCCTGCATTTGGACCGCAAGTGTGGATGCATGATCCTCCGCCTGCTTCTTCTCCTTGGTCATTTTGGAGAGGGCCTTGTCTTTAGCAGCAGCCATGGACCTCATCGCAGCAAGGGTCCCTTCGTACTCTCCAACGATCTTCTCATGATGGCTTCGATCAGAATTGATAGCATATAAAATAAAATAGGATAAACATGGAAGACTACTTGGGCAATCAAAATTGAAAGAATAAAGGATCCTTACAGTCGAAAGCATTTCCAGAAGCTGTTTCTCGGCTTCAAAGGGGTTCTCTGGATATGAACTCTTCTTCCTTTTAGCTCTTGACTTGGCTCTGGTTGTGATTGGACGAGGCTTGGACACTGGGGTTGGTTTCGGGGTCTCCTTCTTGGTGAACACGCAATTGATATCTTCAAGGGAGAACTTGGAAGCGGATTTTCCTTACTTTTGAGCACCTGTAAATAGTAATTCACAGATAAGTTTTCAATTATTTCTCTTTTTGATATTAAAATTTATTATTCTTACTTGACATGTTTGGCTATGAGTTTGTCTCCTGAAAAGCTTCGATAAACTTGGCTTGAAAGGTTCTGATTGTAGAATCCAGTGATAGGAATTTTTCAACTCTCTCTTCAACTCCAGAAAGTTCAGACAGTAAAGCAGAATTTTCAACTGCATAAGAAAATAAAAGTATCAATTGAAGAATCAAGTATCCTATTATTACAACCTAAGGATTCTAGATCCTTCCCTTCTGGATCCACCTTTTGGGAAAGGCATTAGAGCCGTGGGTAACCAGGTTGTATAGGTATGATAACTCCGCCAAGCCGAACTCGACAGCCTCCTCTTCGATTATCCTCTCTATGGTATGAAGGACTCTCCACAGCATCGGCATGGTTTGGGTGTAGCTGATTCCCGTCAGGGTAAAGAATCTTGGGGTGAAATCAGGAAAGGGATACTTGAAGCCTATGGGAAACGGTTGGGCTGGAAAGCAAACCCAGTTTTTTGATATACTATCACTGTGGGCTAGAGAATTGAAGGGTCAGAAAACTGTATTGGCCGGAAATTGTGGTCGGATTGCGTCAATCTCCGGATCTGTGAACTTACAGATCTCGAAGGAATGGGCTTGAAGAATACCTTGCGAGTAGAGATCATCGGATCGGTACGATTGAGAGAAGAAGATGAAGAGGATACAGAAACAATTGACATATTGATAGAAAAATAAAAAAGAGAAAGAAGGATACATGAAAGACGGATGGATGTGTGGTTATAAGAGGCTCATGTTCATCGCATATATAGGCGGCATATAATTATGTTTATTAATAATAACCGCCTGACACACGTTTAATCATCTTCTTTTTTGCAGGGATTTGAAATTCAAAATGACAGTTGTGTTACACAATCATCCGTCATTTTGGGGGCAATTGTTAGGGCATGAATTTTATGCTGAGGATCCATTATCCTTGAATATCTTGTGGATAGATTATCCTTAAGATATGTTTAAGGTTATGAAGGATCAACGATCCTCGGTATTATTTGTTTACTAATGATTGCATTTTGAATGGTGATGTGTTAGCCAGGTATAGCAACTTTGTGATCCAGTCTACCATATATTTTGCTACAAGTCACCTACATACATGCTCGAGACTGAAGACTAAACTAATGGGAGAAGTGGCAGAATCAGAGGACTTATTGATGAGTCACCAATTGATGAGTACTAAGGACAGGATATATTATTCTCGAAGACGTGCTTAAATCAAGAATTCTATGGCTAAGTTTGGATCCAGGATCCTTACTCAATATTGCTATTAATGGATGATTTTCGTATGAAGAGTTATGTTTAACTAACAGAAACAGCTCCTAGACTTCATCTACCACTTATTTCGTCATTAAGCTTCTATAAGCACGTGGTCAAAGGACACTATGGAGAAGAGTGGAAGACTAGCGAGTTTATAGGACCTATTTGTTAGTTATTTATTATTTTCTTTTCTTTATATACTGAGTTGTGATCAACATTAGACACACATTCGCACTTACTCTAGCTGCTAAGTTATCTGTAATCACACACACGTAGCATTCATTGTATTCGTTTATCAAAAACTCCACCTTTGTAACCTATTTTTGATATTAATAAACCGGAGATCGACGAGTTGTCATCACCCGGGGTTTTTTTATTTTGATCTGAACATTGTCAAAAGGTTTTTCCTCACAACAAATCATTGTGTTCATTCCATTTTTGTTCATATAATTGTCGTTGTTACCATAGCACTAGACCTCACATTGACAGATTTGGATACATTATCCTTATTTGATTTTTATCCAAAACACTCGCCATCCAAATCATCTGATGGTGGGTCAGACTCTTGCTCAGCACCTTTAGGTTCATCAACAGGCTCATCAACCTGTTATACCTCCTCATCATCACCTCCATCCTAATCATCATGAGGATCATCATCATCATTATCATCCTCTTCACTTCCATCTTGATCATCATCAGGATCATCATCATCATCATTATCCCCTTCCTCTTCTCCAACTACAGTTTCTTCATCCTCTGACTCAGTTTCTTTGAATTGACCAAATTTAACACCCGGCTACTCACCTTGATGGTAGTTATGGATAGTTGTTTTACCTCCTCGACATGAAAAGGCTCAATGAACTCAACTGCATTTCTTTCTTCATCAACTTCATCTGTTTGCACGGGTTGGGTTTATTAGGAAGCATATGGTCCAAAATTAATTGGATAAACCGAGGTTACATCGTTCTTCTGTTCTTGGCAAGCACATTTTGTGGTATATATCTGAAAAACAGCTAAGAATAATTGTATCTCATCCTCCTAGTCAAACTCAACATAACTCCAACCCAATCTGCGTTTAACTTGTTAAACCCGTCTTTTTGAGAGGATAAATAGTTTGCAGCTATGTGAAACAAAAGCTTCCAATAATTTGGTAGATACTTCTTTTCACAAGTCGCCCTCAACTTCATAACCAATTTCATCCAAATAATCCGGTATTTGTTCATCTGTAAAGACTATGCATGGATCACTGACATTATCTTGAATCTAGAGTGCCATTCTAACTACCTCCTCAGTAACTGTCACCCTTACACTGTCAACCTTTGAAGTGATCCTTGAACTACCTTTCCTTGTCTTTGCATTTGTCCAAAATTGTTCTATCCAAGAATAGTGAATCTCTGGATCAGGTGAGATTGCATAGGGAAAAGGACAAGTTTGTAATCCTTTGATCATAGATATGAACACTTTGAGCTTCTTCTTTTTCGGGATCTCCAAAGAACAGAAACTGTTATGACCCTAAAAGCATACAAGAGACATTATTGTTGTTTAATTGAGTTGACAGAAAACAAATATGTACAAAGGTTTACTTAAAGGAAAAACAAAACAAATATAAACTATACAAGAATTTACAAAGATGACTCAAACAGAAAATATGTCTAAGGCCCCTTTTATTCAAATGAGTTAGAATGTTCAACAAAAAAGACTAAGTGTAATGTATTCTAATCAAATCAATTTTATATGACCATATACATCTCATTCGAAAACATCTCATTTGAAAACATCTCATTTTGAATACAAATTACTTAAGCATCTTAGAACCTAATACATTTGAATATGAATCCCCATTTGCATACATGAAACTTAATTCTTTTTATTCGCATGAATATGCATTCGAATACACTTATGTTAGAATACATTCTACTTCAGCTTTTCAGATATCCATTCTATTCAAATACATTGTGTTCATTCTATTCGAATACATTATCTCCTTAAGAAACTTCAACTAATATCCATTTAAGAGAAAATTATATTTGAATACATTAGCCTTTGAAATGATCCAAGACCAAAACTATGTTCTTATTGCACACAAGTTTATTCGAATACCCTCATTCAAATACAATGACCTTAGACAACATTCAACTCCAAAGAATTTCATTCGAATACACATGTATTCAGATATATTTACATTCGAATAGAAGATTTCAAACACATCAAATTTCAAAACACAACCCTTTTACAAGCATTCTGGGTTCATATTCATGAATCATGAAGATCTGGGTATCCCAATAACACATTCAAATCAATTCCAGGTTCTTGAAACCCAACCGTAACATAAAATCCTAGAAAACTATACAAACTATCATAAAAACTCAATTAACTTAACACACATAACCCTTATGACATCGATAATCATAAATAAACATCAATTTCTACAAAGAACAACAACCATCCAACCAAATGGGTGTGAACAGTTCCGATGAACTGTTCATCAGCCCCGAATCAATATAATCATGAGAAATAGCCGTTAAATAGTTACCACGGGAAAGTTTTCCATGATTGTAAAATGATTTCAAGTTACTATAAAGCAGATCTGTGATTTTGATGAAGGATTTGAAAACCCGATGAAGATGTGCGGTGGTGGAGATTTTGAGAGAGAAAGGTAGAGAGAGAAACTTTTGGATAAGGTTTTGAAAGTGGATAATGAAGGATATTTTGACAAAACCTATTTATAGGGTTAGCCTATCTCGCGATAGGGTCAAAACATCTCGAGTTTTAAATGAATTTACACTCTCGACCCCCGAACTCTTAAAATATTTTCATTTTAAACCCGCAAAACATTTACTCATCGAATGTAGGTTCCCAGCCGGATCTACACATGAGTATCTTGTAACACGAGGGTGCAGAATCCTTTACGTATACGATACGAGTGTTTACTCGAGCAATACGTTAATGAAACTAGAACACGTAAACACAAACGAATACTTGTTATATTACGATGTAGAGAACACAAAGGCACCAACCAAGTATCACGTCTCGATACAAAACAAAACTGCCAAAGTCCTCTAATAAAGTGGACGAAGTTAGGTATATATGTAGCGACAACTTCGCCTAACATCCCATGCGAAGTTTTCCTTAACTTCGCTACTATACAGTTTGCCTAAGACATAAACCAAACCAACACGTTCAACAAAATAAGAACAATGTAACGATTACAGACACAATAGACACGAGATAAATGAACTACTGTCATTATGCACCAACAGACCCCCCCTTGGCAGTAGCTTCATATCTCTAACACCTTTGCCGTGTCTTGTAATCCAAAAAACACGTACCCTCCGTCTTCAAGCATGAACGCCCTGTCTCACACAAACTGAGATCACCCTCTGGTATTTCTTCGCTTCATCATTCCAAGCAGGTATATAAAAAATCTTCTTATCGTTGAGTACCTGCAAATCAGCTAGAGAAAAGTTAACCAAGTGCATTGGATCATACGCTCTCAAGATCTCCTGTTCGTCTTGGTCTTCCATCACGGCTTCGGCAGTCTAGCAGTCAACATACCACCACTTAATATCCTTCAACACATCTTGAGGCATAATCTTCATTGAAACCTCTTTCAAACAACGAATCGGCTTGTACTTCATCACCATCCAGGGCTTGCCATCAACCCGCATTCCCCGTTCCATATCTTCAATCAACTTCCCCTTTTGAGGCTTCAACAACTCAAACTTTTTCTCCTTAACACTTTCCTTCCCTACAATCTTTCCAACCCATCTCGCAAAATTATTATCACTTCTATTAATCAACCTTAACCGAGCCAAATCCTTCACTTCACACTCAGGAAACGTGTTGAGTGACTTCAATCTCTTAGCAAAGTACTGGATCCCATCATATCTTTTCACCACAAATAACTTTAACTGATCATCATATAACCAACAAATAATTCCTTTCTTCGATTCAACATAACCCTTGATATTATAACCTTTCTTAAAAATCGCAGGTACCACTGGCTTCTTTGTTTTGAAGAACCACAAAGCACATCCTTTTTTCCACCTTGGCTGTTCTTCCCACTTAGAATCACCCGACACATTATCACCTTGAACCAAACTTTCTTGACCAACACTAGGAATATCATGCTCAAAATCATCATCAACTATCTCACCCTCCTCTAAACCACTATCGATCTCAATTTGTTCACCAATTTTCTCAATTTCACTAAAAGACAGCACATCATCACCCATATCCTCATCATCTACCACCACAGTCTCACCAGCACTACCCGAAGGAGCAGTAGACTCCCCCTGAGATGTGGAAGCCCCAAGAGTTTGTTCAGTTCTTGGAAGCTCACCACCTGCATCTTTCGATGCATTAGGATCATCGTCTCTGTCTTGTCTCTTCTTTGTTCTCAACTCGTCACCTTTACAACTAAACTCCCCCTGAGATGCTAAGAACCTTTTCACGGCATCAAAAAGCTTACCATGCTCAACAAGAAGTGCGGTCTGAAGTTGTTTCTCAGCTACCAGACGTTGGATAGCCTGAGTTTGAGCAACATTTACCCGTGACTGCTCAGCAACAACCCGTTCAAGAGCGTCAATCCTCTCAGAATTCGACAAGGTAGTGTCAAAATCAAAAGACATGTGAGAAGTATCCTGAGCATATGGCGGTGGAATGCCCAAGCTTACTAGAATACCAGATGTAGACGGTATAGTAACTCTGGGTGAAATAGAAACAGATAACCCGGAAGTTGCTACGGGTGTGGACTCAACAAACCTGGCAACCACCTCTGATGGAGTAATAGAAGGAGGTGGTAAGGAAACAATCTCTGGTGTTGACATCTGTACCATAGAGGGAGTAATAGATGGTTCTGACAAAGCCACCATTGGTACACTCGAGGTCACTGGTAACGGATCAGACGATGATGGAGGTAACATAGACATACCAGATAAAGTTGGTAGAGCAAAATGAACCACACTTGAACCTTCACCAGCTTTAGCCTTCTTAGATGTGTGTACCAAGGCATACAATTCCTCCTCATAATCGGGCTCACTATCATCTGAATCCTTCTTTCGTTTTCCCTGGATCCTTTCTTGTGTAGCAAGAACTCTTTGTGCTTCAACAGTGTCATCAGTGGAAGAATCACATAAAGTTTCCTCAGAATCCTCCACTGAGGCAATTGACGGACCCACAGATGTATCAATCAAAGAAGCATGCACACCAGAAACTTCAACAACTGAGGTTTGAACTTCAGTAGGATCAACCCTATCCATATCAAAGAAACCTTGCCCTCCAAAGGCAACCTCAAGATCAACTTGTTCTGCAGGCGCTGCAACTGGGTCAATAATAGGAATTTCTTGAACCACTAGTGGTGGTTGAACCACATGAGGTGGTTGAGGAATATTAACCTGTTGCGGAGCCTGATCATTGAACTCATCCTCTGGTGGAGCAATGTAAGAAGGGTTCACAAGATACCCAAACAAAGCAGTGTGCCTCGGACGAAGTTCAGGCTTGCTTCGTGCACTAGATGACTTACATTGTACAAAAATTCTCTTGCTGATGCTTTCCACATAAGAGATAGGGCGACGTTGTGACAGATTGGGAGCAACATGATTAAGAATCATCTGTAAGAATCTGGGATACATTAGGAACCGTTCCTGTGCCACAGCTTGTCGCTGACGATCCATCTCATAGAATACCATCTGACTGAAACTATACGGCTTGCTATAAGTCAACATTGTCATTGCAGATTGCATTGTCCCCCCCATACCATCAGATCCAGCCTTGCGACCAGACATGCACACAATCAATACGTGCATTAAGAAATGCCACTGGTCCAACAGAAATCCCTTTCTACATTGTGAATCTCCCAACGGACCCGAATACCCCATACGAAGAAAGGCCCCGTTTCTGAAAGTAGCTGAAAACTCAGTAGGATCCTGTGTGGTTTCAACCCCGAACTGTAGAGCTTCCCTGATCTGATTCGCTGAGAACTGTACCACCTGATTGTTCACCATAGCACGCATAACTGGAGGTTCAACACGACAATTATATTCCACTGTCCTACAAAAGTCTCAATGTTTGGAAGAGATATCGGTAGAGTAGTGGTGATAGCATGAAATATGCGTTAACGAATGAGAAACAAGATGATCTCAGTAAAGCCTTAAGCTCCACGACTATCCGGATCCAAAGTAACATACATGTTGGACCCGGAAAGAATTCTCTCTTATCACCATCTCCTTCATCACCACCTGTACCACTTGCACCTGCTACAGCTGCCATATCTGCAACAAACGAGCTAAGTTAGACAAGTGCGGAATACAGCTTATAACTTCGCTGATATAACAGTAGAGAAGTTGGAGCTTCAGCGAAGTATGTAACTTCTCTAGGTATAAATTTAGCGATGTTAGTTTCAGCGAAGTTAGGTATAACTTTGCCCAAATGCAACTTCGCATGACGAACAGAGTCAATCACCAGATTCTTGTCAGCTGAAAACACGAACAATCATGGATGAAAAACATGAAAGTGGATGTCCGATTAAGACTAAAAAGATCAAGATATCACCAAAGCATTAGAAAAGCAATGAGTATTGATGTCTTTTAGGGTTACACAATAAAACAGATCAAGATCTTCCATTATAGACTGATTAACATACAAACGTAGTAAATTATGAATAGATAGGTACGAACGGACCTTATTACCAGTCAGAAACCAATTTATAAGATGGTTGAATCACAGGTGTATGTTCGCCGAGGGTTTAGTGAGTTTGACCAATAATTGACCCTAGTCCCCTTTTATAGTTTCTGAAAAAAACCCAGGGGCGAAGTTAATACAACTTCGCCATTTGGATAACTTCGCCACAGCGAAGTTAAATACAACTTCGCAGTTAAGATAACTTCGCCACAGCGAAGTTAGGTTGTGAACCAAAAAGAAAGAAATAAAAGAAATTCGAAACGAGTAACCCAGAGTTTTATTTAAAACATAATCAAAATAAAGGAACAAAACAAAAGAAATATATATATAAAAAGATGGGATCAAATATCAGTCTTTCAGAAACCCTACATGTTTAAGAAAAGATCCAAACATGAATCATACTGATTAAGAGGCTGTCACAAGGATTCATGTTCAGCGTTATTATAACATAGAGAGACAGGTTGTAGGCAGGTATAAAACTTAGTATGGTTTTCAGTGCTTCTGTGATACGAATTATGTTCAATTAGACTCAAAATTTAGATGGACATCACTATGATGAATTGTGATGCCTCCTATATATTCTCAAGGCATATTTGACTTTCCCCAGGTCACCCCGATTTGACTTCGACCCGTAGTGTCTGATCAATCAATATACATGAGTCGTCTTGACAATCTTTTCAATTTGATTTCACAAGACTCAGTTGGTGCCTCATCCTTGATATTTGTGAATTAATGAATTTCTAAGGACGTAAGACATAATAATCATCATTTTTTATAATATATTCATAACAAACCCCTGCAAGTCCCGAATCTGGATCACTGTAGAAAAAGAACACAATCTTCGCAGGGATCATGACACTCACAGGCTCGTGTATGACTGGGTAATCACTTTTGTGCCTATCATTCGGAGAGATATATGTGGAGACATGCACATTTCAAAATGACTCTCCACAGTAAATCGAGTAAGTTTAATTTGTATCACTTCTACTTTTACGCACCATAGAAAGCTACCATACCAGACAATGGCTGTTCTAAAGTCTTTTAAGTCAAATAACATCACCCGTTAGGCACACGAAATCAACTTTTCTATCATTTTCCAAAGGTTGGATCAATTTCCAAGTTAACACCAATTTAGAAGCTTCATAGAAGCTTTAGACTGAAAAAGTATATCACTTCCCAAAAGAAAATTGATATTCAGACGCCCCGATCATTTCTAAGTCTTAAGGTAAATGGCAATCCTAAAAATCCAGTGGATTAGCAGGACCATCCACATAAGAATATGTGTCCCTCCGACTAAGTATAATCGACATAATTTTCAACGAAGGAATAAAAACACATCACAACCGCCCCAGTTGCTTTCAGTTATTCGGTTAATGGCTATCCTTTGAATATACAAGGACCAAACATGTTCAAGAACATGTCCTTCAAACTTAAGTCACTAACATAATTCTCAGCGAAAGTGAGTTTTTTTTTTTTTTAAACAAAAGAGAACACGGTTACTCAGTATTGATCATCCCGTTAAGCTCAACAAGATTTTGAAAACGGGATCGGCCAAAAGCTTTTGTAAAAAAATCGGAAAAGTTATCCAGTTAGTCAACCTTTTCAAGCAAGATTAATTTCTTCTCAGCACAATCCCGTATAAAGTGATGACGAATGTCAATATGTTTTGTTTTACTATGTTTAACGAGATTGTTAGTTACTGATATAGAAGCAGTGTTATCAATGCAAAAAGGAGTTTGAGTGAAATTCAAACCATAATCTCGCATTTGTTGTTGTATCCATAAAACCTAGGAGCAGCAGTTTGATGCTGCCATGTACTTTGCTTCAAAGGTGGATATAACTACTGAGGTCTGCTTCTTGCATTGCCACGACACCAATCTTCCTCCAAGAAACTGACAGCCACCGGTTGTTGACTTCCTATTATGATTGCATCCTCCATAGTCTGAGTCTGTGTATGCTACCAGATCCATTTCTCCTCCTTTTGGATACTAAAGACCCAACTTAGGCTTTCCTTTAAGATACCGCAAGATCCTCTTCACTCTCTTCATGTGTGATTCCTTTGGGTTGGCCTGAAAACGAGCACAAAGACGAACTGCAAACATAACGTCAGGTCTAGAAGCAGTCAAATACATCAAAGAACCTATAATAGACCTATACTGAGTGGGATCCACATCTTCATCACTTTCGAAATCAACACCTAGTTTGTGGTTGACACAGATTGGAGTGTCAAACGGGGTGTTATCTTCCATCTTAAAACGCTTAAGAACATCATTGCCATTTGCCACTGCAGATCCATTTCTTCCATGTCATCAGCATCTATCTAATCATAGTCCTCATCCAAGGTTGCAGGGTCTACTATCTTCCCTTTGATGTAATTCTCATAAGAGGCAATGAAAGAAGCATAAAGAGCAAATTTTTGTTCAGCAGATTTCACACTCATTGGCATCTTGGAGTAATTCAAACTAGAAGAACTGGTGGAGGAGTTACCGACTGAGGATTGAGGTTTTAAAGAAGTACTTCCACCGGCTACAAAGCATACGTCACCATCCATATTCATCACTACATGACCATCTTGAGTGGAGTTTGGTTCTCTACCTGAGTAGTAGGCAGTCGATTCTGTTTTAGAACTTAATTTTGAAGAGCCCTTTGTACCATAAATTCCCGGATCCTGAACCAGATCAGTAGACATCTCCTTTCGTACCATATTAAGTTTATAATTATGTAACTTCTTACCACCTTGTCCAAGTCAAAACTATCAAATTCTTTATCTTCTCTCATCAGAACTGGTTCTCTAATGCTTCCCATAGTTCTCTAGCGGACTAGTACTTTCTAAACGTGTGTAGAATCTCTTGAGGCAGTGCCATGGTTATTGCTGCCAGTGCTTTACTTTCTGCCTCATACATCTTCTTTTCATCATCTTCCATCTTATTAAACTTCCTAAGTTGCTCCCGACCTTCAAACATGGTTGTTGGAGGGATATACCCATCTTGAATACATACCCACATCTTGGCATCTTGATATTTCACATACTACTCAAATCTATCTTTCTGTGCAACAAAATCAGTGCCTTTAAGTAACTTTGGAGCTTTAGTCGCTGAGCCAGCTTCAACTTCCATCTTTACCAGTTCAGTGATGTTTATTGAAGTCATACTTAGCCAAAACGAAATCTGAAATTAAATCAAAAAGTATTATGTGAACTATGGTGAGGTTAAGCTAACTTTGCTGACTTTGCTAACTTCGCTGGCTTTGCTAACTTCGCCGACCTGGCTAACTTCGCTAACTTGCTAACTTCGCTGACTAGCTAACTTCTTTGACTTGCTACTTCGCCTGATGTTATATCTTCGCTGAAACCCTAGTTTCATATGACGGCAACTTCGCTGGATGATCGACTTTGATTTGCAACTCTGATTCTTTGATTTTGAAGGTTGTGGGAGTAACAGGGAAGTGCGATTTGGAAAGTATTTTTGATAAACGAACAAAAGAGTGGTATTTTAACGTGAAACAATTCCATGAAAAGTCTAACGGAACAACTATAACACTCGAGTGATAATCCCGAAACACACAATCATGAGCAAATGCTTTGATACCAATTGTAGGTTCCCAGCTGGATCTACACAGGAGTATCTCGTAACACGAGGGTGCGGAATCCCCTACGTATACGATACGAGTGTTTACACGAGCAATATGTTAATGAAACTAGAACACGTAAACACAAACGAATACTTGTTATATTACGATGTAGAGAACACAAAGGAACCAAACAAGTATCACGTCTCTATACAAAACAAAACTGCCAAAGTCCTCTAATAAAGTGGCCGAAGTTAGGTATATATGTAGCGACAACTTCGCCTAACATCCTAGGCGAAGTTGTCCCTAACTTCGCTACTATACAAGTTCGCCTAAGCCATAAACCAAACCAACACGTTCAACAAAATAAGAACAATGTAACGATTACAGACACAATAGACACGAGATAAATGAACTACTGGCATCATACACCAACACCGAATCCAAACACTTTAAATATATACAAGATATAATTTTGTCGGGTCAATTCTTAACAGACAATGCATTAAGGACTATGTTGTAAAAATTAACTCAGTTTAACTAAACGCTTAAAAATAAAAATAAAATTTTAAAATAAAGTTGAAATAAGATTAAATAGAAAACAAAACTTTAACAACAATAAGATTTATACAAGATTTAAAAGAAATTTTAAAATAACCACAAGATTGAAAACAAAAGTAAAATAATACTTTAAACAAAACTAAATATACTACAAAATAAAAATAAAATTAAAACTAACATAAAATAAAATAAAAATCATATAAGTTAAAAATAAAATTAAAGAAAAACGAGTTAAAATAGGTTTAACATGTAAAATAAAATATAGTAAAAACTTAAAAATTAACTAAAAGTTGAAAAGTGAAATGAAGAAGAAATTAATATTATATTAATTATATTAATTAATTTACAAAATTTGATATACTTGTTTTTGGTGAGAAGGTCACGATATGGAATCACATTATCTACAATGTCCTAGATCGCAGTTCTATTTGGATATTATTATGCCAAGAACCCAAAGTCGATTGTAGATATATTGGTCCACCTGAAATTTAACAAGTACTTTGATTTCACCGTGATACGTTAAGGTATGAATTAAACACAATACTTGTGTGGTCCCATGTTAATCCAACATGTTACTAACTCCATCATACCTCAGGCATAATTTGTGTTTATCAGTATCACACCGAATTGATTCTGACCCCCTAGTGATTGATCAAAACATTTTTGAGCTTATAAAGACTTTTTGCAAAATTTTTCGTTCAAACAATTTAAAGGTTGAACCATGAACTTACATGCCATCCGGACTTACAAGCCTTCATATAAAGTGTTTAGGTGTTACTTGTTTGCCCCACGTCACATAGTTCTAATGTACCCCTTTTTGTTTGATAAATTAACAACATTTTTGTTGTTGGTTTTTTTTAATACTTTTTGAGTATTTTGCAGTTTTTTTTTCAATAATTTTTGATATTTTTCAATATTTGAAACCAAAACAAGAAATAATATTTATTGTGACCAATCATTAGCGGGCTCGTGTATGACTGATTAATAATATTTTTGCCTTCATCGATATGACTTAATTTGGAGTCGGCAACCGCTTTATTTAAATTTATATCACTGCGATACTTACTTATTTGACACGCCTATCTACACATGAAGCAATGATCTTGTTGGCTTTTGATCTACTATTTTCATGTGCTAGGATCACTAAAGATAATTTATTATCATTTTACAAAGGTCGGATCGATTTCTCAAAATTTTAGAATATTTTAATTATTTGACTCCCTCTAAGTAGGAGCTCCCTCTAAATAAGAGAATATACTTTTAAATCTTTTTTCTGATTTCCTTAATTAAAAGTAAATAAATAATATAAAATATTTTTGGTTAGTCAAGTGACTCATTTTTTATGTTTTTCTTAAAGACGGTAAAATCTTTTTGGTGAGTTAAAGTTAACTCCTTTTTTCCTTCTAAAATTGTGACATATTTGAAAAATATTAACAATTTATATATAAAAAGATAGAAAAATAAAATAAATAGCAAAGGTCAAAACTAATAGTAAAGCTTAACTTAGACATAAAAATAAAAGTAAAATTAAAACAAAATAAAATAAAATTTTAAAAATTAAATGCTTTAGAATAAATTTAAAAATAAAGTAAACTAAAATAAAACGTAAGTTGAATGAAATAAGTTAAATAAAATAAAACAAAAAAAAAACAAAGAAAAGAAAAAAAATAAAAGTAAAATAGAATAGAATAAAATAAACAAAAACTTAATTTTGAACAAAAGAAATCATGCCGAGTGACTCAACAAGAAACAAAAATCGGACACGATCAAAAGCTTTAGTAAACAGGTCTGCAGAGTTGTCATCGGAATCGACCCGTTCAATAGAGACAAGCCTCCGGCTATAACACTAACGAATGAAATGCATTCGGATGTCAATATGCTTTGTCATAGAGTGTTGGACCTGGTTCTTAACAATACACACAGCTGCCTCATTGTCACATTTAATAGAGGTGTTAAAGAAATTCAAATTGTAACCCAACAGCTGATTTGGATCCATATGACCTGAGAGCAGTAAGCGGAGGCAACAATGTATTATGCTTCAGCAGTGGAGGTGGACACGGTGACTTGTTTCTTGCATTGCCAGGAGATCAATATATCACCCAGGAACTGACATCCACCCAATGTTGACTTTCGATCAAGATTGCATCCCCCATAATCGCTATGGGTGTAGCATTCAATACCATAGGGGAGTCTTTGGGATACCAAAGACCTAAGAAAGGCTTTCCTTTAAGGTACCAAAAGATTCGCTTTACAGCAATTAAGTGGGACTCTTTCAGATTACTTTGATATCTGGCACATTGACAGACAAGGAACATGATGTCCGGCCTGCTGGTAGTGAGATACATCAGGGAGCCGATAATGGATCTGTAGAGATGTTGATCAACTGCATTTCTTGATGGATATGGAGGAAGCACAAGTCGGGTAGCGATCAGAGTGAGAAAGGAAGTTAAGTCTTTGAACCCAAATTTCTGGGCGATATCTCAAACATATTTTTCTTGATGAATCAGGATCCCATCGTCCTTTTGTTCAACTTGAAGACCCAAGAAGAAACTCATTTCCCCCCCCCCCCCAAAGAACTCATCTCAAACCGATTTTTCATGACCTCGACAAACTCTCTACACAACTTATCAGAAGTAGATCCAAAGATAATATCGTCAACATACACTTGGACTAGGATCTGATCATCGTTTACTTTCTTTATGAAGAGTGTTTGATCGATAACACCTCTTCTGTAGCCATTCTTAAGCATGTTTTTTTCTAGTGTTGCATACCAAGCAAAAGGTGCTTGGTGCATGCCATACAGAGCTTTTTCAAGACGGTAAACATGGTTTGGATGATCAAGATCGTCAAAACCTGGAGGTTTCTTCCCGTATATCTCCTCTTTTACTTTCCCATACAAGAAGGCAGTCTTCACATCCATTTGATAAACCTTGAAAATCATGTCCTAGGCATAGGCTAGAAAAAAAGGAATTGCCTCCAACCTAGCCACCGGTGCATAAGTTTCATCGTAATCAAGGCCTTCACGCTAAGAGAAACCTTGTACCACCAATCTTGCATTATTTCTTGTAATAACCCCTTTTTCATTCTTCTTGTTTCTGAACACCCATTTGGTCCCAATCGGTTTCTTGTTCGATGGCATCTTGAAAAGTCTCCAAACTTCAAGTTTCTTGAACTGTAACAATTCTTCTTGCGTCGCCTCAACCCACGAGTTTTCCCTTAGGGCCACCTTGTAGTCCTTCGGCTCAACCTGTTAAATGAAACAAGCAAATAGACATTTGTTAATTGTACCGGATTTACTTTTCGTTTGGATGCCGACAGATGGAGAACCGATGATATTCTTTGTTGGATAACGTCGATGAACATGAAATTGAGGAATGCCTTTGACAATGGTGTCTGGCTCTGCTTGAAGATTTACAGAGAAATTATCAATGGGATGGAAGATGTGAGGAGCACCTTCAAGAACATCAACAGTTGATAGAATAGAATCAGGTTTATCAACTCTATTCTCTTGATTGATCGGTTCTTCCCAGATATCTTGACCATATGGAACAACAATGGTATTGATTGGAGTTGTTGTAGTGTGATCAGAATCACCGGTAGCATTTTCTTCAACAGGAGTAGCTTCTTGAACAATTTCATCAGCAGAGGGAGGTGTGGCAACAAATTCTACCACTCTAGTAGCTACTTGATGATCAAATATGGGCTCAGTCTAATGTTGTTACATATTGTCGGTAGACTGGAATGAATCATCTGAATCTTAATCAGACACATCTTTAGTCTCGACCATCTTAGTTGAAACAACAGCTTGAGGAGCAACTTGAGGAACGGGTTGAGGAGCAGGATTGTTAATAGCTTGATTATTGACATGAGGAAGAGGTGGAATAACGGGTGGTGCAGGCATAATAGATAGATCCACGTCAGACAAACTGTTGATCTGTGTTTGCATCAACAAAGGTTCTTGTGATGAAGATGGAGTTTGAGTACTTGCAGGATGTGGAATAGACATACCTCGAAACTGATTGAACAGACTGTCATAGTCAAACAACCAATCTGGTCCCGTGCGAGTGTCAGTAGCATTTAGCTCTTTCCAGTCAACGTTAAAGGATTCCAGAATCAACTTGGTCTTGTTGTTGTAGACTCTATAAGCGGTTTTGTTAGAAGCATACCCAACAAAATAACACTCGTCGGCCTTTTCAGCAGATTTGGGATCATGCTGAGCACTAGTATGGAGTAAAGTGCATGGACATCCAAAAGTCTTGAAGAAATTGACTTGCGCCTTTGCCTTGTATCAGACTTCATATGGATTCTTCTTCAGACGCTTGTTGATGAGCACACGGTTTTGAATGAAGCAGGCCGCATTGATGGCCTCACCCCAAAAGAACAGAGGAAGTTTGGAGAGTGCGAGCATTGTTCTCGCAGCTTTAGTCAGTGTTCTGTTTCGTCTTTCAGCAACTCCATTTTGTTGAGAAGTATAAGGTGCACTGAAATGACGTTCTATTCCATTTGATCCGCAGAAGTCGTCTACAGTTTTGTTGTAGAACTCAGTTCCGTTGTCGCTTCGAATACGCTTAACTTTCTTGTCTGTCTGTCTCTCCACCAGAGCAATGAACTTGATCAAGAATTGTGCGGTTTCATCCTTATGCCCTAAAAGGAATGTCTAGCTGGAACATAAAAAGTCATCAGTAATCACAAGGCAATGGGTTTTTCTACCGATTGTCATAGGAGTAATAGGACCAAACAAATCAATGTGTAACAATTGAAGAATGGAATCTATGGAACTGATCGCCTTGGGCTTGTGAGGGAGCTTGTGTTGCTTGCATTTAGAGCATGAAAGACATTTTTCAATGCAATAGAAAGATTTAACAGGCAATCCCCTCATATGTTCCCCTTTAACCAACTTGTTAAGATTTTTAAAATTAACATGAACGAGACGTCGATGCCATAGAGATGAGTCGTTCTCCCAGGCCTTAGATAATAAACATGAATCGGTCTTACACGAATAGGAACTATTCATGTCTATTATATAAGCATCATTATGCCTCGGAGTACACATCAATATCCATTCTTCCGGGACTTTAAAACCTGGGTTGAGAATAAAGCATTCATTCTCAGTGAACAGTGTTGAGTACTGTGTGTCGCAGGTTTGTGAGACGCTGAGCAGGTTGTGGTCCAGTTGTTCCACTAAGTTGACGTCATCAAACGTCAGGATTCAACTCGACACTATACCCTGTTTAGTAATATTCTCACCCATATCACCAGCAAAAGAAACATATCCACCATTGAATGGTTTAACGTCAAACAACAAGTATTCGTCTCCTGTCATGTGTCGGGTACATCCACTATCCAAATACAAAATACTATTTATAGAACGTCTTGGCTGACCCTACCGACATTAACAGTTTAATTAGATACAGGTTCTCGAGACTTAGTTGACTCGGGAGGGTTAACCACAAGGTTGTCAAATGTACTTTTCTCATATTTATTTATGAAGTTTTGGGATGTGTCAGAATCAGAAGAACAGTCTCTAGGACTCCATGCATGTGCAGGTTTCCTGTTTTTAAAAGTTTTTCGAGACTGTGTTCTCCTCGGTTTTAAAATAAAATCCTCATATTTTTCAATCTTTGGATTTCTTTTCTAGTTTCTTTTTGTTGAATTCTTAGACTTTTCAGTCTTTGAATTCCTTTTTTGCTCTCTCCTTTTTGGTTATCCAAAAAGTCTCCTTTTTGGTTATCCAAAAAGGAGGTTTACTATTTTTCTTATGGCTGGATGTCACATCCATTTCACTGGCAGAACTACTAGAATGATCATTTCTAGTCCTTGAGCTTGGTTTAGCTTTGGAACGAAATTGATTAAACCGACTGTTCGTTTCCTTTTTCATCTTGTGCCAGTTCTTGCAATGTCTTGCAAGGTGAGATGGTTTACCACACACAAAACAAAGTCTTCTTCGGTCTTCCCTATAGAAACTGTCAGAATTAGAATACATGGGTTGTGGTGAAAAAGGTGATGGTTGTACAGGAACAAACAAGTTGTCAGATCTATAACCCCGATCTTCAAAAACATTTGAATAGAAAGAGTTGAAATAATCTTATGAATAATAACCATAGTAACTATTATCAAATTGATTGTATAGTTGAGATTGATAAGTTTGATTAGTAGATTGATTTTTAAAAAAAAATTGTTTCTATGAAGTGGGACATATTTACCGATGTACTTGCCTTTTCCTTTTCAAAATAATATTCATGTACTTTGGTCTCCTAAAATTTACAATCACTTGACAAATAGCTATGTATGTTTGTATTCACAAATACCTTTTCTTGCACGTTTCTATAAAAAACAATCTCATAAAAAATAGTTTCACAGTCACTATCAGAAGTGGAAACATCATGTTCATTCTCAAGAGAAGTGCCAACATGAACACTCTCATCAATTACATGATTGTTCAAAATATTTTTAGAATCAATATTATTACAGACAAGGTTGACAATAGATGAATCAAAAAGTAAATTTTTATCTCCACAACCCTTGTTTGTTTCCACACACCCACTTTCTTCTACACAACTTGCCAAAGAAGATGAACTACCATTAGGATTAACTAACGAAGGAGTTGGATTAACAGTTTTGGGAGCAGCAAGAACAAATGTCTTTGGAATTGGCACATGACCAAGACCATAGACCATTTCTTCCTCAGGTGGTGAGTTAAAACTAAAATGAGGAAGGCTAGTAGAGTTATCACTGAAAGGAGGTGGAACTGCAGAACTATTATAGCATATTCCCAATTTTACCTTTAACCCATTTGTTTCCCAATCATTTGATTCAGCTTCTCAGAGGCTAACTCAAAGTTCTCAATAGTAATTTTCCTTTGGGCTAACTCAAGTTCTAACTCAACAATCTTAGCATTTAATTTTACTACATGTTTTTCTTGGGACTTTAGTCTTTAAGGAGTAGTTTTGGAGATGCCTATTTTTAGGCCTCTTAGCACTCTCATTATCCGACATCTTCGTGATTTTGATCTCACCCACGGCCATCGGTGGATTGGCGCATTCTCGGGAAAAGTGACCAGGTTCCCCACAGTTATAACAATGAAATTGTTCCCAACTTCATCATCTTTGAAATTGTTCTTCCCGTACTTCTTCAAAAAGTTGGTAGCTCGATGAACGGATATGGCTATCTGGTACTTGATGACCATTTTCTTGAGATCATATTTGTTGATCTCGGGAAGATCTCCTTGTTCAAAGGAAGGAGGCAACAACTTTCCTTGCAATAATTCCTCATGGCTTGCCATAAAGGCATGAAACAGTGCCACATTGGAATTATCAACAGAGATGGTTTGAGGAGCGGAGTAAACAGGAGTACTGGTTGGAGCCTTAATCCCATGAGCCTTCAAGGTTTTGAGCCACAACATTGTCAAATGAATTACGAAATGAACTGGAGCTAGAGCTTGATGAAGCTTGAGGTACGATAGCAATCTTAAAGGTAGAGCTTGCATTGTGAGCAACAACATTGGCTTGGCTTATGAAAGCAGTGCTTACACCAGATCCAGTAGATATACCGGATTTTGAGAGAGAACTAATGTGGTTACCCATTCTCAATTTATCATCCATTTCAAATGACTTGACTATGGAGGTCAGGTCAGCAAGACTAGTAACATGGAGATTTGTAGTTCTCTTTATGGTTATAACACTGCTACTCCAGGAGTAAGGAAGAGAGTTGAGAAGCTTGTTATTGATCTCAATTTTCTCGTATTCAATTCCAACACTATTGATTTTAGTAATCATTGTTTCAAATATTGAGATGAGACTAGCTATGGTTTCCCCTTGAATGTAGTTAAACATGTTAAACTCTTCTTTTAACATTCCCTTCCTACTATTTCTCATTTCCAAGTTGCCCTCAAACTTATTCACTAAGGCATCCCAAAGAGTCTTGGCAGTGGTGTCATCCCTCAATGCCAGTGCAATTTCCCGTGAAAGACCCCACTCAGAACACCAAAAGCTTTGTTGTCTTCACTAAGCGGTCTTCTATCAGTGTCATTGTAGTCAGCTACCAGAATTTGTCGTTTTGGGAACATGTGGACCTTCCTCAAATGGTCTAATAAGATTGTAGTCAATAATCTTGAGATAGTTCTTGAATCTCCATTTGAATTCATCAAAATAACAATCCCACTTCATCAGCTTTGGAGGCTTTGTCGCAGTCCCAACTTCATTCTCAAACATTACACAACTCGTCACAGCTTCATTACTTGCATTAGTGTTAGGAGTGGCCATTGCTCAACAACTTTAAGATATCACACACTTGAACAGAATCTGCTTAAAATCACAAGTCCATTGTATTCTAATACCCTATTCGAATGGAGGTTCGAATAGAAGTTTGAATGTAATCAGATTGAACAAAGTATTCTAATGAACCAGTAATTTTTGAAAATTTTTAAGGTAATTGTATTCGAACAAGGATGAGTTCGAATAGAATAATGTATTTGAATACAAATGAATTCGAATGGGTATTCTAATCGAACGGTCAATTGATTCAAATAGATTAACTGATTGATTAGAATGTCCTTGTTTAATATGGTCACAAACTTGAGTGAATGAATTCAAATAAGAATTCTAATCAATTAGAGCTTGTATTCGAATAGAGGAATTGTATTCAAATGCATAGCGTGAAGGTCACCAATCGATTGTATTCTAATAGAATGAATTGTATTCGAATGTATTTTGGGAAGGTCACCAAACTACTTTTTGCCACCTTTTTCAAACAATTCCTTATACGTGTATATCACAACTTTTGAGTAAACCGTTTGTGAATCTACACATAACCCAACAAATTCACCAAATCAAACAAAATCCTTGAAGATCTAAACACCATGTTATCACACTTTTCATAAACTTTTAACTTAAATTTTTGAAGAATTTTTAACTTGAACACACTTTTGTTGAACCTTTTATGAACTTTTCTTGAACTTTAGTGAACCCGAACCCACTAAACTTCTTGAAAATCCATCTTTGACACACACAAGACCAAAATCCAAGGTTGTGACCCAAGATCTACAACTATTAGAGCCCGAATGCTCTGATACCAATTGTAGGTCCCGTGCCCGGATCAAACAAAAAACAAACTAAGTACCAGTCGTCTTGGATGAACCTCTCAACTAGTTGGCGGAAACAACTAGCTAGGACCGAGATCTCGGATCTTGTGGTGTTGGTAATGAGGGCCGAAGGTAAAGAGAGGGAGAGAAAGTTTGTGAGTTTGTAAGAAAGATAATTTGGAAAAGGTTACTTGGTGTATGTGATACACACACTATATATATGTGTGTGTATTCCCATACACCTCTTTCATATAACATGCCCGATGGGATCCAAATACAATAGGCCTCGGGCCCAATACATATAAAAGTAAACAAACTAATAACATAAACGAGATTACATAAAAATACGAAAGACTAATACAGAAATGGGCCTTACATACATGTTCGTTTATGTTTGTTCTTATATGTTAATTTATGTTCGTTTGTGTTTCCTTGTATTCATTTATGTTTGTTTGTGTTCATTTAAGTACGTTCATATATGTTCAATTATTATTTATTTTCTTTGTTCATTTATGTTAATTTGTTTTTGTTCATATTCGTTAATTGTTCATTAGATTTTAAATAAACGAAAAAAAAAATTCATTTTTAATCAAACGAACATGAACACCAAGTATATGTTCGATTAAGTGTTTGTCTAAAGTTAAATGAACAAACACGAATATACATTTGTTTGTGTTCACTTAGTTCGGTTACATGCTTATGCATTCTTCATATTCTAAGTTGTTACCTTTTAAATGCGTATCATTCTCATTCTTCATTTCTCATCATTTTTAAATTTGATGTGGTACATAATAATGAATAGAACTAATATACGATATAAATATTAGAAAAGACGAATCACTTTAAATTGACAAAAACACCTACGTAGAATAGAAAAGGTTTGTAATGCGTTTCCCCATTACATAATTGTTGACTGCGGTTTGTATTTGATCATTCTTCTGTTGAGTATTAGCTTCTTTTAGCACCTCATCAATCTCTTATTCGACGAAAAACGGTTAAATATTGTTTTCATCAAATATATACAAATTGCTAGATATATTAAAAACCATATTATGTCGTATAATGCCTTTTGAAGTTAATTCTTGATTTCTTGACATTGAATTATGGGTCGGGAGGGTGGGGTCAGTTCGAGTTAATGGATCCATCTCATTAGTCAATTAATTAATGCAGTTAAAGATAATAATTAAATTTATTAGACTGAGATGAATGTTTATTTAATAGATAAATAAAAGTATGTTTGGTTGGAGGTAATGAAATGAAGAGGTAATGGAATGGACAAGTAAATGAAATGGATCGTTGTCATTCCTTTATTTTGTTTGGTTAACCTATTAGAATGAAATGAATTCTTTCTTTATGTTGTTTGGTATCCCAAAAAAATGTATGAATGAAATATAAACAATAAAAACAATCCAATCTAAAAAAAATTACCAATTTTTTTTTTGCAATTGTGACAGTGGTGGTGGTAGCTTCGGCGGCGAAAATGGTGGTGGTGGTGGTAGCGGTAGCGGTGGTGGGGGTGGCGGTGGTTAAGATGTGGTAGCATTGGCAGTGATAGCAATGGTAGGGTGCCGACGACTGTTGTCACACCTCGAAAATCATAATTTAAACAGCGGAAGACTTTGACTAAGTCATTCGGGTGGTGACAGACGCCGTTTCAGCCAAATACATTTAAGTATACATTTATAATGAAAGTTTTACTTTATTTAACCATCAGATTCATTACATGTGTCATATTACACGATTACAAGTTCAACAAAAAGTCAACATTTTTCATTCAAACACACGTCATTATTTTCCCGCACTCTTCATGAAGCTTCAATACTTCATTTATTTACCTGAAAAACATATTAAAACGAACGTCAACAGGAATGTTGGTGAGTTTCACTTTATTCGAAAATAATTCATATATATATATATATATATATATATATTATGAAAGTATGACAAACGAAAATTCAATATAAGTCATTATAAAAATCGTAGTAAACAACACTTTATCAATTTGTCATGAAACATAGTAAACGAATACTTATAAATCTGACCATATAATGGTTCAACGACCATTCTTGTCATAACTTATTACCATAAGCAACGGTAGTATTCTTTCCTTACCGTTCTTTTAATATGTTAATTAAATCTTTAAAAATTCATAATAATCGAATTTGCCATAAAAACGAAGCATTTTATCTTTTAAACAAATCGTACTGTTGTAGACTAGCAAGAAATAAAACAAATGCATGACTATCAAAATTGATAACTTGAAACATACCATACTTAAAATATTCTCACTTTTAACCAACACGATTGAAAGTGGGTGGCGTCACCCCAATAGATCTACCAATATTTATGTGCCCTTATTAATTCGGTTAACATTTATTTAACCAATTCTTGACTCATCCCACTTTTTACACGGTTTGTTAATAAAATGTTTTTTAAAAACTTCAATAAAAATCGATAAAAGAATATGCTTTTGCCCCAAAACACAATAATAAATATTTTATTTAAAAACGAGAGGATTTTAGAGAAACTCAAATTTGGTAGATACAATGTCAGATATATCCAAACACTTTGTGTCCTAATATTATAGTACACATGTTTAATAATATATATGTATTTTAAGTTGTTTGCTCAACTTAGAATATTTCACACAAATGTTTTAGTTTTCTTTTAACGCTTATTTTTATATTTTTTTAGTTCAAGATCGAACGATCCGTTGGCGACTTTTATTTCGTTTAAGTCCAAGTTACGTTTTCACACAAGCACGCAATACCGTAACTTATATATATATATACTTATCTTAATTAGAAACTAGCAAATATACATGTATACAAGTAAACACCAAATATTAACAAGTATCATACTTTATATTATTCTAGCAAACTATTTTATTCTTTAATATATAAATTTATACACACACACACACATATATATATGTTTTAGTTGCTGGAATATTATGAAATTATAAGTTTTATTCTTATTATGGTGGCGTTTTGTCGGAATTTTTGTCGATTTTGCTGGTTTCGCGTTTTAAAAATGTACCGGTTATCTTTTCGTGAAAAACTTCGAGTTTTTAATTCATTAAAAACACTTTTTTATATGATTATAACTAAGTTTTACTATATTTTCAATAAAAATGATACGGTTTTTATTTTAGTTATCGTTTTCTTAAAAACATCAATTTTAACGTTGTTGTGTCGCTTTTTGCGACACGAACTGTGTAGGCTCAAACTTTGCTATCTTGACTTTTTCTTATACTTAACTTATGTTAAATATAAGAATTTTATGACTTTAGAGGGGCTGTTTAAAAATAGTTTCGAAAACTCATGTCGGTTCACATTAAGTCGAACGTTTTGACCGTTAACGTTACCGACAAGCTATTTAAGTCATAATATCAAAACTAAATCATTTTATACCACAAGTATACTCATAATAACAAATAATTCACCATCACTTTCAGGTTTGTCATATAGCACTAAATATGCACACTAAACCAATTTTCTCAACTAAACATGCTCAAGCCTTAACTTCAAGTTTCTAACAACACATGAGCATGTTATATATAAGATGTCAATATGGTGTTTATGTATATAACTTTCCAGATCATAACCACTTATAACATGGTCCTATTTCACTATATCATCATTATTTAAATAATAGCATTCCTAACATTTCAAACAATAAAGTTTCCATAATCAGCAACTTGGTTATATTCGCATCTTTCATTCAATTCAAGCTTTCAAATATGACTTCATGTTTATCTCATTCAACTAGTTTGATATAGATCCTTAACCATTCATCATCCAACTTGGTCTTAGATTCTCTATTTATTAACTAACAAAAGTTTCTATTCTTAGCAAATAATCAACTTAATAATTATCTTGTCAACTCAACAATTTTCACAATAATGTTTACTAATACAATTCTAATCATAAGCCATTATGATTAGAAGTTTCCTTTATTAGAAATCTGCAATTCACAACAATCTAACTTTGAATATTGCCATAAAACTAGGAAGTTATAAAATTTCTAGCATGTAACCTATCATCAATATTAATTTCAAGTTTAATTAACCATTTTAACAATCATCAATTTATCCAAGTATTCAAATAAATTCCCCAAATTTCAAATTCAATCTATGAACAATCTTTTATTAATCTTCATCTAATTCCATTTTAATTCTAGGAAATCAACTATTATCAATTATTCATTTTTCATGTTATGACTTCATTAAGCAACTATTTGATCATTAGTTTAATAAAAATCCATTTTAACATTTCCTAAATCTTTCAATCAAGTAAGATTATTATCAAATCCAAGTGTCATAATTCAATACAAGCAAGCTTATTACTATAAGTGTATGCATGTATGTGGGTGTTCAACACTCCTCACACATACACACAGACCCTCACGGCTCAATCACACACACACACACACACAAGCATTCACTAATTTTTGTTTCTATGGTTGATTCTAACCTATTTGTGTGAAACATTACTTAATCAAACTCTATTAATAAAAATCAACTATATATCTTACCTTGGATTTTGAAGAAACTAGTAAGATGATGAAAAGAAAGATCTTGTGTGTGAGTGCTTTCCTAACTTCCTAGCTTGATTCTTGCTTCCTATAACTCTTAATCTTCTATTGTAGTGTGTGTTCTTTATCAAGTATGATTGTGATTTGGGTTGATGATGGTGTAAGGGAGGTGGTGGTGGTGTGCCGTGGGTTATATGGAGGAAGAGAGAAAGAGTAGGTTGGTGATGTGTAGTGTAGATTTGAAAGATGGATGGTGTTAGTGAGTTACAACACACTAATTTATATAGTAGGTTATAATGATGAGGACATGGTTTTACAAGGAAATCAATGGGTGGTGGCCATTGGTTTTGAGAGAAACAATGGGAGGGCACATGGGTTTGGGTTGGGATCTTGTAGATAAATTAATCAAATTCTTAAACTTCCTAGTTTACATAATATGAATTTTAGCTAATCAGTAGAACTCCATTTCAAATGATATTTAGCAGGTTTGATCCTATTTTGAATTCCTAATAATACGGGCTAAAGAAACTTAATTTTCGTGGTGGTTGGTTTCGAGTTCATACGGTGTCATACACTTGCTTTTGTTTGCTTATTTTCTAAATTTTGCGATTCAAATCTTCTAAAATAACTTTATATATTATTACAAATATTTTCATAAAAATTTTAACTTTTCTAGTTGGACTTCTACCAGTTTTTAACTTGTTGCCAACGGTCATTTCGCATGGTGTTCACTACGCGACAAATTTAAAGTTTTTCAAACATTTAGTAATATATTTCTCATACCTTTGCAATTTGGACTTTAAACAAAGATACTTTGATTTATATAATTATTTTATTACGTAATCATGGTTACATTAGTTGCTAATTTTTGCCGTTTGTCACAACTGTAACATACGTTATTTTTCAAATATGAAACTTAACCCATTCGAATATTTATTATTATTAACTGGACGATTGTTAAAATCAATAATTTATTATTTTGGTTGGTCATTGACCATTTATGTCGTTACACCAGTCGTATTTGTTTTCTTTAATTTAACAAGATATTAGAACTATCAAACGTGTGCAAAATTCACCCCTTAACTATTGTATTTCCCTCTTTTGAACACGGCCCAAACCCCAAGGACCAATATTGAAAATACCTTAATCATCCATCCTCCCCATCATCATCAGCATATCCCCCTTACCAACTCCATTACGATCCAACATCTAGGCCGTTAAAAACGGAATTGGACCTATTTACTCGCGTATTTTCCAACACGTTAATCATCCATATGGTTAGATTGATCAACTAACACGTTAATCATCCATATGGTTAAATTGATCAACTAACAACTCTATACACAGGCTGATCTTAACCTTAAACCCTATAAATGCATGTCCATAATGCAATTAATAAACCTGTACACTCCTTACATCAATGCTAAACTAAGCCTTAACTCATTTATGAATCAGAAGCAACATAGTATCAACTTTGATTCCATGTTCTTGACCAAATTTCTAAGATCCGGAACTCGTTCATTTCACTATCAAACCAGGTAATTGATACTCAGCTCCTGATCGATTTTATACAAGTAATTAAAGCCCTCTATCAATTTCAATTGATAGAGGGAAATTGATCATCAATGTGGGTTTTATTTGATTAGGGTTTGTTATGAATTTGTTGCTAATTGGAGTTTCTGTTTAATTAATTTTTATTTCATCCCATTATCAAGTTAACACGTCAGCCCAGTTGGCTTGTGTGTGTTGTGTTAAATCAGTGAGCCGCCAAGGGACCTGGGTTCGAGCCTTGGGGTGCTCATTTTTGTGGTTTTATTTTCTTGGCTTATTTCTTTTTATTGGTTTTTTTTGTAATAATAATAATAATTGTAAGGCCCCGGTCCCGGTGCCCTACTTTGGTGTTGGATTTACTCATAAACACAGTTATAAATATCATAGTTAATTAAAACTTTCACGGAAATAATAAAACTCAATCATTCATTACAAAACATTCAAACTTATCTTTAAAAACATAGCATAAATATATCTTTATTAAACATCATGACAAAACTTCACATGCCAACTTCCTCGGTTCTTGCCATATATCTCTCTCAACCCAGCTGCTTCAGCCTATTTACCTGATTGCATACTAAAAGTCAGCTACACTAATTAAGTTCTAGTTAATCAGATAACATACTTACATACACATACACATACACATACACGTGCCCGAAGGTACGTATTACATACTTAACCGGTTTATCATTCTTCCATATGTATATATATATACATATATGATGGAGGGTACCATAACCTAATAACATCCGAGGATGGAGGGTACCGGGACCTAATAATATCCGAGGATGGAGGGTATCGGTCCCAAATAATATCCAAGGTATGTAGGACTAAATGCTCTTTATAAGGTTAGAATAGTTAGGGATGTACTGTGTATGTTAAAGAAAGAAAATATGAAAGAATGAACATATATATATAACATACATTTACCATTTAAGGTAAGTGTATTAACTATTCACATCGAGTATGCACACAACCCCAAAAACATAACAAGGAAATGGGGGCTACAAACTCACCTGTAGGCGATTCCTTTCTGAATTTATTGTTATGCCATTCTTGAGCTGTGCACGGCTAATTGTGTATTAATCATAGTATCAATTAACTACTTATAGCTATACCATACTTCTAAGTTATTGTAACCCTTAGCTACGGGGGTCTGGGGGGCAGCGCCCCTGGCAGAGAGGTTCTAAAGGCGGCACCCCTTAGCGGGGTCCAAGGGGCAGAACCCCTGGCTGGGGTTAAGCTGCCAGATCAGCTTGGAAAAAATTTATATTCGTTAATAAGTCTTTACTATAAACCTCATTAGAAAACTGAAGTTCAATTATTTAATCAAATCGAATCTTCATTTTAAACGTTATCTTTTATTATTTATTCCTTACTTATTCTTATCTTAATCATCATATAAGTCCATATCTAATGTTTACGTACGTATACGCTGTTTATCTTTCATTTATCTTGTAAAAATTATTTTCATGTATAAGTCCAACTAGCGCATAAGCTGTTCCAGCGCAGAAGTCATTCTTCTAGGGTGTAAGTTGTTTGCGTATAAGTCATACATACATGCTACTATACGTATACGGATACAAATACACGCTGCTATGCATATATGCTGGTATACATATACGGATATACATGCACGCTGCTAAACATATTAGCTGCTATACATATACGGATATAAATACATGCTGCTACACATATGCGCTGCTATACATATACAGATATACATACATGCTGCTACACATATGCATTGCTATACATATACGGATATACATACACACTGCTACAAATATGCGTTGCTATACATATACGGATATCCATACACGCTGCTACACATATGCGCTGCTATACATATATAGCGTATATACTTTTGCGTCGTATAAGTCCTGTTCAGCTCTTATATACGCCTTTTTGTGGGTTTGCTTCGATTTTGGCGCCGTCAGCCACCGTTGATCACCATGGTTGATCGAGGTTTGATCGTTTATGGTCTAGGTAGATTTGGGGTGTCTAGAATTGAGCTAAGGTGGTCCGTAAAGCTAGATCTAGATCCTAACGGCTCATACGACATCACGGGGCTTTGGTGCCGGGTTCTAATAGGTTGGTACAGCTGAGATAAATCATTTCTTACCTTTGGTTGGTCTCAGATCATTGAATTTAGTAGAGTAGAGAGTGTTTGGCTTAAGTGTGTGTTTCTGAATGTGTAGGCTATGGTGTAGAGATGGATGGAAATGGAAAGGATTAGGGTTTAAGGGGTATTTATACTCCTTTAAGCCCAAGGACCTAAGGCTCATCTTTCCTTTTTGGTCCATATTTAATTCCATCTAATTAGCCTACTCAACTTTCCACCTTTATTATTTTATTATTTCTCTACTAACTCAATTAAACTTTTCCATCTTAATTAAATAATATATTAAATATTATTCTTACAAAATTTGGGATGTTACAAGTCTACCCTTCTTAAAAGTGGTTTCGTCCCGAAACCTAACTCTTACCTAAACAGGTCTGGGTAAAACTTGCGCATCTTTTCTTTAACTTCCCAAGTAGCATCCGATCCTTTCTGATGCTTCCATATTACTTTTACTAGCTGAATGACCTTTTTACGTAGTTGTTTCACCTTACACTCCACTACCTCAATAGACTGTTCGATGTAGTTCAACCGTTCATTTACCTCGATGTCCACTAACGGCACGTCGGGCGTTTTATCAGCAAGACATTTCCTCAAGTGAGAAACATGAAAAGTAGAGTGAATCTCTTCTAACTCTTCGGGCAAATTTAGCCTATAAGCTACTTCACCAACACGAGCGACAATTTTAAACGATATGATGTACCTTAGACTTAACTTTCCTCTCTTTCTGAAATGAATGATTCCTTTCCAATGCGAGACCTTGAGCATCACATTGTCACTAACGTTAAACTCGATTGGTCAACTCCGCTTATCATCATACGACTCCTGACGGTCTTGGGCAGCTTTCATTCTTGCCTTGATCTGATCGAACTTTGAAGAGGTTTCCTGCACAACTTTTAGACTTCCCATCTCTTTCTGACCAATCTCTCGCCAACATGCCGGGGTTCTATAATGTCTACCATACAACATTTAGAATAGTGGCATACCAATACTCGAATGGCAGTTGTTATTGTAAGAGAACTCTGCCAGATGCAGATGATCATCCCAACTTCCTCCAAAATCTAAAACACAAGCAAGTAGCAAATCCTCAAGGGCTTGGATAGTCTTTTCAGACTGCCTATCTGTTTGAGGATGATACGCCGTACTGATATTCAATCTCGGTCCCATAGCTTCATGGAATTTCTTCCAGAATCTCTAAGTAAAGCGCGCATCCCTATCTGCCACGATCGATAGCGGCACTCCGTGTTTAGCCACAACCTCCTTAATGAACATACTTGCTAATTTTTCGGATGAGATGGACTCTCGTATAGGCAGAAAGTGGGCACTTTTCGTTAAACTGTCCACTATCACCCGAATGGTAACATGATGTTTAGCTTTACGCGGTAGCCTAGTTATGAGATCCATGGTGATATGTTCCCATTTCCATTCTAGTATCTCTAACGGCTTCATCTTCCCATAAGGCTTCTGGTGTTCTGCTTTGACTTCCAAGCAAGTTAAGCACTTACTAACATAATCTAATACATCATTCTTCATAGCGTGGAATCCACATACGAGTATGAATCGAGTATCTAGACTTATGAGCTTCATCTAAGATTCGATCCCTTAGATATTCATAGCGTGGAATCCACATACAGTGAAACCTAGTTTTCACACCATGAGTGTTATCTATCAGCTCGTCTTGTTGTCCGAAAATTCTCTCTTTCTTCATTAACCCTTCATTTGTAAGTACCTCAGACTGCACCTTGATGATCTCTTCTAAGAGATATGAGTTAATGATTAACTTATACGACTTCACTGTTGCAATGACTTCCTTATTCTTTCAGCCTAACATGTCGGCAACCACATTAGCCTTACCCGGATAGTACTTGATATTACAGTCGTAGTCCTTAATCAACTATAACCATTATTCTATGCCTCATGTTCAACTCATTTTGTTCGAAGAAGTACTTTAAACTCTTATGATCTGTGTAAATAGTACACTTAGTACCATACAGATAATGTCTCCATATCTTGAGAGCATGCACTACTACTTCTAACTCTAAGTCATGCGTCGGTTAAGTACTTTAATGAACTTTCAACTATCTGGACGCGTAGGCTATCACTTTTCCTCGTTGAATTAACACGCAACCTAACCCACGATGCGAAGCATCAGTAAAAACAACCAAATCCTCGTCACCATCGGGTAGAGAAAGGATTGGAGATTGCCTGAGTCTTTTCTTTAATTTCTCAAAAGCCTCATCTTGAAACTTACCCCAAGTGAACACTACAGACTTCCGGGTCATTCCGGTCAACGGTGCGGCTATATTGGATAAGCCATCGATGAATGACCAACAATACCCAGCCAACCCTAAGAAGCTGCGTATATCACTTGGGTTATGCGGAGTCTTCCAATTCGTTATCGCCTGAATCTTTGATGGGTCCACAGTAGTCCATTCAGGATTGATTATGTGACCTAGAAACTGTACCTCACGCAACCAGAATGCGCATTTTGAAAACTTAGCATACAACTTCTCTTCTTTCAAGACCTCAAATACTTCCCTTAGATGTCCAGCATGGTCAGACTCGCTCTTTGAATAAATCAATATATCATCAATGAAAACAATAACTGACTTGTCCAACATACCCTATTCATCATGTCCATAAATTCTGCGGGAGCACTCGTTAGACCGAATGACATCACGAGGAACTCGTAGTGTCCGTACCTTTTCCGAAACGCTATCTTAGGGATGTCTGCCTCTTTCACCTTCAGCTGATGATAGCTTGATCTAAGGTCTATTCGTGAGAGCCAACTCTAACCTTGTAGTCGATCAAACAAATCATCAATCCGTGGCAACGGATATCTGTTCTTCACCGTTAGCTTATTCAACTCACGATAGTCTATACACATTCTCATACTTCTATTCTTCTTCTCATACTTCTATTCGTGAGAGCCAACTCTAACCTTGTAGTCGATCAAACAAATCATCAATCCGTGGCAACGGATATCTGTTCTTCACCGTTAGCTTATTCAACTCACGATAGTCTATACGCATTCTCATACTTCTATTCTTCTTCTTAACAAACAACACTGGTGCACCCCACGGGGAAACATTCAGCCTTATAAAACCTTTATGGAGGAGTTCTTGTAGTTGGGACATCAGTTCTTTCATATTGAACGGCGCCAAGCGGTAAGGTGCTTTCGCGACAGGCTGTGCTCTTGGTATTAAGGCTATCTAAAATTCTATATCTCGCTCTGGAGGCAACCTTGGAAGGTCCTCAGGGAACACTTTTGGATCGTTGCACACAACATGAAAATCCTTCACTTATTTCGTCTCGGTAGTAGCTTTGAAAACATACGCCAGGTAGGCACAACACTCTCGCCTTAACCATTCTCATTATCCTAACCGAGGTCTTACTAGCGATTTCTACTTTAAAAGTTTCAGGCACACAACAACATTTAATTTTTGCTAACTTACTAAATGGTGTAGCTATGAAACTTCTATTTGCACCTGAATCAAACAACACAGAAGCGGAAATACTGTTTACTAAAAACGCACCTGCCACAACATCAGGGATTTGCTTCGCCTGATCTTGGGTCAACATGCAGGCCCTGGTCCTCGGCCTCGAATGGTCGGCCTCCTTCCTTTCGCTTCCCCTAGCTTCATCATCAGTGAACTCCCTTGCCATATGGCCCGTCTTGCCAAATTTGTAGCACACGGTCTTTGCATTGCATTCATTAGCATAGTGTCCCACATTTCCACACTTATAACAGGCATTTGTCCCAAGCCTGCATTCTTCGCCATGAGCTTTTCCACACTTGTGGCACACATCAGAACCAGTACCCCACTTGCATTGGCCAACGTGCTCCTTCCCACAAGTCTTGCATGTATTTCTATCCCACACCTTCTACTTCTTATCCCTAGGGTTCCACAACCGAGTACCGGGTCGTTTCACAGGAGCGACCCATTTTTATCTTTCTTATCTTTCGCCACCACATCGTCCGCTGCTGGGTCGTTGTAAACCAATTCTGCGAGTCCCACAACAGAATCAAAGGTAGCAGGTCTACTATCCTTGACCAAGACGCGAACATTTTGTGGCAGTCCCCTGATGTAACCCTTGATTTGCTTGGCTTCAGTGTTCACTATGTTAGGCACAAATCTAGACATGCAGTTGAATTCAATGGTGTACTCGTGGTGTGTCATCTTACCCGCCTTCAGATTCAAAAATTTCATCTCAGCCCTCCCGACCTTAACATCAGCACAAAATCGCTTCATCACTAACTCCTTCAGGTCATCCTATCTTATAGATTTGATCTTTTCTTGGGTCTTCCTCTATACCACAGTTTCCCACCAAAACATAGCCTCGTCAACAAATGACTGGGTAGCATAACCTACCGCTTGATCGGGACGACACTCGCTGTTTCGGATAACCTTGTTCATTGAGGTTATCCATTGGAGAGTATCGATTGCGTACCCTAGACCAGTCAGCTTTGGTGGGTCGCAACCTTTGAACGACTTGTAATTACACCCACCTCGGCCTTTCTTTCTTTCATCGACTGTCACCGACCTAACCTCACTCGAGTCATCTTTCTCTCTCTCATAATTCTTCTTACCATTCTCTGCTGACCTCTCAGCAGTTCTTCCATGGCTCCCAACAGATCCTTCTGGATGCAGGTTCTTCACTGCAGCAACTATAGCCTGAGCAATGACTGCTTGAATATCAGGGTCAAGTTGGTACCCCTCAATGTTGCTCGGATTCTGTCCAGCTGCACATCCTTCTTCCCTTGTGCTAGTAACTGATTGTACAGAAGATTCCCGGGTAATGCGTGGCCTACCACGACGTCCCGTACGTCCTCCTTGACCGATAGTCTTTCTTGCTCCATCCATTCGTATTCTATAAGGAAACACAAACGTCATCACTTAAAGAACTATTTAGTACAAGGATAGTAAGGCTAACAGGTAATAACAGTGGGAAGCTGTGATTAGTGATCACGTTACTCTCCGTGTCCAATACACTTCCCTTTGTGAGTTCACTTGTGCTAGGTTCTACTTCTAAACAGTTAATCAATCTATCAAACAATCAATAATCCAATCCCTAGTACACACACATTCTTTCTTTAGAAATTAAGCTAACAATCTTACATTACACATAATTTAATCAAACACTTCACCTTTACCAAGATTTCTTGAGTGACACATGGTTTTCTTGAAATGGCATCTTCCCTTTTTTCTTACTTAAATCCCATTCTCTGTTCGACTCTAGCCATGTGTCTCTGTCAAGCCAACTGCTTTAGTCTATTTACCTACGTGCATACTAAAAGTCAGCTACGCTGAGTGAGTTCTGGTTAATCAGATAACATACTTACATACACATACACATGCCCGAAGGTACGTATTACATACTTAACCTGTTTATCATTCTTCCATATATATATATATGTTCATATTTTCATACTTTCTTTCTTTAACACACACAGTAAATCCATAACTATTCTTACATTATATAGAGCATTCCGCCCTACATACCTCGGATATAATTAGGGTCTGGTACCCTCCATCCCGGATATTATTAGGTTCCGGTACCCTCCATCCTCGGATATTATTAAGGTCCGGTACCCTCCATCCTCGGATATTATTAGGGTCTGGTACCCTTCTTTCCATGCAACCATACTTTCATACAATCATTCATACGATTTCATACATACCCTACTTTATCATTCATACATAATTTATACACAGTTACATAATCTAACACTTACCTTCCTTGGCGATACGTGCAATATCCGAAGATCTTTCACGTACCGAAAAGCATTCATTCATAACCTCGATAACTATCACACATATCATATATGGCATACACTTACCATTTAAGGTAAGTGTATTAACTATTCACATAGAGTATGCACACATCCCCGAAAACATAACAAGGAAATGGGGCTACAAACTCACATGTAGGCGATTCCTTTCTGAAAATACTATTATGCCCTTATTGAGTTGTGCACGGCTAACTGTGTATTAATCATAGTATCAGTTAACTACTTCTAGCTATACCATACATTTAAGTTTTTGTAACCCTTAGCTACCGGGGTCCGGGGGAAGTGGCCCTGGAAACGGGGTTCTAGAGGAAGCAGCCCCTATTGGGGTCCAAGAGGCAGAGCCCCTGGCTGGGGTTAAGCTGCCAGATCAGCTTGAAAAAATTTTATTTTCTTTAATAAGTCTTTACTAAAAACCTCATCAGAAAACTGAAGTTTAATTAAATTGAATAATCATTTTAAACATTACCTTTTATTATTAATTCCTTACTTATTCTTATCTTAGTCATTATATAAGTCCATATCTATCGTTTACGTACGTATACACTGTTTATCTTTCGTTTATCTTGAAAAAATCATTTTCACGTATAAGTCCAACTGGCGCATAAGCTGTTCCAGCGCATAAGTCTTTCTTCCAGCGTGTAAATTGTTTGAGTATAAGCCTTACATACACACTGCTATACATATGCGCCGCTATACGTATACGTATATACATACACGCTGCTACGCATATGCGTTGCTATACATATACGGATATACATACACGCTGCTGCACATATGCGCTGCAATACATATACGGATATACATACACGCTGCTACATATATGCGCTGCTATACATATACGGGTATACATACACGATTCTACACATATGTGTTGCTATACTTATACGGATATATATACACGATGCTACACATATGCACTGCTATACATATACAGCGTATATACTTATGCGTTGTATAAGTCCTGTTCAGCTCTTATATACGCGTTTTTGGGGTTTTTCTTCGATTTCATCGCCGTCAGCCGTCGTTGACCACTATGGTTGATCGGGGTTTGATCGTTTATGGTCTAGATAGCTTCGGGGTGTCCATATCTAGGTTAAGGTGGTACTTAAGCTCATTTTTGGTTGATTAAACACCCGAATAAAGCTAGATCTAGATCCAAAGGGCTCATACGATATCACGAGGCTGCAGTGTTGGGTTTCAATAGGGTGGTACGGCTGAGATATATCATTTCTTACCTTTGGTTGGTCTCGGATCGTTGAATGTAGTAGAGTAGAGAGTGTTTGACTTAAGTGTGTGTTTTTGAAGGTGTAGGCTATTGTGTAGAGATGGATGGAAATGGAAAGGATTAGGGTTTAAGGGGTATTTATACTCCCATAAGCCCATGGACCTAAGACTCATCTTTCCTTTTTGGTACATATTTAATTCCATCTAATTAGCCTACTTAGCCTTCCACTTTTATTATTTTATTATTTCTTTAGATATGATTTGCTAGATCTAAACGTCTCAAAGGACATGGTAGAGGATATGAATTCTTGGAGACGTAGAATTTAGGATAAGCATTTCTAGGGAGAAAAGAATACTTTTGGGGTTTCTACTTACCTTATTTTAGTCACACACCATTATGTTTTTCTCTTTTCATATAGTTCTATATTGTTACCTATACATGTATTAGTATTACTAATTTTACTACATGCTATTATCAATTATAGTATTGTTAAACTTTGATGCCCTCTTTTATTCTCTTACACATATGTTTCTTTGAGTTGAGGGTCTCCCTAGAAGCCACCTCTTTATCCCATGGGATAGAGGTACGGTGTGCCTACATCCCACCCTCCCCAGACACTACTTATAGCTTTGCTATTAGTGGGATTCCACTGGGTATGATTGATTGATTGATTTCTCTACTAACTTAAGTAAACTTTTCCATATTAACTAAGTAATATATTAAATATTGTTCTTAGAAAATTCGGGATGTTACAAGTCTACCCTCCTAAAAAGAGGTTTCGTCTCGAAACCTAACTCTAACCTAAACAGGTATGGGAAAAACTTGCACATCTCTTCTTCAACTTCCGAAGTAGCATCTGATCCTTTCCGATGCTTCCATATTACTTTTACTAGCGGAATGGACCTTTTGACGTAGTTGCTTCACCATACATCCACTGCCTCAATAGGTTGTCGATGTAGTTCAACCGTTCATCTACCTAGATGTCCACTAATGGCACGTGGGACGTGTCATCAGCTAGACATTTCATCAAGTGAGAAAATGTCAAAATTTTTATCAAACCAAACACCGCCAAAGTTTTAATTATATGTAACTCGAAACTAAATATATTTTTTCTTCTTAGCTTAAACTAAGAACCTCTTTATTTCAAGAAAAACCGGCTAATTTAGTTATACTATTTTTATTTATAAAAAGTTACAAACAACTAAAGTTTACATAAAAACCCAACGATCCCAAATACGGTATAATCTCTTGAATCCCCTATTATCGTTCTTTCTCGTATATGTGTTAAGATATTTATTTCAAGCATATTTTTAACCTAGGACAATCCATTGGAATATGCCGTATGACAGCTCAACTAGCTCAAATCGGCCACTCGATACCGCCCTCTACATATTTCATGTAAGTTTACACACCCCCTTTTTCATCTTTTATATATTTTGGGGGTAGCTTGTATACCTTATGTATTATTCGAGTTTTATTATAATATCTATTCAAAGAAAAATTCAATTTATGTTTATGTGTGACTACTATATGCTCTAGATTATGCTCTATGTGCTTAAATGTTTATTTTATTGTTTGGTGGTTTGGTATCTCCTCCCCATCTATACTCATCTAGTATGATCATACATTTACCCAAGGACGTTGATTTTGTATCAATAGAAAGGGGTTCACATCTATTTAATTGTTTACATTTTCATAAGAATGTAATGCTAATCATTAACATACGAATAGGGATATATATATATATATATATATATATATATATATATATATATATATATATATATCAACTAAACTTATGTATTCTCACCAATATTTATGTCGACAAACCATATTTTTATACATGTTACAGGTACAAGTTGTTGATGTTGTTCAAGATCGAAGACATTAGTTTTACCTTATGATATTTACTTTAAAATACATAATTTTGATGTATTTTTCTGATTATTCAATTTGCTTACATATTTAATGTTAATGAAAGTAATTAATTATTTTCGCTTTAATTTTGAGCTAATTTCCAATCAATACGTTACGCCCCGTCATGTTCCGCCGACTTTGGTTGGGTGTGACAACGACGGTGGTGGCGGTCAGTGGTGGTTAGACAGCGGTAGTGATGGGGTGATGGTCAGGCGGCGACGGTGAAAATGGTTCTGATGGTTACGCCGATGATGGTGGAGGCGGTGGTAGCACTAGTGGTGGTGGTGAAGGTGGCGCCGAAGGTGGTGGTGGTGATCGCGATGGTGGCACTCAAGTGGGGATGGTGGCAATGGTAGTGGTGGTGGTTGTTGTTTTCGGATGGTGTTGTTGAGAAAGTATGGTGAAAGATGAATGGAATGAAAAAAAGAAGGGGTGGGAAGGACTGAATTTAATGGAATGATATTCCGTGTGTAATGGATGATTCCATTCCATTGAGCAACCAAACAACATTTTTTCATTCTCACGCAATGAATCATTTCATTCCATAGTCATTCTTGCATAACAAACGCTACCTGTAACATTCGTTAATATTGAAACCTGAAAACCCAACCCGTTTTAAATTTTTTGTTTTGTGTTTATTCATATATATAATTTTTATTATGTTATTAATTTATTTCATGTTTTGTTTCATGTATTTTATGTTACATTCGTCAATTTTGAATCTACTCGAAGTTCACCTTTCAATCATGTGATTATTTCTATGCAATTATATTCATTTCACCACCCTTGTATCAACACATGCTCATGTTAAACATTCATAATCAAGAACATATATTCATGTACTTATCCCATGCAATTTACTTGAATTACTCTTGAACTATTATCATCATCATCATCATCATCATCATCATCATCATCATCATCTATTAATATGTTATTTAACTAATAAAAACTAATGAATGTTTTAAATCAATAAAATTGATTAAAAGAGTTAAACCTTTTGAAAACCCCATTAAACTATTTTTAATTTGTGTTTTAATTATATTAAACATGATTTAATTTCTTAAATTATATAAAAAATAACCACTCTAAAAATATACTATAAATGGAGGACTAATCCTCCATCTTTTTCACATCTCAATACACTATTTTCTTAATACTAAAAGCATTAACAAGTTTTATAATTTCATGCATTTTATAGTTTTTGTTTTAATTTTATGTCGAATCTTCATAATTTGTTCTTCGTGACCCTGATACTTTTATAATAAGAATCTTATATTTCGGTTTTAAGAATTACTTTGATCATGGATATCCAAGATAAGCACTTTGATTTTCTAAATATTAGATCAAACCTAGTTATTTTTCAAGAACAATCATAAATATTTAGCTAAATCTTATGATCCATTGATCATCATAAACTTTTAAACTTTCATTTAAATAAAATGATTTATAAAAATTGTTTTATATAAATGTTTTCTTATAATAAAACTAATATACTTCATATCTCTAAATAATTAATTAAGTAAATTAACTATTGTTTATTTTTGTTCAACATAACTAATATGCATAATTTCTTTAAAATAATTCCTGTAAAAACCTTTAAATTAATTAATTGGTAAATTAATTTATTATGTTACTAAAAACAAAACGTTTAATCATAAATTATTTTTAATCATGTTATTTAAGCTTATATTAACACATAATAATTATGCATTTACAGATCATTATTCAACTAACAAATATGAATTGATTTACATAAACTTGAATTAATTTTAGTTAAACTATTTTTAGTCAACAATCTCTATGTCCCAATTTGTCGTACTTTCCATTCCATTTAGAATTGTTATTAAAATCTAGCATATATATTTAATTATTTAGGATAATCCACTGTGATTCCCCGCCTCGTTTGTTCGACTCGTTCAAACTATCATTTCTCATTTTCGAGGTGAGTTTCTCACACCCATTTTTAACTCTTTTACACATTTGGGGGTAACATATATATCCTATCAAATCAATTGTTTACTTATTCATTTACAAAACTACAATTCATATCATGGACTTCTGTGCTTACTTGATTACTTTCTCAAAACTTACTTGCACGTGGTTTCCTCAATAAGTATGATCATACGCCCCACTTTGAACTCAGGACCATTTTGTTATCAGTGGATAAGGGACATCCAATCCGAGTATGTTGGTTGCTACCAACTGGAAAGGACCTTACTTGCTGGATTGTCCAAATACGTTTGTTGTTACCAACTGGAAAGGACCTTACTTGCATTATTATTTCACATGTCTCATGGAATTGTATGGTTTTTATATTATATATATATATATATATATTTCAAAACTTGTGTGAACTCACAAACTATTTATTTAGTTAACCTTTATTTAATATATATTCTACAGGTACAATCATTATAGGATGAGACTTAGAGATGACACTAGAACTTTGGTTATATTATTAAATGGACAAGTAGTTTAATTGTTATTATAATAACCTTGATTCTCTTGTTACAAACTTGTATACTTGACATTTAAATTGATTAATGATAATATTGTCACTTAATAGTGTCACATGTATTTTGAGCAAACTGTACGTCACACTCAGGCGTATCCGCTTAAGCCTGGGTGTTACAACTTGGTAATAAAGTTGTGACTATAAGATAGGACATTAGACATAGTAAACTAGTTGGTTATAGCTTATTTTAATTATTTGTTTAGGGTTTCGTGATTAGAAATTACGTGGGCCTATTTGATTTTTCAATGCATACGCTATATTGTTTGATTATTATTGCCTCATTTACACCTCATGTACACAACACACACACAATTGATGTTAGACTGTCGCTATCTAATCCAAAAACACTTATAATCAGTTCCTAATCACCTAAGTAAGCTAGGGTAAGTACGGTGTCGAACACAAGGAGTATGTAGTCAATGCAAATCGTGTAAACAAGTTCAGTAATAGGAAGTAGTAAGTTTTAGTGCTGAGCACACAAGGAAAAAAGTTGGTATAATGATGATTAAGCAAATTAACGAATTCAAGCAATTAACACAAAAGACTCATCCTCGGGGTTCAAGAATGTAATTAAACAGTTTCTCATGAAACATAACTGATTAATTATCCCAGACTGACTAAAGACTGATTAATAAGTTAAACCTTAGGCACCAACAATCGCAAACACACGGCACTGGTTATCAAACGGTCCCTGCCAGTGTGACTCAACTAAGAGAAATTGTGTGCTTTGTTGTATTCAAACTTAGTTAAACAACCCTATGAGCAATTATTATAGAAACCGACAAACTAATCGTTCTGATTAACGTAAACCTAAAACGATTGAGTGAACAACAATACTAAATATCAATACTCATAGATCAATCAAAGATATATACAAATAGTATGTTCATCGTTATAATCAAAACTGAAATAAATACAAACTCTACATCCAGGGAATGAATCGGAGAGATTAGACGAGCCTCGACATCATAGAATCATCAATAATAATGTTATGGAACATAAACACGGCCTCGGTATAATCTGGAATGATGGAATCGCCTCTCTTTAGCTCTGGAATCGCCTGGAATAAGTTATGAGATGATAGGTTCGAGTTGATGAAAAAAGTGTAAAACCCTAAAAATCTCGTCTACATCACCCATTGCAATACGCGATGGGGTATTCAGTGGTCCATCGCATATCGCGATGGACCAAAAGTCAACTTCATTTAATCACCCATCACGATACGCGATGGGTCCTCAAGCCTGCCCATAGTGTATCGCAATGGGCCATGTTACTAGCAAAATTCTTTATTCTTTTCTCCTTTTGCGTGCTGGACGTCCTGGGTCTTCATTCATGCCTCAACAGGTCCAAATTAGCAGCTTTAACGTCTATGACTTGAAATGCAGCAGACACGTATGAAGTATCGAAGTTTCCATAATAAACAGTTAAAAGTAATAGATAAAATAACTTAAATATATATAAATTAACCAACCATCACATCCCCACACTTATCATTTGCTTGCCCTCAAGCAAACTCTAAAGTAAACATCAAACTCCATCATAGGTATGTAAATTATCACCATTAATGCTAGTATGGTTTAAGGTCATACCCAGTTTTCCAGACTGACACTTTCTAGATTGACATCCCACAAATAAGGTTAAATGATATTTTAAAAACAATAGAGCCGCCCAGACGAGTATACTTTGTTTCCGATTAAGGCATTCATGTTCATACCCCTCACACTATCAACACTCCTCTCGGTTTAATATCTGGACTAGCAAAAGATGTGCCAGTATATGTCTCTGCCCTCAAATACCAAGTATGAGTTACAACTCAATAAGCTTGCAGGCCAATCTTATCTCCACCCATTACCCACCGGTTACATAAAGACTCGGACTAGGATTTTGCTGAGGCTTAGGTTTGGTGCAGATTACGCATATTTAGTGACTAAGGTGGATGAAACCCAGTTTACAAATACACAAACAACTAATAAAAAATAAACAAACTGCTAATTACACAACTGTAAACTGAACTTCTTTTTGGCTTTTTGCTGAATTTTTCAATTTTTGTTTTTTTTTCAACTGATAAACAATATACTAAAGAAAATAAAAATACAACTCTGACGAACATATATTTACAACTCAATCGAGACATATGTACATTGTGTACTATGGTCAACAACTAACTATATACAACTCGATAACGAACTAGATTTCATCACACAAGGTTAAAGTAAAATGAAGGCCAAGGCTGAAATGGTTTGTAATGTTCAGTTTAATAAATGAAAAGGAATATGGTCCAAATCGGCTCCTAGGGGGATAATGCCGGGTAAGGAAATTTGTTTAGTGGGGGAAAATTGTATGTAAGGGTTTTCTAAAGTCCTAATCTCCATACAGGTGGTGGTATTAAGATCTCGATAAGCATGTGACAAGCAAGTTATAACTCTGTAAAACATACTGATTTCCCTCAATAAATGATAAGACATGCATTATATGTATTATATAATATGTGTATTAAGTATATGGGCTATCTCACAATAAGTATGGAATTATGGGTTGCCAATATGAAACATGTATACCCGTTCCCTTGACTCGTTTTCCCCGCCTAAACGACCCAATTTCAACTTCTCTTTTTGAAAACATTTGTGAGTAAAACTATCGAGAAGCTGAAAAACCAAACATGACCAGAATCCTATAACTTGGCATTAATGACAATAATTAACAGTTAATAACTTTGGTTTCTGAACACTCTTCGAGGTAATATCGAGCTAAAATTTTCAAATTTCCCCCATCCCGACACTTGAGGTTTACATTATCCTCAATGTTAAAATATTTAAACAATTAATGAATATTAGAGGGACGGGGTTGAAATTGACAGTTTAATAATTGAAAACTCGGGGCTCTAATGTGTTGGTTCTACTAGCAATTATACAATTACACTTCTAACACTCAAAATTAAAAATAACAAAATAGATTATGAAACTGAAATAACCTGATATAAATGGCCATGCAATGCAAAATTATGGCTCGTAAACTCTCGTAAACACTCATGCATACTCGTCTCATCCAAATACAAACCGAACAACCAAATCTGCAAAGTCTCGAGACGTGTAGAAGCAAGCTTCTCACAAGTGTAAGACATAGGTCTTTTAAGTGTTATGTAAAATTGTTTTGTTTTATTAATTTTATCAAAATAATTACCGAGCCGAATTAATTAATTTCATAATAAATTTTTTTTAAACTAATTAAAAATGTTAAAAGACCTAACTCACTTTCGTAGGAATCACGATTGCATTTAGTGTATGCAATAAGCGATTTAAACCCCCCGGTTTCCCAGGTGGACGAGTGAGGTCTCGTGAGGGTTGATAGAGAACCACACTCAAATTTCAAACACAACAACATATACGGTAAATCAAATACAATATATAATAACTAAAATGAAAACAAATTGGAAAGATACCTACAAACCCCTGGTTGCCTCCCTGTAAGCTCTGAATTGATGTCTACAGCTCGACAATACCTTAATTCCTCACGATGGTTGAAGTGCACACTTACCCACTGAGTATCCAATATACGCTCGGTAGCTTACATGCTAAGTCCATAACCGCTTTACAGTGATTGGGATGCTACTTAAATGATTATTATGAGTCCGCTTCTTAATTATTTGTCCAAATCATAGAAGCTTACTTTCTTGTTATTCGTTACCAAGCCTTCATCCCCACACTTTTTGTTTGGAATAATAAGTACCGGAGAAGGCATATGATACACATGGGCTACCTCAGGCTCTTCATACTCTAAAGGAGTTGTATCTTCTACTTGAATCACAATTTCACTTTCTTGCTCTGGAAGATCAACAACCTCATTCTCTTTATCACCATCAGACAGTGTACCACTAGCCAACTCCTCTTGGTCTCGCTTTATTTCCATTTTGTCCTCAATATTCGGATTGAGCGAGGCCAAAATTCTTTCATGTCTTAGCTCATATTCCTTTTCTTTTTCCATCATCCATCTCTTATGTTCCATTAACAAGTTCATGATGGTATCGAGCTTAGAGTGCAGAATATTTTGTTGGTCTTCATCAACCGACTGAGAATATTCATAATCATCTTCATCATGAGAATATTCATAATCATCTTCATCTAAGTCTGGTTCAGTGTGTATAATCTCTTCATTATTTTGATTAGTCCACTTAGCCTCGAGAGATTTCCTTTGTTGCTCTGCTTTCTTATTAATAATTTTTATCAATTTGTCAAGTTTGGATTCCACTGTGTCTTGGTAACTGGAGAAAGGGGGCATCTCCGGTTCATAGTTTTTATAGTACGTATCTTGATCATATTGGTCATCCATGTCTGATTGATAATCTTCATCGTCATAGCATGTCATCATATATCTTCGCCCATGACAACACTCTTTCCAAGTTTGTGAAACTGCTGGACAATCTCGATAGTGATACGGGCCTTCACAATAACAAAAATCACCATCGTTGCTCATGGTGACAATAGCGTGCTCGAATTTCAGGATGATCTGTTAAAAAAACATGCAAAAACAGCTAAAATACCCGAGGTAAAATGGAACAGAAATAATAAAAAAAGCAAAATAAGAAAAATCTTTTTGTGTTTTTGATTTTTTTTTTCAGAAAGCTCAAACAAACGAGATAACACTAAACACACTAGCTCCCCGACAACGACGCCATTTTGTTGACCGTGTCGTACCGATAATGCAAAAACCTAATTTTACCTAAAGACAGGGCAATTCAGGTATCGAATCCAGAGGAGAATGTGGTCAATGTCATACATGTGTTCGTTTACCTAAATATATTTACAAAAAAATTATAAAGAAACAATTATGAAGTTTTGTCGAGTGCTGATCACACTAGCAGGTTTTGTTTGGAAACAACAAACACTTTAACGAGTTTAACAATTAACGAGAACATAATCACACATGGGGTTCAAGAATGCAACTAAAATAGTAATCTCATGTTAACTTAACATATTAATTTTCAAAGATCAAATCATTTTAACTAACTAGGCAAACCTTAGGCAGCAACAATTACTAACACACGACACTGGTTATCAAACAGTCCCTTCCAGTGTGACTCAGCTAAGGGCAATTGTATGCTTCATCATATTCAAACTAGTCAAAACAACCCTATAAGCAATTATCATTGCAACTGGAAAACTAATCGTTCAAATCGAAATAAACCTAAACCGACTGAGTGCACAACAATACCAAATATCAATACTCATAGATTATTCATAAACATGTACAATTAGTTTGTTCTTTAAAACATGAGAATGATGAACTATGAACCCCAAGGTGATTGGAGGTTATCCGGGTCTCCTGGAATTGCCCCTTGTCGTCCCCTAGATGGATGGAAGTTGATCATTGTCGGGTTTGTCATTGTTGTCTGGGTGAAAAGCATTGTTTTCTGGGAGTTGGTTCTGAGAAGACCTCAGATCTGAGATCCAAGACCTTAATCGATTAACACGGATCTATAACGATTAATCGAATTGGATCTACTTCATGATTACTCTTACTTATATGTTATATTAGTTGTATACTATGTGTATATATTAGTAATAAATTAATTGTATGAAGGATTGATCGAGAGAACAAATTGCCAGAGGTTCAATACGTTAAAATCAATCGTTAAATTAACAGAGGTGTTTACCACTATATATGGAAGATGGTGTCTAGTTCGTTACACATTCCGTAACAAACTAGCTCTACTTCGTTACATTACATCTTAGAGAATAAAGATTAACGAACTGCCTCCTAGTTCGTTAAACATCCTTAACGAATTAGGAGGGAACATAACTTAAACGTCTAGTTCGTTAAACATCCTTAATGAACTAGACAATCTTAAAGAACTAACTTAATATAATAATGTTTCTTTCAATAATTAATACAAAAGATAAAAACAAAGACTCGAGATGCAAAATCGTGCACTAACAGACACCCCCTCGTCTTGAGCTCTTTGTCTTTACGTTATTTGAAGCGCTTGGACTGCCAGTCTCTGCAGCTGTGAATCCCATGCTCGTGACACACTCGAGCAACACGTTGAAATTGCATTGCTCTGTCATAGTCTTCACGACGCTCTATTAATATCTTTATCTTGAACAACACATCATTGTCGGTCTCTGTCAAGTTCACGAGCCACATCGGATCAATAATCTTAATTAGCTCGATCTTTAAGCCCTTACCCAGAACAATAACGGCCTCGCCAGTTCGATTGTCATAATACCAGCAGTTGAAAGATAAATACATGTGTTGATTCAACGTCTTGACTGGTACACGCTTTATTGTTTTCGGTGGTTTAACTTTAAGCACCAGCTTCCTCCAGCCCGTCCTCGGATCTATCTCATCAATACCCTTAGGAATTGGGATCTGCGGCTTAAAGTATTTAAAACCGTGATTGACCTCGAAAAGAAAATGCTGATGGAACTATTCTGCTTGACAATTTCCCCCACAATTAATAAAAGGACAGTACACAAGAGTCCGTACATCCCGTCTTGGTAATGAGTGAACGTCAGTAATCTTTTCATAATACTGAACGCCGTTCTCCCATTTGATGATACAAACTTTTAACTTAGAATTGAAAAGCCATGAAATAATATCACCTCAAACTTTTAACACGGTCTTGAAGGAAGTCATCTGATTGGCTTTGGCACGTGTAATGGCTTCCACTTTCACTCTTGATCAATGTATCTATATGCTTCGATAATCTTACAAGCTCTCTTGTCTCGGTAAGCAAACCGGCCTTGAATATCCTCAACAGACGGATCAGTCTTCGAATCGAATCTTGTATAAACACTTTTGCCCTTTGATACCTTCTGCAAATGATCCTCGGCTGCTTTGACAGTTTCTTCATTAAATATCACAGCACCCTTGATGTGTTTTTAATGAATGCCCTTTTTAACTAACTCACAACTAAGCTTTAAATTTATAAAACGAAAATCCTAACGAATCCACACACAACCGGCTAGTGCACCAATCACTAATAGTATAGACCTAAGGAAGTCCGAGTGTCGAACACAAGGACACGTGAAAACGTACTTAATACTTAACCCTAATTTTTTAAATGATTTTTAATTATTAACTATTAACCTAACTTACATTAATTAACTTAAAATACTTAACTTAAGAAGACTAGATGAAACTTTGAGAATAAGACTTATCAATGGAGAAAATGTCTACCTAAGTAAGAATCCTATTGAAGGTATAATAAGCTAATGGATTGTAGAGTCTCACGACACCGGTATCTAAGGATGACATAACTAAGGTTCACTCAAGAAAGCTAGATCACCTCCCGGTCTCACTAACAAACCCTAACCTACACTTAGTTGATTTTAAGAACAAAACCGGGTAACGAATTGTTAAAGTATTCTAACATCGACTCTCCTCTCGGTCTCACCGACACACTACCCTAATGGAGACGAATACTACGCAACCAAGGATAGAGGAACAATTTAGTTTCACTTAAACTAGGTCAACTAATCGCTCACCAACCCAAACTCAACAAGAACCGAACCCGCTCTCGCGCGATCCTAATTCTAACAAGTAAAAGCTATGAGATGACCCTACTTCCTATCACCTCTCGGTATCTAAGAAGGTGCCTACCCGCTGATTTTAACTAATTAATATACCCACTTAAACCCTACGGTTTATCACCCCGCTAACAATCTCTAAACACAAAGCAAAGAGTAAAACAAGCAAAAATTAACCAAAACCGATTCAATCAATCAAAGTAAGAGGTAATTGAGTATTATTAATCAAAACACAGCCACTAAACACAACCTAATTCAATATTAAACCAAACTTTTCATTAACAATTCAAGTCATGATCATCAACAATCCAATTTACTTACTAAAACCTAACAATAATCATCTAACCTAGGTAGAACTAACTAGTTTAGCCTAACATTAACTTTGGACAGCAGCTAATACTTAAGTTAAACATCATAAAAATCAATATAAACATAAGTAAAATCGTTCAAGATTCAATAATAATCAAACACAAGTCAATCTTCAAGTTACTTGAAAAACAATCCAAATTAAAAGATCAAATCAACTAGTTAAGTAACTTGAACAAAAACACAAAGTTTATGAGTGATTACTTAATGATTATAGCTGAGTTTATGGATGTATAATGTTCCTAGCTGCTGTATACAACCTCCTTGGTCTTCTTCTTCTTCTTCTTCTTCTTCTTCTCCCAGCCGTCCTCTAGCCACAAGACAACCGCCACACAAAATTTTCTCTTCCTCCTTTGGCTGCTGACTTGCGATCGGAACTTGGACAGAAGTTAGGGTTTTATTTTTTTTATTTAATTAGTATATTATGCATGTAAGGATTCTAACTTGTGGGCTTGGGTCGGGCCTTGAGTTGTATTATTAAAACTTGATCAAATAAACCCCTGGAGTCTCTAAACTTTACTCTTTTTTTCCTTAAAACACAAAACCTACAAGTAATCAATCCAACTTTGTAAAATCAAGCAAAAACAAGCTATAACTCTTAATAATTAAACTAAAAAGCAATTAAATCATGATAAAACGATACGGAAAGTAAGTGTGTTTTACAACACATCAAACATCCACACACGTAAGTCTTTTTTTTCCCTGAAAAAGTATAATGCAGTTGGATTAGAATCAGAAAATACAGTCTTAAAAACACATAGCTTAATTTTTTAAAGCTTAGAAGAACGCAAAAACCGCGATCACTGATATTGTTATCCACTTAAACCCATGCCTTAATCATTACCGGGACAAATAAGATCCGAAAATAATATTACTCAGTGGTTTACACAATTAAGACCCGCTTATTTTCAGCTTTTACCGGACCAGACCACCCCAAATTGACTTAAACTTCAAAATTAGCAGAATTAAAACTTTTGTTGCTCTATTTTTTTCATGAATAGTTAAGACGATCAAGGGTATTGTTTATCCACCTAAGCATAAGCATCAAAGTCTACCAATCAGCCATTAGATAGGATTAAGGTTCAATTAATTAATAGCTAGTGTTCCCCACAACATGACATACCCTCGTTATCAAGCAATACCCCAAATCCATCACCATAGGTGAGTATGCAAAATTTCATCTGTAGGGCTTACACGTAGCGTGTCCCTTATGGTCCGTTTCTCAATGGTAATGAGACGCGAGCAAGGGGACCCCACATGGCTAACAGCGTGGATGATCAAGTCTGTTGTGTATTTGTACTTTTGTACTTTTGTAATCATGTTTATAGACTTATAAGGGTTTGCTCTTTGGCTTTATTTTAAATATCCACAACCCCACTTAGGAATTGTGAATACCCAGATAAATAGATTGCATACAGACCCATGGTCTCCGGACCCGAAGCATCCCATCAATACAGGATTTAAGGTTATAAAACCATACGCCAATGAGGTGTAAAACACTAAACTAGCAGTTTAAGATTTATATCACAGGCTACACGACATACTCTAACGCTAAAACTACCCAAACATCATATGATAACGTATTCAAATTTTTAAAACTCATGATATTTCCACTTTTTCATACCAAAATTTGAGGCTTGAGTATGGCCCGACCTTTCATTGCTTATTTTCCACGGAAAAAACGCTTTACCCACAAAAGATTTCCGTTTAACCGTTTTATCAAATTTGCCCTTTCATTTTCAAGGCTGAGCCTACCGACACATCGCAAGTTAAGTGTGTTTTCTTTTATTTATCTCATATTATTAGTAATTTGAAAAACCGATTTCCGATAAATATCATCATCTCCCACTTTAACGCAAAAAAAACTAAATTCAAGGGACATTTTTCTTTAAATTTTTTTTTATATATATTTTTTATTATTGTTTTTTTAATTTTAAATTTTTTTCCTACAACTAAGTAAAATAAATTGATGTGCGAAAATATATATATATATATATAAATAAAACACAAGTCGCAACTAAGCTTTAAAAACCAAACAATCTATCCTAGTTCACACAAACGGTAAGTGTACCGGTCGCGTATAGCACAGATGAGGAAAGTCCGGATATCGAACTCGAAGACACGTGAAAACGTTTATAATCACTAAACTCTAACCACGACTCACCAAAATATTTAATTGATTTTTTTTAGATTTAATTTAACTACTTAACTTAACTAAATGAAAACTTTTGACAAAACTTCGGAAACTTTGACTGCAGTGATAAAAACGTCTACCTAGATAGGAATCATATTGAAGGAGATGACAAGACAATAGATTGAAAACTATCACGACACCGTTTCTAAAGGATGACACAACTAAGGTTCACTCAAGAAGGTCAGATCACCTCTCGGTCTCGCTAACAAACTCTAACTTATCTTAGTTGATTTTAAGAACAAACCGGGAAAACAAATTATTAACGTGTTCTAATGCCGAATCACCTCTCGGTCTCACCGACACACTAGCCTAATGGAAACGAATACTACGCAACCAAGGATAGAGGAACAATTCAACTTAACTTAAACTAGACCAACTAATCGCTCAAACGCCCAAACCCGACAAGAACAAAACCCGCTCTCGCGCGATCTTAATTCTAACAAGTAAAAGTAATGAGACGAGTTTACTTCTTATCACCTATCGGTCTCTAAAAAGGTGTTTCACAACTGATTTTATCTAATTAATTTACCCACTTATCCCTACGGTTGTACTTCCCGCAAATAAACCCTAAACACAAAGTAAAGAGCCTTAAACATGCAACAACTAATCAAAACCGATTCAATTAATTAAAGCACGAGGTTATTAGGTATAATCAAACAAAACACAGCCACTAAACACAATCTAATTTACTGTTAAATCAAACTTTACATTAACAATTTAAGCCATGATCATTAACAATCCATATTACTAGTCAAAACCTAACAATATTCATCAAACCTAGGTAGAACAAACAAGATTAGCTACTCATTAAGTTTGGACAGCCATTAACATTCAAGTAAAACATCATAAACATCAACATAAACATAATCAAACTCATTCAAAATCCAAGAATAACTAAATCAAAGTCAAACAATCAATTACTTTCAAAACAATCCAAAGAAAAAGATCAATTCAACTAGTTAGGGTTCTTGAACAAAAAGTAAAGTTTATGAGAGTTTTACTTAGAGTGTATGGCTGATATAAATGATGAAAAATGAGTATAGCTGCTGTCCCAAGTCACCTAAGCCTTCTTTCCTTCTTCCCTAGCTGCCACCTAGCCACCACAAAATTTTCTTTCTTTTTCCTCTTGCTGCCGATCGTACTAGGTAGTAGGAGTTAGGGTTTTTTTGATTTCGGTTTTTGTGGCTAGATTATGGCAGAAATTAAGTTAATTAACTTAATATAATATCATGTAAGGCTTCTAACTTGTGGCCTTGGGTCGGGCCTTGAGTTGTAGTTTTAAAACTTGACCAAAAAGGCCCCTAGAGTTTTCCAACTTAACTCTTTTTTTCACCATCTTTCATAAACCTACAATTAACATTTAAACTTTGTAAATTATTGCACTTAACCCCCAATTCTTTCATAAAATAAACAATTAAGCATAAAAACAATGATAAAATCATAAGAAAAGTAATTGTGTTTTACAACACATCAAACATCCCCACACTTAAGACTTTTTCGTCCTTGAAAAAGATTTGACTGCAGTTGGATCAGAATCGGAAAATCAAAGTCAAATCAAACATATAGGTTAGATTTTAAAGCTCAGAAAAACACAAAAACCGTGATCATCGATATTGTTGTCCACCTAAACCCATGCCTTAATCTTTACAGGGACAAATAAGATCCGACAATAATATTACTTAGTGGTTTACACAATTAAGACCCGCTTATTTTCAGCTTTTACCGGACCAGTCCACCCCAACTTGACTTAAACCTCAAAATTAGCAGAATTAAAACTTTGTTTCTCAATATTTATGAATAGTTAAGACGATCAAGGGTATTGTTTATCCACCTAAGCTTAAGCATCAAAGTCTAACAAGCAGCAATTAGATACGATTAAGGTTCAATTAATTTATAGCTAGTGTTCCCCACAACATGACATACCCTCGTTATCAAGCAATACCCCAAATCCATCACCATAGGTGAGTATGCAAAATTTCATCTGTAGGGCTTACACGTAGCGTGTCCCTTATGGTCCGTTTCTTAATGGTAATGAGACGCGAGCAAGGGGACCCCACATGGCTAACAGCGTGGATGATCAAGTCTGTTGTGTATTTGTACTTTTGTACTTTTGTAATCATGTTTATAGACTTATAAGGGTTTGCTCTTTGGCTTTATTTTAAATATCCACAACCCCACTTAGGAATTGTGAATACCCAGATAAATAGATTGCATACAGACCCATGGTCTCCGGACCCGAAGCATCCCATCAATACAGGATTTAAGGTTATAAAACCATACGCCAATGAGGTGTAAAACACTAAACTAGCAGTTTAAGATTTATATCACAGGCTACACGGCATAATCTAACGTTAAACCTACCCAAGCATCATATGATAACGTATTCAAATTTTTAAAACTCATGATATTTCCACTTTTTCATACCAAAATTTGAGGCTTGAGTATGGCCCGACCTTTCATTGCTTATTTTCCACGGAAAAAACGCTTTACCCACAAAAGATTTCCGTTTAAACCGTTTTATCAAATTTGCCCTTTCATTTTCAAGGCTGAGCCTACCGACACATCCCAACTTAAGTGCTTTTTCTTTTATTTATCTCATATTATTAGTAGTTTGAAAAACCGATTTCCGATAAATAACATCATCTCCCACTTTAATGCAAAAGAAAATAAAAACAAGGGACATTTTTTTTAAAACAACGTACGAAAACGAAAAACAAGTGAAAACTTTTTATTTAATTTTTTTTTTCCTACAACTAAGTAAAATAATTTCTCATCCCCACACTTAGAATGAAATCGTCCTCCATAAGAACAAGGAAAAGAAATAAAATAAAAATAAAACGTAAAGCATAAAATTAAAACTTGAAAGAGCAGAAATTAAAATAGAGAACGGGTTACTCCCCTGGTTTTGATGCAGATTCTTCATCAGCTGTGTATGACTCGAACGAACGACCGTATAGAATTTCATTTGCGGCCGCAACTTCGGGTGAACCAGTTCCAAAACGCCATCAGAGCTACCATGCACATAATAATACATGTAACAACTCAAACTCGCTCGCATGTAGCGGCGTACAAAACAGAAAACAAAACATAAGAATTAAACATATTTTTGTGTTTTTGACTTTTTTATTTTTTTTTATTTTTATAATAAATATCCCACTTTTTTGTATTTTTATCTTTTTATAAATATAAATAAAAATAAAAACAAATAATAACGAAAGTCATAATACAAACTCTACAACTCGGGCTGTCTCCCGAGTGATGCATCCATCACGCCTATTCCTCGGTGAATGAGTCAAGGTAGAACACCTCGACTGTCTGATCAGTTATCGGCTCTCCTATGTAGTGCTTCAATCTATGGCCGTTCACCTTAAACTTCCCGCTTCGATCTTGTATCTCAATCGTGCCATACGGGAAAACCTCAGTGACCGTGAACGGTCCAGACCATCGGGATTTCAACTTTCCCGGGAATAACCTCAACCGTGAGTTATACAGTAAAACCTTATCCCCACACTTAAACTGCTTATTACCCTTCAATTTCTTGTCATGCAGTTCCTTCGTATTCTCCTTATACCGAAATGATTGTGCGTATGCGTGATCCCGGAGCTCCTCTAATTCGTGTAATTGATGGAAACGGTTACCCTCTGCGGCGGGTAAATCAAGATTAACCCTTTGAAGGGCCCATGAAGCGCGGTGTTCCAATTCAACAGGAAGATGACAGGCCTTCCCATAAATCATCCGAAATGGTGTGGAACCAATCGGAGTCTTGTAGGCTGTACGGAAAGCCCACATAGCATCATCTTATTTGTCGGACCAATCCCGACGATTTGAACCAACCGTTTTCTTTAGAATACGTTTGATTCCCCGATTACTCACTTCTACCTGCCCACTAGTCTGTGGGTGGTAGGCGGTCACAAGCCGATGGGTGACCCCATAACGCTTCAACGCCTTATCCATCTGCGAGTTGCAAAACTGAGTACCTCGATCACTGATCAAGGCTTTCGGGACTCCAAAACGAGCAAATAGACTTTTTAGAAAACGGACTACCACTCGGGCATCATTGGTGGGTAGAGCTTTGGCCTCAACCCACTTAGACACGTAATCGACGGCCACGAGTATGTATTTGTTTCCACGCGAAGATGGAAACGGTCCCATGAAATCAATACCCCAAATATCAAAAACCTCACAAACTTGAATGGCATTCTGGGGCATTTCGTTTCGCGAAGAAATGTTGCCGACACGCTGGCAACGATCACAACTCTTAACGAACAGATGAGCATCCTTAAAGATAGACGACCAGTAAAAACCAGAATCAAAGACTTTCTTTGCCGTAAAACTCACACCGTGGTGACCTTCAGTCGGTCCCACATGACAATGGCTCAAAATTTGCCATCCTTCCTTGACATCTACACACCTTCTAATAAGCTGATCAGCACCAATGCGGAAAAGATATGAATCGTCCCAAAGGTAAAATTTGATGTCAGCAAAGAATTTCTTCTTTTGCTGGTAAGGCATCTTTGGGAGGTATCCGTCAGCAAGATAGTTCGCGAAATCAGCAAACCATGGAGAACCTTCCTCTTGTGCAGTAACAAACATCAGACTCTCTGTCGGAAAACGATCATCGATCCTAACTCCCGAATCTCCTAAATCAACTCCCTCTAGACGTGAAATATGATCAGCCGCCACATTCTCGGCCCCCTTTTTATCGATCATCTCTATATCGAACTCTTGAAGCAACAGGATCCATCGGATAAGACGAGGCTTAGCATTCTGCTTGCTGAAAAGATATCTAGTAGTGGCATGATCCGTATAAACAATCGTTTTGGACAAAACTAGATAGGACCTAAATTTGTCGAAAGCGAACACCACAGCTAAAAGCTCTTTTTCGGTGGTGGTATAGCTTTCCTGTGCGCCATTTAAGGTCCGGCTAGCGTAGTAGATTGTATGGAAGTGTTTATCCTTCCACTGTCCAACAACCGCTCCGACTGCGAAGTCGCTCGCGTCACACATCAACTCGAATGGTAACGACCAGTCGGGAGCAACCATGATCGGGGCGTTAATGAGTTTGTCTTTTAAAAAATCAAATGCCTCGATACACTGCTCAGAAAAAACAAATAGAGCATCATTCACCATAAGTTTGGTCATGGATCTGGTGATCTTAGAAAAATCTTTGATGAACTGGCGGTAGAACCCGACATGACCTAGAAAGCTACGAATGGATCTCACAGAAGTGGGCGGGGGGGGGGGGGGGAGATTAGAAATGGTCTCGACCTTTGCTCGGTCAACCTCTATCCCCGCACTTGAAATCCAATGTCCCAGAACATGCCCTCGTGAACCATGAAATGACACTTCTCCCAGTTTAGGACTAGGTTGTTGTTGACACAGCGGGACATCATCCTCTCAAGATTAGACAAGCAATGATTGAAGGAACTCCCAAATACGGAAAAATCATCCATAAACACTACCATGGAGTCCTCGATCAAATCATGGAAAATGGCCACAATACACCTCTGGAATGTGGTCGGAGCGTTACAAAGTCCGAACGGCATACGTGTATAGGCAAACGTTCCGTAAGGGCCTACCCGTATGAGTATCCAGCTTGCTGATCATTCTGTTAAATACCCCCGAGGGGTGGTCAAGAACATGCTTGTTCGTGTCAACAAGTTCATCTTCCCAAGGAATGGAATGTTAAGATGAAGCTGCTTCAAAAGATCAAGAAATTTGGAGTTCTACTCCTCGTCTTTATCCCTACAGACTCTCCCGGAATATGGGAGTTTAGGTTTGTAGACTCTCGCTGGTGTGCTGGGTAATGGCTGGTTCTCGGGCTGCGCCTATGATACACCTTGGCCGGTGGAGACTCCAACTGAATCTCCTCATCCACTTGCTCCTCTACATCTACTGCAGGCTCCTCAACGACTTCTCTCATCGCCTTCTGAATCACGGGCTCGCTACGTGCCCCTAAACCGCTCCTCGTCGTCACAGCCTTCGCGAACGCCTTTGGATTTTTTTCGGTATTATTTGGAAGTGTTCCTGGCGATCTCTCATTTTGACGATTTGCTATCTCTCCCATCTACCGCTCAAGATTTTGAATTGATGCTCCTTGATTTCTCATGAATGACTCGTCCTCCCGAAATTTATCTTGAGTCTTTTTGTGGCGGGAGTCCTCTCGAGTCATAAGTTGCGACAACATCTGTGTCTGTTGTGCCATCATCTCCTCTAATGTGGGCTTCTTCTCCCCACTACTCATTCCCCCACCGGAATCCTGGAAAAGACTCTGACGCTGCTGGAATCCGGAATGATTTCCATTCCTCCAGTTGGAATTTTGGTTACCTCTCCACCCCGAATTATAAGAATTGAAAGAGTTTTGATTTCGGTTTGGATTATTAACAAAGTCGACTGCCTCCTCCTGGAAACCTATGGGGCACTGAAGGGTATTATGCCCCCCTCTACAAATCTCGCATAACTTACTTTTCACCTGTAGGTCCTTCACGATCTTTACCAACGCCTCAACCTGTGCTGCAAGTGTTGTGCTCGTGTCGACCGGATGCATGCCGCGTGATAGTGAGTTGACGGTTTTGGTGCTCTTATTGGGTGGTCGCTGGTATCCACTCATGGCTAACCCGTTAAACAAATCAATGCACTCATCAGTATCCTTTGTCGTCAATAAGTTGCCTCCCGTAGAAGTGTCAAGCATGCTCTGAGTCGCGTACGTCACTCCGTTATAGAATTTTTCAACAACTGCCCAGTCTTGTAGACCGTGGTTCGGACATAAAGCAAGTAGATTTTTGAATCTCTCCCACACCTTGTAGAAGCTCTCGGTGTCCTCCATCTGGATAAGAGTGAATCTGGTTAGGCAAACGAGCAGCCTTAGCCGGAGCATTGTATTTTTCGAGAAACTGGGTCTGCATGGTAGTCCAAGTAGCAATGGATCCCTGTGGGAGGGACTCAAGCCACAAACTCGCATGATCAACGAGTGAGAACGGAAAAATGCAGAGTTTGACGGCATCTTCATACGCCGGCAAGATGAAAAGTGTCACAAATTCGTGTAGTGCGAGTAAGATGAAAATGCGGGTTCTCGTGGAGCAACCCGTGAAATTGAGCAGAATGAGAAATCGTGTTCAAAATATTATATTGAATCTGCCAAGTCGTGAGAACTCCAATGGCTGGTGGAGCAATGTTGGATCTCGCGCCAGGGTCGACCGGAAGGGCTCGGTCTGCAACTGTCATCCTTGGTGGTTCTGCGTCGCCCATGATCCTATCCCTAATGACGGGTTCGGAAAAAGTAGGAGAGGAGGATTTATTACCGACGAACGTAGAAGAACTAGAAGACGGTCTGGTACGACGTCTCTCACGGAGCTCTCTCTCTGGTTCGGAAAATCCTTCAGTTTCTGGTGGTCCTAGAGATCGAGTACGTCGCATAAAACTATTATAATAAACAAAGTAAACTAAAATTAGCTAAACTATTTTAATCTAACAAACAAAGCAAATAAGAAAAACAAGTAGCAAACATGGTAAGTCCTAACTCGAGTTGTTCTTAATACGCCTCTAACCGTGTCCCCGGCAACGACGCCAAAAACTTGATGTGTGTTTAATGAATGCCCTTTTTAACTAACTCACAACTAAGCTTTAAATTTATAAAACGAAAATCATAACGAATTCACACACAACCGGAAAGTGTACCGATCACTAATAGTATAGACCTAAGGAAGTCCGAGTGTCGAACACAAGGACACGTGAAAACGTACTTAATACTAAACCCTAACCAAGACTCACCTAAGAATAATTATTTTTTAAATGATTTTTAATTATTAACTATTTAACCTGACTTACTTTTATTAACTTAAAAGACTTAACTTAAGAAGACTAGACGAAACTTTGAGAATAAGACTTATCAATAGAGAAAATGTCTACCTAGGTAAGAATCCTATTGAATGTATAATAAGCTAATGGATTGTAGAATCTCACGACACCGGTATCTAAGGATGACACAACTAAGGTTCACTCAAGAAAGCTAGATCACCTCTCGGTCTAACTAACAAACCCTAACCAACACTTAGTTGATTTTAAGAACAAAACCGGGTAACGAATTGTTAAAGTGCTCTAATGTCGACTCTCCTCTCGGTCTCACCGACACACTACCCTAATTGAGACGAATACTACGAAACCACGGATAGAGGTACAATTTAGTTTAACTTAAACTAGGTCAACTAATCGTTCACTAACCCAAACCCGGCAAGAACCGAACCCGCTCTTGTGCGATCGTAATACTAACAAGTAAAAGCTATGAGACGACCCTGCTTCCTATTACCTCTCGGTCTCTAAGAAGGTGCCTACCCGCTAATTTTAACTAATTAATATACCAACTTAAACCCTACGGTTGATCACCCCGCAAAGAATCTCTAAACATAAAGTAAAGAGTAAAACAAGCAAAAATTAACCAAAACCGATTCAATCAATCAAAGTAGGAGGTAATTGAGTATTATTAATCAAAACATAGACACTAAACATAACCTGATTCAATATTAAACCAAAATTTTCATTAACAATTCAAGTCATGATCATCAACAATCCAATTTACCTACTAAAACCTAACAATAATCATCTAACCTAGATAGAACTAACTAGTTTAGCCTAACATTAACTTTGGACAGCAGCTAATACTTAAGTTAAACATCATAAACATCAATATAAACATAAGTAAACTCGTTCAAGATTCAATAATAATCAAACACAAGTCAATCTTCAAGTTACTTGCAAAACAATCCCAAGTAAAAGATCAAATCAACTAATTAAGTAACTTGAACAAAAACACAAAGTTTATGAGTGATTACTTAATGATTATAGCTGAGTTTATGGATGTATAATGTTCCTAGCTGCTGTATACAACCCTCATTGGTCTTCTTCTTCTTCTTCTCCCAGCTGTCCTCTAGCCACAACACAGCCGCCACACAAAATTTTCTCTTCCTCCCTTGGCTTCTGACTTGCGATCGGAACTTGGACAAAAGTTAGGGTTTTCCTTTTTTATTTAATTTATTATATTGCATGTAAGGCTTCTAACTTGTGGTCTTGGATCGGGCCTTGAGTTGTAGTATTAAAACTTTATCAAATAAGCCCCTGGAGTCTCCAAACTTTACTCTTTTTTCCTTTAAACACAAAACCTACAAGTAATCAATCCAACTTTGTAAAATCAAGCAAAAACAAGCTATAACTCTTAATAATTAAACTAAAAAGCAATTAAATCATGATAAAACGATACGGAAAGTAAGTGTGTTTTACAACACATCAACTCTGAAACATTTGATCGTTGAATAGATCAGGGTATTCCTCATCCGTTATGTCTTCAATCTCAACTTTCTTGTCTTCATAAATGAAAGACGTGTTCATCTGAATAGTCGGATCATTCAAGACCTCTTCATCATTCTCGACCTCCACATCATTCTCAGCTTCTAACACGGTTAGCTCATCTTCATTTAGACCCAGCAGTATAGAAATCTGCTCTCGTGTTAAGGACCTCTCAACAAACTGTCCCGCTTCTATTTCATCAGCATTCATAATGCATCCAACCATCCCCGGCCCATCAATAAATATAACAATATTGGATTTTATCGACTCAATGGGTTTAACATTCTCCGAGTCATGATAAACAAACTGTCCCGCTTCTCTTTCATCAGCATTCATAATGCATCCAACCATCCCCGGCCCATCAATAAATATAACATTATTGGATTTTATCGACTCAATGGGTTTAACATTCTCCGAGTCATGATAAACAACCAAATGTTTACCTGAATCACCAGCAGCAGCACTAGTACCTGCACCAGAAGATGAGTCGTGAGTTTGTTTCGTCTCACCCCCAGCACCTGACTCATCAGGATCTTTATCATCGTTTTCGAGTTTCTTGAGCGCATTATCTTTGCATGTAAGCTGCAGAATCATGTCTTCTTGTTGTTTTAACTTCACCCCCTGAGACGTAACAATCTCACGAAGGGCTTTGTCTCTTTTTGGCCGAAAGCGACATAACTCAGCAGCTCCTTTTGGTTGTCCATCATACACTCTTGATTCAGACGATCAGCTGCAATCTGATTTTCTTACAGATGAAGTTAGCTCAAGAGCATATTCGTCTGTTGATCCTGTGTCATGGCGTGAAACGAGGGAGGAATTGGCTGAACAGGACCCTGAGGACGATTGAGCCTCACAAAAGAAATATCCATAGGCGGTGGCGGCATCATTGTCGGTGTTGATGAAACAAACGATGTAGAAGTCATAGGCCTTAGCAATGTGGATAGAATAGACTATGGGATTATGCTAAGCCTAGGATCAGAAGTTAGTGTGGTCGTCAACGTGAGTTCCGTGGTGCTAGTAGTAATTGGCACCGCCGGTCGTTGAATAACTGACGACCTTGGAGGCTGGACTCCAAAAGAAATACCAGCTCCAACAGTCACTCGACGCTTAGAGGACCCTTCACCAGCAATCTCTTTCCCCTTCCTCTTACGTTGAGTAGTTTCAACAACAGTTGCCTCAACCTCAACACATTGTTGTTGAGATGGATCACCATCTTCATCACCATCATTATCATCACCCTCATCACCATCGTTCCCACCTTCACCTTCTTCACGCTTAGAATCCGAGTCATCGTGGATCCAACGATCATTAGAAGGACATACATAATCAGGATTGGATACATGATCAATCAAACTTTTGAATCTTGGAGGAGGATCTTGACGATACTGTTTCATCCTCCGCATTGTATCCGCTGTCATGTGCTCCAATCTTAATTATCTTCAAGTAGTGTTAGATCAATCACCAAATCACGAATTGCATCTTGAACAAGTAGTTGAATTAACCGAGGATACATCAAGAATTTTGTGAGTCGTTTCTCTACAAGACAATTTTCTTTAAGATGATAGAAGATCATCTCAGAGAAGTTGAAGGGTTTGTTCAGGATTAACGCAAAAAAATCCGACTGAAGCATGATAAGGCATTCATCAAAACCTCATTTTCGTCCACCAAGGAAATGTACAAGAACATGTAGTAAGTACTTGTTTCTGGGACACAAGTTCGCCTTGTTATACATGGAGCTCTCAAGATTACCAACATAGAATAAACAACCAAATAACCCTCTAATCAGCTCCTTGTGATACTCACTCGGGTCATCAATAGTGTCACCGAACCTCAGCACACGCTGAATAGTCTCAGTTGATGTCACAACTTGTCTTGCATTCACCTCAGCAGCAATATGATTTTCTCCCCACGTATCTAGCAATGTTCCAAAACTGACGGACGATGCTGAATCGAACGTCCAGATTCGCTGTGACAGCATAGTAGATATGCGAGCGACGAATGAAGGCCAACATGTCCCCAATAATATTCTCATCAGGAAAGTTTGTACCAACAAACGCACAAATGTTATGCCGTTTATCATACAGGAGTAAAGGAATATCTCGTTTCTGTTGTTGTTGTTGTTGTGGATCAGCAGCGGGAGGATCCTGATCCATATTATCGGCCATAACTGATAATAAAATATATCCAAGAATTAGTAAAATTTAAATAAATTTTTTAAACTTATACTAATTTAGAAACTATTAATTTTATAATAATTTTAAAATGTCATTCGCTAAATATGTTGATTCGTTATAACGAACTGGTGATTCGTTATGACGAATCGGCTACTTCGCTATCAAGTAAATAAGACGAATTAGATCTTAAAGAATCATGTATGAAAATATAACGAATTAGAGTCTGAAAATAACGAATGAAATTTTGATTCGTTATCAATAATGATTGATATCCTGATTCGTGTGATTTGTATAACGGACACGAAACAGTTCCAATTCGTCATATCTTAACGAATGGCCCTTAGGGTTAATGTTTAACTAATCAGGGTCAAGTCAAAATTACCAAGAACTTTAAAAGTCAACAATGCAATCTGAAATCAATTCAAACATAATCAACGATGTATAACCAAACAAATGATCACAAGGATCTCGGAAACACATCGTGAATTGATTCATCTTGTTCATTTGTACCAAAATATGGTTTACAATAGGTAAATTAAGGGTTTTAATAATAACTTAAAAACCGATACATTAATCAACTAATTGACCCTCAAGATCTTTATCAAATTTGACGAAAAACATCACGTTGTGATCATCTTTACCTTATGAATCGGTATTGATGATCAAAACACAAAATAGTGAAGGTCTGAAATTTTGGAAAAATTTTGCCAGGGGTTCGTTACTTAAGGAAGAAGAAAGATGAACAGTGAAGACGAAAGAACTTCACATATCCCTATATACCCTGACGCAGCACAATCTCCAATGTGATAAGTCATCAAATTCGTTTAAATTTGAAATAACGAATCAGGTGATTCGTTATCTTAAATGCATACGTGGCATAACTAATTAAAGTCAATTCGTTAAAGTGTAAGACGAAACAATAACGAATAAGCAGTAATTAGTGTTTAATTCGTTAAATTAAATATAACTAACTAGAGGTCATTCGTTATATAGTGGCAGAAGCGAAATAAGTTAACGAATTGGAATACAATTCGTTGTGAATGACCTTAATTCGTTATACATGATTAACGAATTACCTTTATGTGTTTTTTAAATTAAATAGTTAAATCAATTAAATAAATGAATAATTAAATAAATAACTAAATTAATACCAATTGTTTAATAAATAAATCAACGAAATCCTGTATCTCGATGATCAAATACCTTAACGTGTTTTACGTTTAATAACACTTAACTTAAAAATCATTAAATAATATGTAAACGAAAAAGTAAAATATTTTTGATATTTTTAATGAAAGATATTTACAAAAAAATTATCTGAAAATACAACGTAAAACAGAAAAATATTTTTGTGTTTTTGTGAGTTTTCAAAAGCAGTACATATTTTTGTATTTTTGGTGAGTTTAAGCAGAGAATCATATTGACCGAATTGCCCTTCTATCACAATTTTATATTTCAGCGATATTGTGACTGGCGTTAAGTTGGTCATTGATATTGTTGTCCACTTAAATCTTATAACAAACGTTCAAGCGTTTCTGTGATATGATTAATTGTTCAATTAGAGCACAGAATATCAGAAACTATCAGCCTCTAGTCTCGGTTCAAGCTTAATTTGATTTTTACCATATCACCCCAACTTGACTTAAACCTTTATAATGTTGATCAAAATTTGAATTTTATAGAAATTTGTGAGCAATGCATTGATTTTTCCTTTACTATGAGTGAGTATGCATGAGTCCATCTGTTGGCTTACATACATTGTATCCCATGGGGTCTGTTTCTTACTGGTATTGATATGCGCGCAAGGGAGGAACAAATGTATGACTAACAGCGAATTTTGATCAAGTCAGTAGTTTAAATTTGTACGATGTACAACAGTGATCAAGTTTATTGACTTTGGGTTTGCTCTAAAAAGAATGAAATATTCATAAATATGAATACCCAAATGATTAAGCCGCATAAAGACTCACAGTGTCCAGAACCTCAACGCTTGTAATGTGCTTTATTTTATTTTTGGTGATCAAACAAATATAAGGCTTACCGAGATTTTTGTTAGAGACTAACACCTCTTTCAATTTTAGCATTTCTTTATGTTGGTGCATGATGTCAGTAGTTCAGTATCTAGTGTTTTGTTTTGTGTCTGTAATCGTGTTAGTTTGATTTGTTTTGTTTTAGATAACTTGTCTCACAAGTTCGCCTGATATAAGCGAACTTGTGGACCAGCGAAGTTAATGACAACTTCGCCTAGGCTGTTAGGCGAAGTTATCGTAGCATATATATTCATGTGTTACGGCTTGTGGAGGATGTGAGAACATGTAATTGTGATTGATTGTCACGTGTTAAAGTGTTGCAATACAACGTGTCTTTTGAGTATTGTAGCGTGTGTTCGTGTTCGGTGTTAACGTAGTTTACATCTTACGCTCGTATCGTCTTACGTAGGGATTCCGCACCTACGTAGTACGATATACTTCCGTGTAGATCCGGCAGGGAACCTATAATTGGTATCAGAGCTTTTGCTCGTGATTGTGTGGTTCGGGATTATCACACGCGTGTAGAAATCGTTCCGTTCGACTACTCGCGGAACCAGTTTACGTTGAAATACCGAGTTTTTGTGTCATACCCATCTCCCACCATCAAAAAAAACCCATTACACCTTCGCATACCTCGCAATACGCCAAATTCAAACCTGAAAAAACCTTGTGTTCATCAGGCGAAGTTGCCATCACTGTTCGTAGGGTTTAGGCGAAGTTATAAGGTTAAGCGAAGTTAACAATCCAGACAAGTTGAGTTTAAACGAAGTTATACATTAAGCAAAGTTAGGAAGCAAGCAAAGTTAAGTTTCAGCGAAGTTGAAAACAAGCGAAGTTAAGCTTAAGCGAAGTTAAGCATAACTTCGCCTACTGGTCACTGTTCAAAATAAAAAAAAAAACAATTTTTTTTCCCTTTGTGTTTTCAAGTTGTGTTTCTTTCAACGATGACTTCAATAAACATTACGGAACTGGTGAAAATGGAGGTTGTAGCCGGTTCAGCAACTAAGGCTCCAAAAATGATTAAGAGTACCGATTTCGTTGTTTGGAAAGATCGGTTTGAACAGTATGTTAAATATCAAGATGCTAAGATGTGGGTGTGCATTAAAGATGGATACATTCCACCAACGACCTTGTTTGAGGGTCGTGAACAGATTAAGAAGTACAATAAGATGGAAGAGGAAGAAAAGAAGATGTATGAGGCAGAAAGTAAAGCTCATGCTGCAATAACAATGGCTCTCCCACAAGAACTTCTTCATACATTCAAGAAGTACAAAACTGCTAGAGAGCTATGGGAAGCATTTGAAAATCGATATGACAAAACTACTAAAAACCCAATTCTCTGTGTCCAAGTATTTGAAAAATGAATCACTTGACGATATCATCACCAGATATTATCACTTGATGACCGAACTCAGCAATTACTCCATTGTATACAAGGAAGAGGAGATAGTAGAGAAACTTCTTGATGCTCTTCCACCGAAATGGGAAATGTATACGGTTTTAATGAGAGAGGATAAAGAATTTGCTAATATTGATCTTGAAACAGCAGTCAATAAGTTACGAAATTTTGAGCTCAACATGGTTCGAAAAGAGACAATCCTGGAATGTATGGTGCGAAGGTCTCTCCAAGTTCAAGTTCAAAATCAGAATCGTCTGCCTACTACTCAAAGGGAGAATCAAACTCCAACTCAACTCGAGATGGTCATGTGATTCTCAATATGGATGGCGACGTATGCTTCATGGCTGGAGGTAGTAGTTCTTCAAAACCTCAATCAACAACTGGTAATGTACCCTCAAATGTTCCGACCTACAATTACTCACAGATGCCCATGAGTGTTAAATCAGCTGAACAGCAGTTTGCTCTTTATGCATCCTTCATTGCATCGTATGAAAACTACATCAAATGTAAAATAGTCGACCCTGCAACTTTGGATGAAGACTATGATCAGATCGATGCCGATGATTTAGAAGAGATGGATCTGCAGTGGCAGATGGCTATGATTGTAAGAAGGGTTAAGAGATTCATGAAGAAAACAGGTAGAAAGTTCGTTGGAGAAAGACCAGGATTTGATAAGTCAAAGGTTAGATGTTATAACTGTCAACAGAATGGTCATTTTGCTAAGGAATGTACAAATGAGAGAGTCGAACGTAATAAAACAGGTCTTCACAACAGAATGGGGGAGGTAGTGAGAACAGGGCTATGGTATCTAGACAAAATGGTGGGTACAACTGGAATTTACAGGTTGAGGAAGTGTTCGAACAGGCAAATTTGGTGAACATCGAAACTGGAGGAAACGAGAGAGAGAGACGGGAGAAAATCAAGCTTATATGGCAGAAGTGAACGATCAGCTCTCCGAGGTAAGTTCTGAACTTCATTGTATGCAATGTGAAAATCTGTCTGAACAATTGAAAACGGTAACTGATCAGTTTGTTAGTTTGGATGCTCAATTTAAAACGTTAAAAGAAGATCATCATTACACTAAAACTAGAGAAAACAGTTACTCAGTAAAAATAAAAGCTAGTGAAAAAGATATCAGAAGTCTTAAAGTCAGTCTAGCTGATAAAATACAAGTAATTGATGAAGTGTTAGAAGAAAAAACCAAACTAATTGCTGAAAGGGATAAACAGATAGCTGATTACCAGGTAAAAGTGGTGGAACTAAACAGAAAAATTGAACAGTTTAGAAATTCCTCAGCAATGCTTGATCACATCATAAGTGTTCAACGTTCCCCAGTTAACAAAGGGGGATTAGATTTTCTGAAGTTCCACCACCATATAACCATAACTACACGTATAATCCTAGTAATCAAAAATCTGTTGATGTTGAGATTAGTCAGACAGTTCCTGTTAAAGTTACGATTAAAGAACCTGAAGTTAGTAAAAGCGAAACGAGTAAGCCTGTTTCAAATGTTAAGATTTCTGTTCCTAGCTCTGTCTCATCAAATTCGGACAAGTCATCCGAATCTAGTGAGACAAAAGAAGAGGTACTGTCACTAAAACGTGGGGAGGAATATAAGCCAACTGAAAAGAATTCTCCCCTAAACCCGTTTGTCCCACCATATGTTAGACAAACGGATAGTAATGCAACCTCAACATCTGAAACAACTGTTGAGACGAAAGTTGAACACAGGAGTTGTTTCAGATGCAATCAAATAGGACACCTGATTGCTGATTGTCCTCTAAATCAGAGAAAATTCGGAGGTATGAGGCCTCCAAAAACTGAGAATAAAACGAATGGTAATTACAATACTGATAATTACTATACTGGTAAGAATGCAAACTCACCAAAGTTCAGACATTGGACTAATCCAAGATTTCAAAGAAATCGATCTCAGTTTTTCCCAGTTAACAACCAAACCAACAATTATAACTCAGTTAATCCACTAAGGTTTGGATGGCCTCATAGTCAATTCTCAAGAAGGTATCCTTTCAGAACTTACAGAAATCACTCTCAAACTGCCTTTGGGCAATCAAAGTACGTGATGCCGTTTAACAGATTTAATCGACCCAAGACCAGTAGGTCTTGGGTCCCCAGATTTTAATCTATTTCTTTAACTGTGCAGGAACAGTTGAACAGGGCAGTAAACAATCTATGGGTTGTAGACAACGGCTTTTCCCGGCACATGACTGGTAACAAGAATTTGTTACACCAATGGAAACCTGTTCAAGGAGGTAGGGTAAGTTTTGCTGGAGAAAGTGGTGGTAGAATTACTGGTATTGGAACAGTGACAAATAGAAAAATGAAGTTAGAAAAGGTGAATTTTGTTGAAGAATTGAAGCATAATTTGTTGAGCGTGTCTCAGATTTGTGACAAAGAGTACACAGTGCACTTTACTAGAAATGAAGCAATTGTTCTGTATCCTGGTTTCAAGATACCAGAGGCATGGGTGGTGATGAAAGCTCCAAGAGAAAAGAACACATATGTAATGGATATGAGGTCAACTGAGATGACTACAGAAGAGTCATGTCTTCTGTCGAAGGCAACTGAGTCCAAGTCCGAGTTATGGCACCGAAGAATGGGACATATACATCTTCACAAATTGAATTATATTGTCAAAAATGGGCTAGTGCTTGGAGTTCCCTTGAAGAATTTTAACTTGGAAGATCAATGCTTATCGTGCAAGAAGGGAAAGCAACACAAGAAAACTCATCACTCAAAGAAGGTTAACTCAATTGTCAGTACCCTAGATCTACTTCACATGGATCTCTTTGGTCCCGTGAATGTAAAATGTCTAGGTGGAACGTCATACTGCTTGGTAGTAACCGATGATTACTCTCGATACTCTTGGGTATACTTTCTGAAGGCAAAAGATGAGATAGTTCAGTTGGTGATTAACTTGATTACCAAGGTTGAAAACATTGTTGGGAGAAAGGTTAAGTATATCAGGAGTGATAATGGGACAGAGTTCAAGAACTACCAGATGGAGATGTTCTGTTTACTGAAAGGGATAGACCATCAGTACAGCGCCCCGTATACTCCGCAACAAAATGGGGTGGCTGAGAGGAAGAATAGAACGCTAATTGAAGGAGCCAGAACCATGCTGGCTGATGCTATACTTCCCGTGGTGTTCTGGGCTGAAGCTGTTGCCACAGCCTGTTATATCCTAAATCGTGTTTTAACTGTTAAAAGATTGAATAAAACTTGTTATGAACTTATGCATTGTCGAAAGCCAAACTTGAATGGTCTCGAACCATTCGGGTCCCCATGTACGATATTAAAGACAAACTCTAAATTTGGTGAGAAAGCCGACGATGGTATTTTAGTCGGATATGTTGTTGGGACACCCAACAGAAGAGTCTTTAATTTATCGAAAAGCAAGGTTGAAGTGGTATGTAACACTGACATCACGAGTTACAAACCACCAAAGCCTAGCACGGGACCCGCTGAAGCTTTTGACTATGATAAACTGTTCAAATCTTTTAATATGCCTTACTTGGATTTTGCAGAAGTTGATGAGAAAATTTCTTCACAAATTCTGTATGATGAGGAGGAAAATATTGTGCAACGTCCGCGATACGATGAGTGTCAACCTTCCTCGTCAAGCACCGCTGATATTCCTGCTGCCTCTACTGAGGAAGAATTCTACAATCCTTTTCACTCTCAACATCAATCACCCATAGATGAACTCTCTTCGAACTTAGAAAACAATCTGGAAGTCGGTCCGGTTCCGACTACTGGAATTCACAAAAATCACCCTTTGGAGAACGTGATAGGTGATCTGTCTGACGGTGTTCAAACAAAAAGAAGTTTGAATGAGCACACTTGTGTTTACGCAAGCATTAAAGAAACGGGTATCATAAATGAATGTTTGTACACCTGCTTCATCGGCCAGATTGAACCAAAGAATTATCAAATGGCTCTAAAGGATAGCTCGTGGGTCGAAGCCATGCAAGAAGAATTAGCACAGTTCGAGAAGATAGAAGTATGGAAATTAGTTGCAAAACCAAAAGATGTACATGCTATTGAAACAAAGTGGGTTTTTAAATGTAAGAGAGATGAGAAAGTAATAATCATAAGGAACAAGGCGAGGCTGGTAGTAAAAGGGTTTAATCAGCAAGAAGGAATCGACTACAATGAAGTGTTTGCTCCAGTGGCAAGATTGGAAGCAATTCGACTATTCTTGGCATTTGCTGCTCACAATGAGATGAAGGTGTTCCAGTTAGATGTGAAAAGTGCCTTTCTGAATGGTAAAGTCGATGAGGTGGTATACGTTGAACAACCTCCGGATTTCCCTGACCCTGATTTTCCTGATCATGTGTACAAACTAAGCAAAGCGTTATATGGGCTACATCAGGCCCCTCGTGCCTGGTACTCAACCCTATCTGATTACTTACTTGAGAATGGGTTCGAAAGAGGAAAGATCGACAGCACGCTGTTTGTCAAGAGAAAAGGGGGAGATTTTCTACTAGTACAAGTCTACGTGGACGACATCATATTTGCTGCATCAAAAGTCGTCATGTGTCAGGAGTTTGAAGAAGTCATGAAAAGGAGGTTTGAAATGAGTGCAATGGGTGAATTAACTTTCTTTTTAGGATTGCAGGTTGATCAGAATAAAGATGGGATGTTCATCCATCAAACTAAATATGTCCAAGACGTTCTCAAACGCTTCAAGATGGAGGACAGCACTCCATTTGATACTCCGGTTTGCGTCAACCACAAACTGGGTGCTGATTCGGACAGTGATGAAGACGTGGACCCCACCCAATATCGAGCAATCATAGGTTCTTTAATGTATTTAACTGCATCTAGACCTGATATTATGTTTACAGTTTGTCTTTGTGCTCGATTTCAGGCAAGCCCGAAGGAATCTCATTTGAAAGGAGTGAAGAGGATATTGCGGTATCTCAAAGGCAAGCCTAAGCTGGGATTGTGGTACACGAAAGGGGGAGACCTGGACTTGGTGGCTTACACGGATTCTGACTATGGAGGTTGCAACTAGAATAGGAAGTCAACAACCGGTGGATGTCGGTTTCTGGGAGGAAGATTGGTGTCATGGCAGTGCAAGAAGCAGACCTCTGTAGCTATTTCTACCTGTGAAGCAGAGTACATAGCAGCATCAAACTGCTGCTCCCAGGTTCTTTGGATAGAACAGCAATTGCGCGATTACGGTCTGAATTTCACTCAAACTCCTATTTGCATTGATAACACTACTGCAATCTCAGTAACTAACAATCCCGTAAAACACAGCAAAACTAAACACATTGACATTCGTCATCATTTTATACGGGACTGTGCTGAGAAGAAATTAATAGTGCTAGAAAAGGTTGATTCGTTGGATAATTTCGCCGATCTTTTTACTAAAGCGTTTGACCGAACTCGTTTTCAAAATCTTGTTGAACTTAATGGGATGATCAATCCCGTGTAACCGTGGTTTTTCGTTTTTTTTAAAAAAAAAAACGTCACTATCGCTTAAAATTATGTCGGTTGCTTCAGTTTGAAGGACATATCTTCGGATATGTTTGGTCCTTACTTCTGCTAGTAGATTATGAGGATAGCCATTAACCAGATGACTGAAAGTGACCGGGGCGGTTTATGATGGGTTTTTATTCTTTCGCTGAAAAATAGTCGTTCATACTTAGTTAGAAGGACACATACTCGTATGTGGTCGGTCCAACTGATTCATTGGATCTTCAGGATAGCCGTTTACCTGAAGACTTTGAATTGATCGGGGCGATAGAATTTAAAATTTTTCTTTAAAGGGAGATGATATAATTTTTCAAGTATATAACTTCGTAAGAAGTTTCAATACAATGTTTTAAGAAAATTGGTCCAACCTTGGAAAGTGATACACAAACTATTTTTGTGTGCTTAACTAGTGAAGTTATTAGGCCTAAAAGACTCTAGAACAGTCATTGTATGTTATGGTAGCTTTTTATGGTGCGTAAAAGTAGAAGTGATACTAACTAAATCTTCTCGATTTAAAGGGAAGACTCATTCAGAGTTGTGTTTGTCTCCATATACATCTTTCCGAATGATAGGCAGAAAAGAGATTACCCAGTCATACACGAGCCCGTGAGTGTTCTGATTTCCGAGAAGATAGTGTGTCAAGTACCTGCAGTGATCCAGATTCGGGACTTGCAGTAGTCTACTGTTTGAAGCTATGTAAATCTTTATTATTTAAAAAAAATGATGTTAAGCCTTCTGAAGCCTATTGTGTTATAATTGTCAATCAAGAGGCAAGAATGAGAACGGGAAGAAGACTCTAAAGATCAAGATGTACTTACTGTTTAATCAGACACTACGCGTCAAGGTCAACTCGGGGTGACTTGGGGAAAGCCAAATAAGCTTTGAGAATAGATAGGAGGCATCACAATCTCTGATGTGTTGATCGTTTAAATTTTGAGCCTAATTTAACCTAATGCGTATCACAGAAGCGGTGAAAACCATACTAAGTTGTTTACCTGCTTACAAACTGTTTCTTTATGTCATAAAACCGCTTGACATGGATCTATGTGACAGTCTCTTAATTAGTATGATTCCAGTTCGGATCTTTTCAAAAACATGCTAGTCCCTGTCAAGACTGAAATTTGATCCCGTGTACTTTATTTCTAAAATTTACTTTACATATTTCAGTTTATGGTTCAAAACTTGGTTACTTGGTCTTTGATCGTAACATTTAAATCTTTAAAGGAAGTTTTAAAAGACAATTGCATAATGTTCAAATTTATAAGGGACTGTTGTGTAAATTTTAATACTAAGCGAAGTTGTATAAGTGGCGAACTTGTTGACAGGCGAAGTTGAGGGGTAAGCGAAGTTAACCCTAACTTCTCCTATATAATTTAAACCGTATATATAAAGAGATTTTCTGGTCAAACACTTTACACTTTTCAAAAACCCAGCGAAGTTATCATTGGTATCCCTCGGCGAACTTATTAAACCCTCGGCGAAGTTACCTCTCGAATCAAACCTTGTTGTTAATCTCTGTTTCAATCCGTGTTAAAGGTGTGTAAGGTCGGGATGACTTATAATTCGTGTCAATGATGTTAATCAGATGCCGTTTTGGTCCAATTTGAGACCTCGTTCATGCAAACCTTTAAACACCCTCTTTTCAAACTCTTTTTAACGTGTTCGTAACCAATGTGATCGTCTAGATCTCTTTAGTAACATGTTTTTATTGTCCACAATCACCAAATTCACCAAACAAGCCTCGTCTGGCCTTCTGAACATTCGCCGTTTCAGTTCAGGCGAAGTTAAGTTTAGGCAAAGTTGTTCTCAACTTCGCCTTAGGCTTAACTTCGCCTGCTGCTTTAATCTTTAACTAATCAGGGTCGAAGTTGTTCAAGGGGCGAAGTTATGGTTAGGCGAAGTTATCCTTAACTTCGCCTTATACCTAACTACGCCTGGTTCTTTATATTATTTAAAAGGTTTATCTGTTATCAGGAGAAGTTATAGTAAAGGCGAAGTTGTACTCAACTTCGCCCTTTCCCTAACTTCGCCTGCACACCAGAAGCTATCATAACTTCGCTCATGGTAACAGGCGAAGTTGTGTTCTGCTTTGACGATTCTCTAACTTAGACCGATTGTTATGCAGACATGGCAGCTGTAGCAGGAGCGGGTGGTGCTGGTGGTGACGAAGGGGGTGATAACGACAGTCAATTATTTCCGGGTCACAATATGTACATCATGCTGGATCCGGATGCTAGCAGTGTTGATGATTATCGCGAGATCATCTCTTTCCTTATTCGCTCGCGTATCTTCCATGCTATTACTACAACTCTGCCCATTTCTCTGCCGAACATTGAAGACTTCTGGCAAACGGTAGAATATGATTGTAGAGTCGAGCCACCAGTCATGCGCGCCACAGTTAACAATCAGGAGGTGCAGTTCTCATCTGAACAGATAAGGGTCGCCTTGCAGTTTGGGAATGAAACTAGAGATGATCCTACAGACTTTACTACTCCATTCAGAGATGGTGCATTTTTACGAATGGGCTATTCTGGTCCATTGGGTGACACTCAGAGGCGTAAGGGATTTTTGTTGGATCAATGGCGTTTTCTCATGCATGTGATGATCGTGTGCATGTCGGGTCGTAAGGCTGGTACGGACGGGATGGGTGCGACGATGCAATCGGCAATGACAGCACTGACTTACAACAAGCCTTAAAGCTTCAGTCAGATGGTGTTTTATGAAATAGACCGTCAGAGACGTGCGGTAGCTCGTGAAAGATTCTTGATGTATCCAAGATTCTTACAAATGATCTTGAATCATGTGGCTCCTACGCTACCTCAGCGCCGTCCCATTCGATATGTAGAGAGTGTCAGCAAGAGGATATTCGCACAATGCAGATCGTCGAGTGCTCGAAGTAAACCAGAGCTTCGTCCACGACATACTCCGTTATTTGGTTATTTGATAAACCCGGCGTATGTTGCTCCTTGTGGAGACGAATTTCGGGATCCGGTACCGCAACAGGCTGTTGTTTCTCAACCACCACCTGTGGTACAGCAAGCATTGCCTGCTGCTCCTGTTGTGGCACCGGAGGAACAAGTAGACCTTGAAGCTGCTTTTGGTGGCCAAGGTTCTTTGATATGAAACGAGTTGATCCTGAGGCAGAGATTCAGGTCTCAGTAGCAGAGGTTTCTGGTGTTGATGTGTCGATGGTAGCTACGTCTGTAACCGATTCTGAAAGAACCGACTCTGACTCCTCAGCTGATAATGGACAGATTCTGGTCGCCCAAGAAAGAATTCATGGAAAAAGAAAGAAAGACACAGATGACAGTGAATCTGACTTTGAGGAGGAGTTAGATCGGTTGATTCGTCGATCGAAAAGGGTCAGAACAGGTGAAGGCTCGGGAGATGGTGAAAGCTCGAGGGAGGTTCGTTTCTCTCCACCCGCCTTATCTGGTATGACTATGGTCCCTGCATCGATGACTGTAACAGGATCGATCACCTCGGGTGTTCCCGTGATAACTACATCATCTTCCTTTGGCATTCCACCCACTACTTTTCAGTTTTCGGCTCCAGAAATTGTTTCCTTGCCACCTCCTACTCTTACTCCATCGGAGGTTGTTGCAAGATTTGTTGAGTCGACTTTGGTTGCCACTGCAGGGTTATCTGTTACAATACCACCTGCGGTTACTTTTCAGCCTGTTTCTGATGTTCCGGCTACCTTGGGAATCCTTCCACCGTATGCTCAAGACATTTCTCATATGAGATTTGATTTTGATGCAACTTTATCTGACTCAGACAGGATAGCAGCTCTTGAAAGAGTCGTGGCAGAACAGTCAAGAATCAACCTGATCTAGACTCACGCTATTCAGCGCCTTGTTGCAGAAAATCAGATTCAGTCGTCCCTCCTGGTTGAGCACGGTAAACTTTTTGATGCTTTAAAACAGTTCTTAGCATCTCAGGGGGAGACGAGCTGCAAGGGCGATGAGTTGAGGACGAAGAAGAGTAATGATAGAGACGATGATCCCAATGCATCGAAAGGTGCAGGTGGTGAGTTGCCAAGAACTGAACAAACTCTTGGGACTTCCACATCTCAGGGGGAGTCAACTGGTGCAACAGGTGGATCAGGGGGTGATGATGTGGTGGTAGTGGATGAAGAGGATATATTGGATGATGATATTGTAGGTGACGACGATGTATTACCGGTTGAGGAAATTGAAAAGATAGGAGCTGAGATTGTGATTGACAGTGAGATTGAAGAGGGAGAGATTGTGGAGGACAATATAGAACATGATATCCCAGAAGTTGATAAGGCAAATGTTGGTCAAGATATGGAAATTGATGAGTCTGAATGGGAAGAGCAGCCGAGATGGAAAGAAGGCTACGCTCAGTGGTTCGTAAAGACAAAGAAGCCAGCGGTTCCGACTATGTTCAAGAAAAGTTATAATATTAAAGGGTATGCTGAATCAAAGAAGGGGATTATATGCTGGTTTTATGATGAGCAGTTGAGGCTATTTGTGATTAAACGTTACGATGGGATTCAGTACTTCAAGAGGTTGTTGAGATCGTTGAATACCTTGCCTGAGTGTGAGGTGAAGGATTTGGCCAAGTTGGGGTTGATAAACAGAAGTGATGATAATATGGCTAGAATTATTGGGAAGATTGTGTGGAAAGAAAGTATAAAAGAGAAAAGGTTCGAGTTGTTAAAGCCGCAGAAAGGGAAACTTGTTGAAGATAAAGACAGAGAAATGAGAGCTGATGGCAAACCTTGGATGGTAATGAAGTATAAGCTGATCCGGTGTTTAAAAGAAGTGCAGATGAAACAAATGCCCAAGGATGTCTTAAAGAATCTTAAATGGTGGTATGTCGATAGTCACACAGCTGAAGCGGTTATGGAGGATGAAGATGAACAAGAAGTGTTGAGAGTGTATGATCCCATGCACTTGGTAAATTTGTCTCAGGCTGACTTGCAGGTGCTGAACGAGAAAAATATATTCTATATTCCAGCATGGAAAGAAGAAGCCAAGAAATATCAGAGAGTTGTCTATGTCTGTGTAAGACAGGGAGTTCATGCTTGAAGACGGGAGATACAAGATTTTGGGATTACTAGACACGTGATTGAAGATAGAGATATGAAGCTACTGCCAAGGGGGAGTCTATTGGTGCATGATGTCAGTAATTCAGTATCTAGTGTTTTGTTTTGTGTCTGTAATCTTGTTAGTTTGATTTGTTTTATTTTAGATAACTTGTCTCACAAGTTCGCCTGATATAAGCGAACTTGTGGACAAGCGAAGTTAATGACAACTTCGCCTAGGCTGTTAGGCGAAGTTGTCGTAGCATATATATTCATGTGTTACGGCTTGTGGAGGATGTGAGAACGTGTAATTGTGATTGATTGTCCCGTGTTAAAGTGTTGCAATACAACGTGTCTTTTGAGTATTGTAACGTGTGTTCGTGTTCGGTGTTAACGTAGTTTACATCTTTACGCTCGTATCGTCTTACGTAGGGATTCCGCACCTACGTAGTACGAGATACTTCCGTGTAGATCCGGCTGGGAACCTACACTTTATGTTTATATCACATAGTTTACTCTAACAACTTGTTTAAGACCTATCAATGCACCAATGCAATTAAGCAGTCAGTCTTTTAAGCTTATTTCTTTCTGGATATGGGGTCAAACGATCAATGTACTATCATTTTCCCTTTTTGCTTCAAAAACTTAGAATTTTTGAGGAGCGTAAAAATAAATTCAATCGCCCCAGTTACTTTTAGTTCATAGATTAATGGCTATCCTGTTAATCTACAAGTAGATAACAGGACCAACACATGCAAGCATGTTCCACAAACTTAAATAACTGACAAAAGTTTCAGCGAGATAATAAAGTAAAAACGCATAACGATCGCCCCGACTACTTTCCATTATCAGGTAAATGGTTATCCCAAGCGTTTACAAGTAAACATCAGGACCAAACACATACAAGTATACGTCCTTCAAATATGGGTAATTGAAATACTTTTCAGCAAACGTATGAAAAAATCTTTTTAAATTTTCTCTTTACATACATAAAAACACAATCTTTTTGTCTTTTTCAATTTTCTTATAAAACATAATAAAACTTCACAATCTTTTTGGTTTTTCGGATTTTTCTATACAAACTGAAAAACACAATATTTTTGATTTTTCAAAATTTTAAAATGTTTTTGGATTTTCAAAATATTTTAAAACAAGAAAACACAATTTTTTGTCTTTTTCAGATTTTTCAAATGTTTTTAGTTTTTATCTATACAAACAAAAAGCACAATATTTTTGTATTTTCTAATTTTTAACCCCCAAAACCCAAAAACATAAAAATGAAAATAAAGTAAAAGAAAAATAAACCGAAAATAAAGATAATTAACCTTGTTTCAGTACATCAGCAGAAAATTAAAACGAGTATTGTCAAATGCTTTGGTAAATAGATCGCCCTTTTGAAAATCGGTATATACTTTCTCAAGATCGATTAATTTCTTTTCAAAACAATCCCGTATGAAATGATATCGAATTTCAATATGTTTCGTTTAAGAATGTAGTACGGGATTTTGGTGATGCTAAGGCAGCCGAGTTATCAATTAAAATTGGAGTAGTAAGAAACTTCAACCCGTAGTCGCGCAGATGTTGTTGGATCCATAAAACCTGGGAACAGCAACTCAAGGCTGCAACATATTCTGCCTCAGTGGTTGAAGTGGAGACCGTTGTCTGCTTCTTACACTGCCAGGAACCAAGCCGGCTTCCTAAGAATTGACACCCTGCAATAGTCGATTTGAAATTAATCTTGCAACCTCCGTAGTCTGAGTCAGAAAAGGCGATAAGTTCAAAATTATCGTCCTTGGGGTACCATAAACCAATGTCAGGATTGCCCCTCAGATGTTGAAAAATACGCTTGATCGCTGCCAGGTGAGTCACTCGGGGACTAGCTTGGTACCTAGCACATAAACAAACTGAAAACATTATTTCAGGTCGAGAAGCAGTAAGATACATTAAAGACCCAATCATTGCTCAATAGAGGGTAGGATCGACGGTGTCCTCCAATTCATCCGGTGATAAATTGTGACCTACTGGGAGAGGAGTTGAAGGGAATTTTCCGGCATATATCTTGAATCGTCACAATACATCGTTCACATATTTACTCTGGTGAATAAAGATTCCTTTCGCAGACTGGTGAATTTGCAACCCTAAAAAGAAGTTCATATCTCCCATCGAGCTCATCTCGAACTTTATTTGCATTGACTTCTCAAATTCCTTACATAACTTGTCGTTTGCTGACCCAAAGATAATGCCATCGACATATATCTGAATGAGGAGAAGATCATCACTAATATTCTTATAAAATAAAGTGCAGTCGACAGTTCCTCACTTGAAGCCGTTATCAGTCAGATGGTCGGCAAGCGTGCCATACCAAGCTCTCGAGGCTTGATGTAGATAATACAGGGCCTTGTTTAAATGGTAAACTCGGTACAGATAATCAGGATCTTCAAAGCTAGGAGGCTGTAAAACAAACACTTCCTCGTGTAATTTACCATTGAGAAAAGCACTTTTCACATCCATTTGATAGACTTTAATATTCTTGTAAGCCGCATAGGCCAGAAAAATTCGTATAGCTTCCAATCATGCAACCGGAGCATATACCTTAGTGTAGTCTATACCCTCTTGCTGATGGAAACCTCGCACAACTAGCCGTGCTTTGTTTCTCACGATCACTCCACGATCGCCCTTTTTACATTTAAATACCCACTTAGTCGGAATAGGCTTCTTGACTCTAGTCGGTTAAACTGTTGCAATTCCTCTTGCATTGCATCCACCCAAGAAGGATATTAAAGTGCCATACGAGTCTTCGTAGGCTCTACTTGGGATAGAAACAAGTGTATTCGGCAAGATTTACGACTCTAGAGGAATGTAGATCCGCATAAGCACACAATACATTATTCTCACTTGAAGAAGCTACTTGATGACGCGTTTCCACACCCACATCAAGTTCCCCAATGATGTTTTCCTTTGGATGATAGTTATGAATCCGAAGAATGGGATTCCCAGGAACAACAACATTGTTGGTTAAATTAGTAAGATTCTCCTCGGCATCATGAGATGATTCACCAATCTGTTGTGTTTCAAGGAATGAAGCTGAGGAAGAATCAACAAAATGACCATCATCATACGAGATCGAAATCACATTAGATGTATCAAGAAGATCATCTTGTGAAGCATCAACATAAACAGACCTAGAAGATCTTGGAAGTGAGAATTGATCTTCCAAATACGCACGAACCAAATCTACATCAGGTTGATCTTCCGTTTGAGTGAAAGAATTGAATAAACTCTCATAATCAAACATCCAGTCAGGACCTTTTCCTTGGGAATGAGTAGTGTACCTTTGACAATCCACATGATACCATTCTTCAACACAACCCGAGGTAAAGTTAAATACTCTCTTCTTAGGTGATGCATAACCTAAGAAGTATCCTTCAACAGCCTTTTCTTCAAATTTACCCATATTTTTTTTCAACGTCGTACAAGGACACACAAATGGTTCCAAGTACTTTAAATTAGGTTTTTGTTTGTTCAAAAGATCATAACTCGTCTTTTGGAGTCTCTTAACTGTCAGAACCCGATTAAGGGTATAACAAGCAGTATTCACAGCCTTGTTCCAAAATTGGACAGGAAGTTTAGAATCTGCAAGCATCGTTCTAGCTGCTTCAGTCAAAGTTTTATTTTTTCTTTCAGCAACACCGTTCTGTTGTGGTGCGTAAGGAGCACTATATTCTCGATGAATTCCCTTTTTAACACAAAAGAAATCCAACACGTTGTTTCTAAACTTCGTACCATTATCACTTCGAATACGTCTCACTTTTAGTTTGTATATTGATTCGATCTTAGTGATTAAGTTTTGAACCAGAACGGGTGTTTGATCTTTTGAACTCATAAATAAGACCCATGAATATCTTGAATAGTCATCGGTAACTACAAGACAATACCATTCTCAAGCGATACTAGCACGATTCACAGGACCAAAAAGATCCGTATGAAGTCTTTCAAGAGGAGTATCAATGGAGTTCATTGACTTAGGCGGATGTGACTTTTTCTTTTGTTTGCCTTTCTTGCAGGCAACACAATGGTCAGATAATTAAAAATGTTTCAAGGAAACACCTTCGTCCAAGTCATTAGCCATTAAATAATTCATCTTCCGAACATGAATATGTCCCATTCTTCTGTGCCAGAGAATCGTGTCTTTTTCAGTTGCTTTAGAAATGAAACACGTTTTCACACAAGTTGACGCCTTAGAAGACATGTTTAACACATAAATATCATTTGAATGAGGGGATCGCATGACAACCATTTCCTCGGGAATGACATATCCCGGTTTCAGAATCAGACATTCTTTATCGGTAAATACAGTCGTGTATTTCTTGTCACAGATTTGCGACACACTTAATAAATTATGATCAACTTTATCACAGTAGTTGGCTTTCTCAAAAGTAATATGCCCATTTGAAACTTCACCTTCTTGTGTTGTCATATCCCCATAATTCCCAGCAAAAGCCACATACCCTCCTTAAATATTTCTAACATTTGTTAAGAGGTTGAAATTTCCAGTAATATGACGAGAACACCCACAGTCCATTATCCAGTTTTCACCAGACACGGTCTTGGATGTATCCTACAAAAAATTTAAAACAATTAGTTCAAAAAGGCAACCCAGGCCTCAGTCTTGGGCACCTTTGGAGTTTCATGAGAAGACTCAATTTTAACAGAATTCAATTGTTGTTCAGCAACTTGAGAGTAAGTTACAGGCCTCTTAGACGTTGTCTTAAATAGGAAGCTTGAACAACATTTGAGTTCACGTTCTTACAGATTTGTTTGGTTGGTACAAACTTGGGCTTAACATAAATTACATTCTCATTGACATGAATAACCTTTCGTGGATTCATATCATAAAACATAATGTGAGTTTCATCATCAAATGACGTTGGTCGTCTCAAAATCTCCTTGACCAAAGGAACATGTTTGGATTGTTATTTGATAAAAGGATGAAGATGTTGAGCTTTCTTCAAACCACAGTTTCTAACAACGTGACCTTGTTGTCCACAAAGAAAGCAACTTCTCATGTCTACACGATCATGTTGAGATTTGGTAAAAACTGATGCCACAGAAGGTTGACAACTCACAGTTCTAGCAAAATTCTTGGCCAAATCATCAGACGACACATATTTCTTTTTCATGTAGAAATCGAGATTAGAACATTTTGAAAAACTTTGCAATGTGTCAGTTCAAGTTGATTTTACAAAATGAACTTTCTTAGCAGTTTTTAATCGTTTCATAGCTTTAATCAATGGGTCTGATGTGTTTGATGTTTTCGCACAAGCATACTAACGTTCAAGATCTTGTATCTTGGAAGTTTCACTGTGAAAGACACTTCCGATCAATTCTGGTTTGATAATGCTAATCAAAATGTCTTTCTCAGTGAACATTGTGTCCAGTCCTTTTAATTTAAACACATGATCAGTTGATGGCTTGGAAATAGTAGGATTGATAAAACGCATCAAATCCTTATCAGAAATTTTAGGTTTTTTGAATTTCTTGGCTTTCACCGGTCTTGTTCCTCCTTTTTCACTTGAGTTGTGTGTGAACCATACACATCCTTCTCAAATTCATGAGGTTCACATAAAATGTGATTAGAACTTGGAATGTTCTTGTTTTTGTGTATCACCTGAGGTTCAAACACATCCTCAATGATCACCTTCTCAACATTTTCTACATAAACTTTATTGCTTTCTACATGATATTGTTGAGTTGATAGTTGGGCTTTAACATTTTTGGATTTTACTGGTTTAGGTTTGTCAGAAACAATAGATTCTTTCACAATCACTTCTTCTTCTTTTCTAGCAAAAGGATTTGCTGTATAATCATTGTGAAATGGTGGTGGTACTTCAACAAAACCTATACACTTTTAGAGTCTTTTTGCTTACCAGATACTTCGATTATCTCATTTAGCAAAAATGACGAGTTTCTAAATTTTCCCAAATTAATTTTCCACTCTAGAAGTTCACTCTCAAGCTCAGTTATCGTAGAACGATGTTTCAAGATTTCTTGAAAATTTTTATCGTTGATTATCATGTTGACAGACAACTCAGCTTTGAGATCATGATTACTTACAAACAATGCTTCAATTTTCTCCCTAGATCTCATTTGAGATTCTATAGATTGTCTATTAGTATCCTTAAGTGAAGAAATTTCTCTCACTAAACAATCATTATGGTTTTTCAATGATTCTAACTTAGGCTTGTTTGTCTCACAGTCAACACAAGATACATTAGCAGACAAATTTACAGAGATAGGAACAGAAGAACTAACCTCATTAATTTTGGCCATGCAAGCAAAAGTAGTTGGTTGCTTTTCACACGAGTCATCAAAATAAGACTTAGTATCATTATCAGACGATAGCTCACTCTCACTTGCATCTTGGAAGTTTTCATATGTTTCAAACATGGCTAAGTTTGCTTGATTTTCATTGCACAACAATCTTTGTGACCAATCAGTTCCATCGGTAGTTAGGAAAGCTCGTGTTCCAGATGTTGATGGTTTCTTTTCAGAAGATGTATCAGCATCACTACCACGTTTCACGAAAGAACTACGATCTTGACTTCTAGAACCAGTGTACTCCTTCTTCGGCTTATCACACTCCTTCGAAAAATGCCCAAATTCTTGACAGTTGAAACATTTAACCTTCAGTTTATCGAACCCAACCATCTTGTTTAGTGATGGAAGATCTTTGCCGATCCTTTGCATGAAATTTTTCACCTTTCTGACGATCATTTCCATATTCCATTTCAAATCCATTAACTCTAACTCGTCAGGGTTAATTTGATCATAGTCTGATGAAGACAACTCATTCTTTGCAATTTTACTACTCACCAGATTTTCATAGGAAGTCATGAAGGCACATAAGAAGGCAAAATTTTGTTCAGCCTCCTTCATGTTTACATTTGGTGGTGTAGAGAATTGATGTGCAGCAGCTGAAGTTCCCGACCTTCTAGAAGAACCTGAAGCACCAGATGAACCTGAACTTCCAGTAGTCAAATAACAAGCACGTGGATCACTATAAATTGATGTAGCACTTTCACTTGCATTTTGTGTGAGAATGCAGTGATTAGTGAGATTGTTGAACTCAAGGGCATACTCCCACCATAAAAAGTTGGATCTTGGTTTTCCTTAGATGATTTCTGACATTTAAGATCATACTCTCGTGCTTCAATTTTCTGCATAAATTCAGAGGCCGTCAGATCTTCATTCTTGAAATAATTATTCTCTTTCAGCACCATTAAGAAAGTTGAGTAAGAACTGGGCAAAGCATTCTTGATTATATCTAACTTATCACTTTCAGTAGGTTCGTTCTTCATCTTGTACATTTCGGATATCAGATGGTTAAACCGTGTTGTCATCTCTTCGACAATCTCACCTTTAAGTAAGTTAAAATTTCTAAATTGAAACTTTAACATCACCTTCTTGTTTTCTGCAGTATTACCCATACTCCTCATACGAATGTGTTGAAACAACGAAGCACAAATCTTGATGCTACTGACTTGATGAAATATGTTTTCAGGTAACGCCATTGTAAGAGTTGAGTACGCTTTCGTTTCAATCTCCAAAGCCATCTTTTCTTCCTAAGAGTATTGTGAGAAGGCTTTAGGTGTGAATCCAATTGTTTCATCTCCAATCATTGGAACAGTATACACTTCATCCAAACAATAAGAACAGTCATGGTGAACAGAACCCAAATGATCACGAAACTGAGGTTCCCATTTTGCAAAATCGCTAAATTTCATTAGCTGTGGACATTTGGAATGCGATCCAATTTCCGTGTCCAATTGTAACATTTGCTGCAGGAGTACATTTTTAGAAGCTAATGCATACAAACCAACCACCTTGATAAGTAACAAACAATCAAACATCAAGGACTAAACTTGAAAATATATTAACGAACTTGGAATAGTAAGTATAACGAACTGTGAACAGTGTTTGTAACGAACTAAAATAACGAATTGAAAGTTATCTTAGTAACGAACCAAGAACAGTGTCACATGAATTAGACTATAACGAATTATCAAACAAACTGAGTCAACGAATCAAGTCAAATTGACGAATCAGTTTGATGAATTAGGTTAACGAATTAGATTAACGAATCAAAATTCAATGTAAAGAACCAAGATAATGAATCTCTGAATTCACTTCACGAATCACAGTAAAAAATCACAAAGTTACTTTAACGAATCAAAGTAACGAATTACAAAGTCAACTTAACGAATCAGATGAACGAATCTCTGATTCAAGGTAACGAATTAAGCTATCGAATTAGCTACAGTTGCCTAACGAATCAGGTTGTTATAACGGTTATAACAAACTCTGACAACATTTGCCACGTGGCAAAAGTTTGTTAGATATGAGGTTAACGAATCAGACCACGTGTCTGATGAATTACATGAAACGAATCTAACTTTGTATCGAACTGAATAACGAATTAAGGAACGAATTACAAAAAGTTAACGAACTACGGTAACAAATTGCTTAAATATGATGAATCTTCAACAGATGGTGAATATCTTCAAATCTTCATCATCATTTTTCCAGAATTCTAGAAAATGAAGAACACACAAATCAAACACAAATCCGTAATACACCTCCAATACAACACCAAAATGTTCAAATAACGTATCAAACAACTCGTAAACTCATTGCGAAATCAAACCGCAACATCTTGTAACTTAATTCATCCAATTCCGAATCCAATTGACCAAAATCAAACCCCTGTTTTCAGCCACAATCATATCCAAACCAAAATATCACAAATCCAATCCGATTTCCAATTCCAATCAAACACACAGTCCTTGTACCTTACTAATCACCAATCCAACTCAACATGTCCTAAATATTACTTCAATTAACGGATTAAACACACTATATCAAGAGCAATCGAACCCCAAAAGCTTTGATACCACTTGAGAAGACATCAGATCTTAGATCCAAGACCTTAATACGATTAACATGGAGCTATAACGATTAACCTAATCGAATCTAGTTCATGATTACTCTTACTTATATGTTATAATAGTTGTATACTATGTGTATATATTAGTAATAGATTAATTGTTTGAAGGATTAATCGAGAGAACAAATTGCCAAAGGTTCAATACGTTAAAATCAATCGTTAAATTAACAGAGGTGTTTACCTCTATATATATAGAATATGGAGTCTAGTTCGTTACATATTCCGTAACGAACTAGCTCTACTTCGTTACATTACATCTTAAATAATAAACATTAACGAACTGCTACCTAATTCGTTAAACATCCTTAACGAATTAGGTGGGAACATAACATAAACGTCTAGTTCGTTAAACATCCTTAACGAACTAGACAATCTTAACGAACTAACTTAATATAATAATATTTCTTTCATTAATTAATACAAAAGATAAATACAAAGACTCGAGACTCAAAACCGTGCACTAACAGGTTTGGGTCTTGGTTTAGCTTGTCATTCTGGTTCTGGTTTTGATTTTGATTTTGGTTCTGGTTTTGATTCTGGTTTTGACCCTCCATATCTGAATTTCTGTTTGAACTCGGTTCTACTGAGCTAATCTTTCAATTTTGGGCTCGAAAACAAGCGGTGACTGTCTGCCCTAGTATCGGGTGTGCATAAACCTGTTACTTGCACAAACAACACACCCCGCATAAAATGAAAAAATAAAGTTTAAACTAAAACTAAAAAAAATTAAAACTAAACTAAAATTTCACAAAATTTATACGGCGACCCTCTATATCCTTAGATGTCGTCTAATAGAAAACCTTTTACATTAAAAATTTCATAAAGTTTCGCAAACTTTAGCGCTAGCTAATTTTTTTCTTTCATAAAATTTATTATTATAAAAACATCATTGTAATCTATTTTCACAAACTTAAACGAATCTAAAAAAATCTTTCTTTTTCCCTTGTTCGTCAACGCTAATGAGTTTTAGCTAATAAATCTTAATACCGCCCCCATAATAACTTTCATACCACAAGCCCACCTTTGAGAAGACAGGCATAAGAAGTTTTCTTTCAGTTTTTCTTTCTTTCTTCTACATGTGTGTGTGTGTGTATTTATATGTATGTATTATTCTATTTGGACAAAATTGTTGGTGCATAATGCCAGTAGTTCAATATCTCGTGTTTATTTGTGTCTGCAATCGTTTAAACTATTTGTTTTGAGTCGAACTTTGTCTTATATGTTAGCTCTTGTTTTAGGCGAACTTGATGATTAGAGAAGTTAAGACAACTTTGCCTTGGATGTTAGGCGAAGTTGTCGAGGATTATAAACCATCCATTGCGGCTGGTTTTAGTTAAGTTTTTGGTGTTTTGAACGATTGGTTTTTTTGGGTGATTCTCTGAACCACGTGTTAGCAATATATCAAGTATTATATTATGTTCTTGTGTGTTTGCTTATATTCAACGTATTAATCGTCTCGACACTCGTATCGTATACGTGGGGATTCCGCACCTTCGTGTTATGAGATATTCTTGTGAAGATCTGGCTGGGAACCTACAATTGGTATCAGAGCATTTAGCTCGTGATTGTGTGGTTCGGGATTATCACACGGGTGTTAAGATCATTCCGTTAGACTATTCGCGTAACAGGTTATGTTGAAAAACCTCTCCTTTGTCAATTGCCCCTAAATACTCATCAATTACATCTTCCAGTCAACCTCACAACTCTCGAAATCTTCTGTGTTTAACCTGCAAACCACGTTCGTTCTACCGGCGAAGTTGCCGTCACCCAAACTAGGGTTTCTAGCGAAGATATAGGATACAACGAAGTTGTGTGGTCAGCGAAATTGTGTGATCAGCGAAGTTGTATGCCTAGCGAAGTTGTTAGCGAAGTTGTCTTGTAGCGAAGTTTAGAGTCTGCGAAGTTATCTTTAAGCGAAGTTACTAAGCGAAGTTGCAGTAACTTCGCTGCTTACTGCACAGAATCTTATCTTTGAATTCTAAGCCTCGTTTCGTTCAAGTATGACTTCGATAAACATCATTGAACTGGTAAATATGGAGGTTGAAGCGGGTTCAGCAACTAAAGCTCCAAAAGTACAGAAAGGTACTGATTTTATTGCATGGAAAGATCGGTTTGAACAGTATGTGAAGTATCAAGATGCAAAGATGTGGGTTTGCATTCAAGATGAGTACATTCCTCCAACATCCATGTTTGAGGGTCGTGAACAGATTAAGAAATACAGTAAGATGGAAGATGATGAAAAAAAAATGTATGAGGCAGAAAGTAAAGCGCATGCAGCTATAACCATGGCTCTCCCACAAGAGATTCTTCATACTTTTAAGAAATACAAAACAGCTAGAGAGCTATGGGAAGCACTAGAGAATAGATATGAAGGAAATGTTAGGATACGAACCTCCAAAACAAAGCTGCTGAAAACCCAATTCTCAGTATTCAATTATCTAAAAAATGAATCACTTGATGATATCATCACACGATATTATCATCTGATGACCGAGCTAAATAACTACTCTATTGAATACAAGGAAGAAGATATAGTAGAAAAGCTTCTTGATGCTCTCCCACCAAAATGGGAGATGTACACTGTTCTGATAAGAGAAGATAAGGACTTTGAAAAGATTGATTTGGAGACGGTGGTAAATAAGTTACGAAATTTTGAACTAAACATGGCTCGAAAGGAGACACCGGCTGATCAGGTTCAGGATCCGGGAATGTATGGTGCTAAAGTCACTCCAAACCCTAGTTCAAAATCAGAATCCACTGCCTACTACTCAAAGGGGGAACCAAACTCCACTCCAGATGGTCATGTGATTCTCAATATGGATGGTGACGTATGTTTCGTAGCAGGAGGTAGCAGTTCCTCAAAACCTCAAACCACAACTAGTAATTTCTCAACCAATGCTTACAGCAAGAACTACTCACAAATGCCTATGAGTGTGAAATCAGCTGAACAACAGTTTGCACTTTATGCCTCTTTCATTGCATCTTATGAGAATTACAGCAAAAGAAAAATAGTCGACCCTGCAATGTTGGATGAAGTCTATGATCAGATCGACGCTGATGATCTAGAAGTTATGGATCTGCAATGGAAGATGGCTATGATAGTAAGAAGGGTGAAGAGATTTATGAAGAAAACTGGTAGAAATTTCGTTGGAGAAAGACCGGGGTTTGGTAAGTCAAAGATTCGTTGCTATAACTGTCAACAAAATGGTCACTTAGCTAAAGAGTGTACAAATGAGAGAGTCGAACGAAGCCAAAATAGGCCTGCTCAACAGAATGGGAGTGGAAGTGAAAATAAGGCTATGGTATCTCAACAGAATGGTGGATACAACTGGAATATACAAGTTGAGGAGGTGTTTGAACATGCAAATCTGGTAAACATCGAAACTGGAGGAAGTGACAAAGAGGTTGGGGAAGATTAAGCATACATGGCAGAGGTGAACGATCAACTCTCCGAGGTTTGTTTTGAATCTCATTGTGAACAATGTGAAAAACTGTCTGATCAATTGAAAACATTAACTGATCAGTTTGTTAGTTTGGACACTCAATTTAAAAATTTAAAAGAAGAACATCATTATTCTAAAACTAAAGAAAATAGATACTCGGTAAAAGTAAAAGCTAGTGAAAAGGATATCAGAAGTTGTAGGTTCCCAGCCGGATCTACACGGAATATCTCGTTCTATGTAGGTGCGGAATCCCTACGTAAGACGATACGAGCGTAGAAGACGATATAATTTAACACGATTAAACACACGTTACAATAAACAAAGACACGTTGTATTGCAACTGGAAACACGTGATTCCCTGATCACCGATTACACAAACTCGTAAACTCGTAAACTGAAACTAGTCGATACTAAACTCAGTCGTAACCTAACAGTTTATAAAGCACGACAACTTCGCCTAGCATGTTTAGGCGAAGTTGTCCCTAACTTCGCTTGTTCTACAAGTTCGCCTATATCAAGCGAACTTGTGAGAACTTCGCTTACATCCAAATACAAGTCCAACTAACTCGATTACAGACACTAGACACTGAACTACTGACATCATGTACCAACAGACTCCCCCTTGGCAGTAGCTTCATATCTCTATCTTCAAGCACGTGTCTTGTAATCTCAACAATCTTGTATCTTCATCTTTAAGCATGAACTCCTTCTCGTACACAAACCGATACTATTCTTTGATATTTCTTCGCTTCTTCTTTCCAAGCAGGTATATAAAATATCTTCTTCTCGTTCAGCACCTGCAGATCAGCTAGAGACAAATTCACCAAGTGCATTGGATCATACACTCTCAGCAGCTCTTGTTCATCTTCATCCTCTATTACTGCCTCAGCTGTTTCACAATCAACATACCACCACTTCAGATCTTTGAGCACATCCTTGGGCATTTGTTTCAACGGCACTTCTTTTAAACACCGGATCGTCTTATACTTCATGATCATCCAAGGCTTGCCATCTGCACTCATTCCTCTATCTTTGTCTTCAACAAGCTTCCCTTTCTGTGTTTTCAACAGCTCGAACCTCTTCTCCTTTATACTTTCCTTCCATACTATCTTCCCAATGACCCTAGCCATATTATCATCACTCCAGTTTATTAACCCCAATCTGGCTAAGTCCTTCACTTCACATTCAGGCAACGTATTCAACGATCTCAACAGCCTCTTGAAGTATTGAACACCATCATACCTTTTAATCACAAAGAGCCTCAACTGATCATCATATATCCAGCATATAATCCCCTTCTTCGATTCAGCATAACCCCTGATGTTATAAGTTTTCTTGCACATAGTAGGGACCGCCAGTTTCTTAGTTTTTACGAACCACTGAGCGTAGCCTTCTTTCCATCTTGGCTGCTCTTCCCATTCCGTCTCATCGCTTCCCATATCTTGACTCATATTTGCCATATCAACTTCTAGAATCTCGTGCTCAACGTTCTCCTCTACAATCTCTCCCTCTTCAATCTCACTATCAATAACAATCTCTGCACCAATCTTCTCTATCTCTTCAACGGTAACACATCATCATCACCTAAAACATCATCATACATCATCTCCTCAGCATCCACGACCACCACATCATCACCCGAACTGCCAGCTGCACTTGTTGACTCCCCCTGAGATGTGGAAGTCCCAAGAGCTTGTTCAGTTCTTGGCAACTCTCCACCTGCACCTTTCGATGCATTTGTATCATCGTCTCGATCATTACGCTTCTTAGTCCTCAGCTCATCACCCTTACAGCTCGTCTCCCCCTGAGATGCCAAGAACTGTTTCAAGGCATCAATTATTTTGCCATGTTCGATCAGCAGGGACGACTGAATCTGGTTCTCTGCAACGTGGCGGTGAATAGCATGGGTCTGGATAAGATTTACCCTTGATTGTTCTGCCACGACCCTTTCAAGCGCTGCTATTCATTCCGAGTCGGATAAGGTTGCATCGAAATCAAACCTCAGATGTGATATATCTTGCGTGTACTGAGGAGGGATTTCCAATGTAACCGGGACCTCAGAAGTAGGCGTAAACGTAACCGCAGGTGGTATCGTAACCGACAACCCTGCAGTGGCTACAACTGTCGACTTAATAAATCTTGCTACGACCTCCGTTGGAGTAAGAGTTGGAGGCGGCAAGGATACTATCTCCGGAGCCGAGAGTTGGAATGTAGTGGGTGGGAGGCCAAACGAGGATGAAGTAGCCACCACGGGAACGTCCGTGGCGCTTGGCCTTGTAACTGGCAACAATGAAGGGACTATAGTCATACCAGACAGTGCGGGTGGAGTGAAACGTACCACCCTTGAGCTCTCACCAGCTCCCGAACCTGCACATGTCCGTTCCCTTCTCGATCTACGAACCAACTGATGTCCTTCTTCCTCAAAATCTGACTCACTGTCATCATCACCTCTCTTCCTTTTCCCATGAATCCGTTCTTGGGTAACTAAAATTCGTCTCGCTTCAGCCACATCATCATCTGACGAATCTGAATCAGCCACCGTCGTAGCTGCCCTAGCCACATTCACACTAGAAACCTATGCAACCGAGACTTGCACATTTTCCTCTGGATCAACCCGTTCCATATCAAAAAATCCTTGACCGCCAAACTCTGCATCAAGGTCTACATTTTCCTCCGGTGACACAACAGGAGCAGCAGGTATAGCTTGAGGTGCTCCAGCCTGTTGTGGTGCCGGATCCCGAAACTCGTCCCCACGAGCTGGAACATACTCTGGGTTGATCAAGTACCCGAATGAAGGAGTATGTCGAGGACAGAGCTCAGGTTTGCTCTTCGCACTGGATGATCTGTATTGAGCGAAGATCCTCTTGCTTACACTTTCCACATATCTAATTTGGGCGACGCTGAGGTAACGTGGGAGCGACGTGATTCAAGATCATTTGAAGGAATCTTGGATACATCAGAAATCTCTCACGCGCCACCGCTCGTCTTTGACGATCTATCTCGTAGAATACCATCTGACTAAAGCTGTAACGCTTATTGTAAGTCAGAGCAGTCATCGCCGACTGCATGGTCGCACCCATACCGTCTGTACCAGCCTTTCTCCCCGACATACACACGATCATCACGTGCATGAGAAAGCACCACTGGTCTAGCAAGAACCCCTTGCGTCTCTGAGTATCCCCCAAAGGACCAGAGTATCCCATTCTCAGAAATGCTCCATCTCGGAACGGAGCCACAAAATTGGTAGGATCGTTTCTTGTTTCATCCCCAAACTGTAACGCCACCCTGATCTGTTCAGACGAGAACTGAACTATCTGATTGTTGACCGTTGCACGCATAACCGGGGGCTCGACTCGATAGTCATATTCCACTGTCTGCCAGAAATCTTCAATGTTTGGCAAAGATATCGGCAGTGTTGTGGTAATCGCGTGGAATATACGCGAGCGTAGTAGAAACGTGATAATCTCGCGGAAATCATCAACACCGCTTGCATCCGGGTCCAATGTGATGTACATGTTATGCCCCGGGAAAAACTGTCGGTTGTTGTCTCTACCATCATCACCACCAGCACCACCTGCTCCAGCTACAGCTGCCATTTATGCAACCAAAACAGACTAAGTTAGAGAAACGTCAAGGCAAATCACAAGTTCGCCTGTTACCATGAGCGAAGTTATGATTTATTCTGTATAGGCGAAGTTAGAGGTGGGGCGAAGTTGGGAACAACTTCGCCTCAATTTGAACTTCGCTTGTTAACAGTTAATAAAACTTAAAAGGGTCAGGCGAAGTTAATGATAACTTCGCCTAACCACAACTTCGCCTCATATACTGTTACATAATTAATTATCAGGCGAAGTTAAACCTCAGGAGAAGTTAAGAATAACTTCGCCTAAATTGTAAGTTCGCCTGAATATGAATCGGCAACAGTTAGATTTTCGAACGAGTTGAATTGGGTCAATTTGGAGATTGCGGACTCCATAAAACATGATTTTATGACGATCTAGACGATTAAGTTGAGTATGACCACGTAATAACAAGTTTGAAAATCGGGTGGTGAGGTTTCGAAAGACCGAGGTCACGAAACGGGTCGAAACGACCTTTGATTTACATCAATGACAGTGAATATACAATTATATCGACACTACACACCTATAACTCGGATTAGAAACTGAGAAAACAACACAGATGGATCGATGCTATAAGTTCGCCTAGGGTTAACAGTGAGTAAGTTCGCTGGTTGTTTTGAAAATAATAAGGTGTTTGACCAAAAAATATCTTTATATAGGGTCAGAGTTATCCAGGCGAAGTTATGGATAACTTCGCCTATTGCAGGCGAAGTTAAGGATAACTTCGCCGATATTAAATTTTACAAAACAAACCCCTATAATTTGAACAATTTGCAATTAAGTTTTAAAAACATCCTTTAAAGAGTTAAATGATACGATCAAGACCAAGTAACCAGGTATAACATCATACAACTACATAAGTAAAATAAAACTTAGAAATAAAGTACACGGGATCAAATTTCAGTCTCGACAGGGTCTACCACGTTTTAGAAAAGATCCGAACAGGAATCATACTAAGTAAGTGACTGTCACACAGATCCATGTTCAGCTGTATTATGACATAAAGAAACAGGTTGTAAGCAGGTAAATAACTTAGAATGGTTTTCATCGCTTCTGTGATACGGGTTAGGTTCAATTAAGCTCAAAACATAAATGGGCAACAACTCAGAGATTATGATGCCTCCTATCTATTCTCAAAGCGTATTTGGCTTTCCCCAAGTCACCCCGAGTTGACCTCGACCCGTAGTGTCTGATTAAATAGTAAGTACTCTTCGATCTTTAGACTCTTCTTCCCGTTCTCTTTCTTACATCTTGATTGAGAAGTATTAACATTATGAACTCTAGAATGTCTCAATAACACACATTTTTTTTAAGTATTTACACAACTTCAGAGTAGTAAACAACTGCAAGTCCCGAATCTGGATCACTGCAGTTTCTTGACACGCTATCTTCACGGGAAACAGAACACTCACGGGCTCGTGTATGACTGGGTAATCGCTTTTCTGCCTATCATTCGGAAAGATATATATGGAAACATGCACAACTCTTATGGAGTTTCCACGTAAAATCGAGTAGATTCAGTTAGTGTCACTTCTACTTTTACGCACCATAAAAAGCTACCATGACATACAATGACTGTTCTAAAGTCTTTTAGGCCTAATAACTTCACTAGTTAAGCACACAGAATCAGTATATCTATCACTTTCCAAGGTTGGATCAATTTTCTGTTAAACATAGTAAAGGAACTTCTTACGAAGTAGTAGACTTGAAAAATAATTTCATCTCCCTTAAAAAATTTTAACTTCTATCGCCCTGATCAAGTCGAAGTCTTCAGGTAAACGGCTATCCTGAAGATCCAATGGATCAGCTGGACCGACCACATACGAGTATGTGTCCTTCTAACTAAGTATGAACGACAAATTTTCAGCGAAAGAATAAAAACACATCATAAACCGCCCCGGTCACTTTCAGTCATCTGGTTAATGGCTATCCTCATATTCTACAAGTGAAATGAGGACCAAACATATCCGAAGATATGTCCTTCAAACTGAGGCAACCGACATAATTCTAAGCGATAGTGACGTTTTTTTTTTTTTTTTTTAACAAAGATGAAAAACACGGTTACTCGGGATTGATCATCCCATTCAGCTCAACAAGGTTTTGAAAACGAGTTTTGTCAAACGCTTTAGTAAACAAGTCAGCGAAATTATCTAACGTATCAACCTTTTTGAGCACAATCAATTTCTTCTCAGCACAATCCCGTATAAAATGATGACGGATGTCAATGTGTTTAGTTTTGCTATGCTTTACGGGATTGTTAGTTACTGAGATAGCAGCAGTGTTATCAATGCAAATAGGAGTATGAGTGAAATTCAGACCATAATCGCGCAATTGCTGTTGTATCCAAAGAACCTGGGAGCAGCAGTTCGATGCTGCCATGTATTCTGCTTCAAAGGTAGAAATGGCGACTGAGGTCTGCTTCTTGCACTGCCATGACACTAATCTGCCTCCAAGAAACTGACATCCACCTGTTGTTGACTTCCGAGTCTGATTGCACCCTCCATAATCAGAATCTGTGTAGGCGACCAACTCCAAGTCTCCTCCTCTCGTGTACCACAACCCCAGCTTAGGCTTGCCTTTGAGATATCGCAATATCCTCTTCACACCCTTCAAGTGAGATTCCTTTGGATTTGCCTGAAAGTTTGCACAAAGATAAACTGCAAACATAATATCAGGTCTAGAAGCAGTTAAGTACATTAAAGAACCTATGATTGCCCGATATTGGGTGGGGTCCACGTCTGCATCGCTGTCTGAATCAGCACCCAGTTTATGGTTGACGCAGACTGGAGTATCAAATGGAGTGCTGTCCTCCATCTTGAAGCGTTAGAGAACGTCATCGACATATTTAGTCTGATGAATGAACATCCCATCTTTCTTCTAATCAACCTGCAATCCTAAAAAGAAAGTTAGTTCACCCATAGCACTCATTTCAAACCTCTGTTTCATGATGGCTTCAAACTCCTGACACATGGCGACTTTTGATGCAGCGAAGATGATGTCGTCCACGTAGACTTGAACCAGAAGAAAGTCTCTTCCATTTCTCTTAACGAACAGTGTACTATCTATCCTTCCCCTTTCAAATTCATTCTCAAGCAAGTAATCGGATAAAGTTGAGTACTAGGCACGAGGGGCCTGATGTAGCCCATATAGCGCTTTACTTAGCTTGTACACGTGATCAGGAAAGTCTGGGTCAGTAAAACCCGGAGGTTGCTCAACGTACACTACCTCATCGACTTTACCGTTAAGAAACGCACTCTTCACGTCTAAGTGGAACACCTTCATCTCCTTGTGTGCAGCAAATGCCAAAAACAATCGAATCGCTTCTAATCTCGCCACAGGAGCAAACACTTCATTGTAGTCGATCCCCTCTTGCTGATTAAAACCTTTTACAACCAGCCTCGCCTTGTTCCTGATAATTATCCCTTTCTCATCTCTCTTGCATTTGAAAACCCATTTAGTGCCAATCGCATGCACATTCTTCGGTTTTGAAACCAAATTCCATACCTCCATTTTCTTGAACTGGGCTAACTCTTCTTGCATGGCTTCGACCCACGAGCTGTCCTTGAGAGCCATTTGATAGTTCTTTGGTTCAATCTGGCTGATGAAGCAGGTGTACAAGCATTCGTTAATTATGCCCGTATCTTTAATGCTTGTGTAAACACAGGTGTGCTCATTCAAGCTTTGTCTTGTTTGTACACCGTCGGACAGATCACCTATCACGTTCTCCAAAGGGTGATTTTTGTGAACTCTCGTAGTCGGAACCGAACTGACTTGCAGATTGTCTTCCAGGTTCGAAGGTAGCTCATCAATGGGTGATTGTTGTTGAGAGTGAAACGGATTGAAGAATTCCTCTTCTGTAGAGGCAGCGGGGGTATCGACAACATTTGACGAGGAAGGTTGACATTCATCATACTGCGGTCGTTGCACATAATTGTCTTCCTCATCATAAAGCATCTTCGTAGCAATTCTTTCATCAACTTCTGCACAATCCAAGTAAGGCATGTTAAAAGATTTAAAAAGCCTATCATAGTCGAAAACCCCAGCGGGTCCCGTGCTTGGTTTTGGTGATTTGTAACTTGTGACATCAGTGTTACACACCACCTCAACCTTGTTGGTCGATGTATTAAAGACTCGTCTGTTGGGAGTTCCAACAACATATCCGACTAAAATACCTTCATCGGCTATTTCACCAAATTTAGAAGTTGTCTTTAATATCGAACACGGGGACCCGAATGGTTCGAGACCACTCAAGTTGGGCTTTCTCCCATGCATAAGTTCATAACATGTTTTATTCAATCTTTTAACAGTTAACACTCTATTAAGGATATAACAGGCTGTTGCAACAGCTTCAGCCCAGAAGACCACAGGAAGTTTCGAATCAGCCAGAATGGTTCTGGCTCCTTTAATTAACGTTCTGTTCTTCCTCTCTGCCACCCCATTTTGTTGCGGAGTATACGGGGCGCTGTACTGGTGGTCTATCCCTTTCTGTAAGCAGAAGATCTCCATCTGATAGTTTTTGAACTCTGTCCCATTGTCACTCCTGATGTATTTAACCTTTTTCCCCATAATATTCTCAACCTTGGTAATCAAATTTATTACCATCTGAACCGTTTCATCCTTTGACTTCAGGAAATATACCCAAGAATATCGAGAGAAATCATCAGTTATCACCAAGCAGTATGATGTTCCACCTAGGCTTTTTACATTCACGGGACCGAAGAGATCCATGTGAAGTAGGTCTACGGTACTGACTATTGAATTAACCTTCTTGGTGTGATGGGATTTCTTGTGTTGCTTTCCCTTTTTGCACGATAAGCATTGGTATTCAAAGTTGAAATTCTTCAAGGAAACACCCAGCACCAGCCCATTCTTGACAATGTAGTTCATTTTTCGAAGATGAATATGCCCCATTCTACGATGCCATAACTCGGACTCCAATTCAGTTGCTTTTGACAGAAGACACGATTCTTCTGTTGCCATCTCAGTCGACCTCATGTCCATAACATACGTATTCTTTTCCCTTGGAGCCCTCATTACTATCCAATCCTCTGGTATTATGAAACCAGGATAAAGTACGATCGCTTCATTCTTGGTAAAGTGCACAGTGTAATCTTTGTCACAGATCTGCGATACACTCAGCAGATTATGCTTCACTTCTTCAACGAAATTCACTTTCTCTAACGTCTTTTTACCATTAGTCACCATCCCAATTCCAGTAATCCTTCCACCACTCTCTCCAGCAAAACTCACTCTTCCTCCCTGAACAGGTTTTCATTCGTGTAACAAACTCTTGTTACCCGTCATGTGCCGGGAACAGCCGCTATCCACAACCCATAGATTGTTTGCAGCCCTGTTCAACTGTTCCTGCACGATTAAAGCAAAGGATTAAAATCTAGGGACCCAAGACCTATTGGTCTTGGGTTTATACATCCCGTACTTTGGCTGTCCAAAGTTAGTATTAGAATGATATCTGTAAGTCCTAAAAGGATACCTTCTTGTAGATTGACTATGAGGCCATCCAAACCTTCGTGAATTAAATGAATTATTACTAATGGTTTGGTTGTTAACAGGGAAAAACTGAGATCGATTTCTTTGAAAACCTGGTTTAGTCCAATTTCTGAACTTTGATGAGTTTTCATTTTTACCATTATAGTGATTACTGTTAGTTCTATTCTCAGTTTTCGAAGGCCTAATACCTCTGAATCTCTGCTTCAGAGGGCAATCAGCAATCAGGTGTCCTAATTGATTGCATCTGAAACAACTCCTGTGTTCAACTTTCTTCTCAATAGTTGTTTTAGATGTTGAGGCTGCATTATTGCCCGTTTGTCTAACATATGGTGGGACATACGGGTTTAGTGGAGAATTCTTTTCATTTGATTTATGTTCCTCTCCACGTTTTGGTAATACTGCCTCTTCTTTTGTCTCACTCGACTCGGATGTCTTGTCCGAATTTGATGAGACAGGACTAGGAGCAGAAATCTTAACATTAGAAACAGGCTTACTCGTTTCGCCTTTACTAACTTCTGGATCTTTAATCGTAACCTTAACCGGAACTGTCTGACCAATATCAACATCAACAGATTTCTGATTACAGGATCATAAGTGTAGTTATGATTATAAGGTGGTGGAACTTCATGATATCTAATTCCTCCCCTTTTAACTGGGGAACTTTGATCACTAACGAGGTGATCAATTATAGCGGAGGAATTTCTAAATTGCTCAAGTTTTCTGTTTAGTTCCACCACTTTCACCTGGTGATCAGCTATCTGTTTATCCCTTTCAGCTATTAGTTTGGTTTTCTCTTCAAACACTTCATAGCTAAGATCAATTACTTGTATTCTTTCAGCTAGACTGGCTTTAAGATTTCTGATATCTTTCTCACTAGCTTTTATTTTTACTTTGTAACTATTTTCTCTAGCTTTAGTGTAATGATGATTTTCTTTTAATGTTTTAAATTGAGCATCCAAACTAACAAACTGATCAGTTATAGTTGTCAATTGTTCCGACAGATTTTCACATTTCGTACAAGGGAGTTTAGTACTTACCTCGGAGAGCTGGTCTGTCACTTCTGCCATGTAAGCTTGATTTTCTCCAGTCACTTTCTCACTTCCTGCAGTTTCGATGGTTACCAAATTGGCCTGTTCGAACACTTCCTCAACATGCAGATTCCAGTTGTACTCCCCGTTCTGTCTGGATATCATCGCCCTATTCTCACTACTTCCACCACTCTGTTATGTAGACCTGTTCTGACTGCGTTCTACACGTTCATTTGTGCACTCTTTAGCAAAGTGGCCGTTCTGTTGACAGTTGTAACACCGAACCTTTGACTTATCAAAACCTGGTCTTTCACCAACAAACTTTCTACCAGTTTTCTTCATAAACCTTTTAACCCTTCTTACAATCATCGCCATCTGCCACTGCAGATCCATCTCTTCCAGATCATCAGCATCGATCTGATCATAGTCTTCGTCTAACATTGCAGGGTCAACATTCTTACCTTTAATGTAATTTTCGTACGAAGAAATGAAAGATGCATAGAGAGCAAACTGTTGTTCAGCAGATTTAACACTCATGGGCATCTTAGAGTAGTTGTTGTTAGGAACACTTGAAGAGAAACTACCCTTGGTTGTTTGAGGTTTAGAAGCATTTGTTCCACCAGCTACAAAACATACATCACCATTCATGTTGAGAGATACATGACCTTCATGTGTTGAGTTAGCGCCCGAGTCTCCCTTTGAGTAGTAAGCAGATGACTCAGACTTCGAACTTGAACTTGAATTAACTTTTGCACCATACATTCCCGGATCCTGAACCTGATCAGTTGGTGTCTCTTTTCGAACCATGTTAAGTTCAAAAGTTCGTAGTTTGTTGACTGCTGTTTCCAAGTCATAGTCGGCAAACTCTTTCTCTTCTCTCATCTAGACAGTGTACATCTCCCATTTCGGTGGGAGAGCATCAAGAAGCTTTTCTACGATCCCCTCTTCTTTGTAAGCAATGGAATAATTGCTAAGTTCAGTCATCAGGTGATAATATCTCGTGATGATATCATCAAGTGATTCATTCTTCAAGTACTTGAACACCGAGAATTGGGTTTTGAGTAGTTTAATCTTGGATGCACGAATCCCCACATTACCTTCAAATCGGTTTTCAAGTGCTTCCCAAAGCTCTCTTGCAGTTTTATACTTCCTGAAGGTGTGAAGAATCTCTTGTGGAAGAGCCATTGTTATCGCAGCATGAGCTTTGCTTTCAGCCTCATACATCTTCTTTTCTTCCTCTTCCATCTTGTTGTATTTCTTAATCTGTTCACGACCCTCATATAAAGCAGTTGGTGGAATGTATCCATCTTGAATGCACACCCACATCTTAGCGTATTGGTATTTAACATACTGTTCAAACCGATCCTTCCACGCCACGAAATCGGTTCCCTTAAGCATTTTCGGTGCCTTCGTAGCTGAACCTGCTTCCACTTCCATTTTCACCAGTTCCTTAATATTTATAGAAGTCATCTTTCACGAAACACAAAGAAACCCGAAAAATAAAAATTTTATTCTTAACAGTACTGTAGGCGAAGTTGTGGATAACTTCGCTTAAGTCTTAACTTCACTTGAATTCTTAACTTCGCTCCCTTTTTAAATTCGCCTGATTTGGCGAAGTTGAGGATAACTTCGCTTGAGATAAGCGAACTTATGAGGTAGGCGAAGTTGTGGATAACTTCTCTTGAGATAAGCGAACTTGTGAGGTAGGCGAAGTTGTGGATAACTTCGCTTAACCTTATATCTTCGCCTAAACCCTACAAACAGTAGCGGCAACTTCGCCTGATGAACACGATGATTTTGCAGGTTTGATTTCTGGATTTTGCGAGGTATGCGAAGGTGTAAAGGGTTGTTTTTAATGGTGGGAGGTGAGTAGGACACAAAAACTCGGTAAACTCGTCCCGCGAATAGTCGAACGGAATGATTTCTACACCCGCGTGATAATCCCGAACAACACAATCACGAGCAAAAGCTCTGATACCAATTGTAGGTTCCCAGCCAGTTCTACACGGAATATCTCGTTCTACGTAGGTGCGGAATCCCTACGTAAGACGATACGAGCGTAGAAGACGATATACGTTAACACGATTAAACATACGTTACAATAAACAAAGACACGTTGTATTGCAACTGGAAACACGTGATTCATTGATCACCGATTACACAAACTCGTAAACTCGTAAACTGAAACTATTCGATACTAAACTCAGCCGTAACCTAACAGTTTATAAATCACGACAACTTCGCCTAGCATGTTTAGGCGAAGTTGTCCCTAACTTCGCTTGTTCCACAAGTTCGCCTATATCAAGCGAACTTGTGAGAACTTCGCTTACATCCAAATAAAAATCCAACTAACTCGATTACAGACACTAGACACTGAACTACTGACATCATGCACTAACAGAAGTCTTAAAGCCACTCTAGCTGAAAAATACAAGTGATTGATCTTAGTTATGAAGTGTTAGAAGAAAAGACTAAACTAATTGCTGAAAAAGATAAACAAATAGCTGATTACCAGGTAAAAGTGGTGGAACTGAATAGAAAAATTGAACAATTTAGAAATTCTTCTGCGATGTTAGATCACATCATAAGTGTTCAACGTTCCTCGGTTATCAAAGGGGGAATTGGTTTCTCAGAAGTTCCACCAACATACAACAATAATTATACATATAATCCTAGTATTCAGCAATCTGAGAATGTTGAAATTAGTCAGATAGTTCCAATAAAAGTTTCTGCTAAAGAAACTGAAGTTAATGAGAGTGAAACAAGTAAGACAAATTCTAATGTCACAAGTTCGGTCTCGTCAAACTCGGACAAGCCATCTGAATCGGGTGAGATAAAAGAAGAGGTTGTGTTAATAAAATGATGGGAGGACTATAAGTTTGATGATAAGAAATCTTCCCTAAATCCGTTCGTCCCACCATATGTGAGACAAACGGATAGTAACGCAACCTCGACATCTACAACAACTTTTGAGACGAAAGTTCAAAACAGTCAGAATGGTTCGAACAAAAGTTGTTTTAGATGCAACAAGATAGGACACCTTGTCGCTGATTGTCCTCTGAAACAGAGAAAATCTAGGAATATGAGACCTACCAAAACTGAGAATAAAACGAATACTAATTATGATGCTGGTAAGAATGTGAACACACCAACTTTTAATCATCGGACTAAACAAAGATTTCAAAGAAATCAGTCTTGTTTTTTTCCAGTTAATTACCAAACCAACTATTATAATTCTGTTAAATCAAGAAGGTTTGGATGGCCTCATAGCCAGTCATCTAGAAATTTTCCTTTCAGAACTTATAGAAACTCTCCTCAAACTGACTTTGGGCAACCAAGGTACTGAATGCCGGATAACAGGTTTAATCAACCCAAGACCAGAAGGTCTTGGGTCCCCAGATTTTAATCTATCTCTTTAATTGTGCAGGAACAGTCAAATAAGGCTGTAAACAATATGTGCGTTGTTGACAGTGGCTGTTCCCGGCACATTACTGGTAACAAGAAATTGTTACGTGAATGGAAATCTATTCAAGGAGGAAGGGTTAGTTTCACAGGAGAAAGTAGAGGAAGAATTAGTGGTATTGGGACTGTGACGAATGGAAGAATAAAGTTGGAAAAGGTGAATTTTGTTGAAGAGTTGAAGCATAACCAGTTGAGTGTCTCTCAGATTTGTGACAAAGAATACACTGTTCATTTTACTAAAGATGAGGCACTCGTACTCTATCCCGGTTTCAAGATACCAGAAACCTGGGTTGTAATGAAGGATCCAAGAGAGAAGAACACGTATGTAATGGATATGAGATCGACCGAGACGGTAGCAGAAGAGTCATGTCTTCTGTCAAAAGCAACAGAATCTGAATCAGAGTTGTGGCACCGAAGAATGGGTCTTATTCATCTTCGCAAGATGAACTATATTGTCAAGAATGGGCTGGTACTTGGGGTTCCCTTGAAGAATTTCAATTTTAAAGATTAATGTGTGTCTTGCAAGAAAGGAAAACAACACAAAAAGCCTCATCACTCCAAGAAGGTTAACTCAATTGTCAGCACCTTAGACTTACTTCACATGAATCTCTTTCGTCCTGTGAATGTAAAGACTTACTTCATACTGTTTGGTGATAACCGATGATTACTCACGATACTCTTGGGTCTATTTTTTGAAGGCGAAAGATGAGACAGTTCAGTTGGTAATTAACTTGATTACCAAGGTGGAAAATATTGTTGGGAGGAAGGTTAAGTACATCAGGAGTGATAATAGTATAGAGTTCAAGAACTATCAGATGGAGATGTTTTGCTTACAGAAAGGGATAAAGCATCAGTACAGCGCCCCATATACCCCGCAACAAAATGGAGTAGCTGAGAGGATCGAAGGCACCAGGACCATGCTGGCGGATGCTAAACTTCCCGTGGTGTTCTGGGCTTAGGCTGTTACTACAGCCTGTTATATCCTTAATCGTGTCTTAACTATTAAAAGATTAAATAAAACCTGTTATGAACTTATGCATGGTAGAAAGCCAAATTTGAAGGGTCTTGAACCCTTCGGGTCCCCATGTTCGATATTAAAGACTAACTCTAAATTTGGTGAGAAAGCTGACGAAGGTATCTTAGTTGGCTATGTTATTGGGACACCCAACAGAAGAGTCTTTAATCTATCAAACAGCAAGGTTGAGGTGGTCTGTAACACGAACATTACTAGTTACAAATCACCAAGGCCTAGCATGGGACCGGCTGAGGCTTTCGACTATGATAAGTTATTCAAATCTTTTAATGTGCCTTACTTGGATTTTGCAGACATTGATGAGAAAATGGCCTCACAGATGTTGTATGACGAAGAGGAGGACATTGTGCAACGGCTTCAATACAGTGAAAATCAACCGAGCTCGTCTAGTGCGGTTGAAACTCCCGCTGTCTCGAATGAAGATGAATTCTACAATCCATTCCACACTCAACCTCACCCTGATGAACTCTCTTCAAATCTTGAGAATGATCAGGAAGTCGGTCCGGTACAGACCACCAAAATTCACAAGAACCATCCTTTGGAAAATGTGATCGATAATCCTTCTGATGGTGTACGTACTAGAAGAAGTTTGGATGAACACACATGTGTGTATGCAAGCATCAAAGACACGGGTATTATAAACGAGTGCTTGTACACATGCTTCATCAGCCATATTGAACCAAAGAATTATCAAATGGCACTGAAGGATAGCTCGTGGGTTGAAGCCATGCAGGAAGAACTGGTACAGTTTGAGATAATGGAAGTATGCCAGTTAGTTGAAAAACCACAAGAAGTGAACGCTATCTGTACAAAGTGGGTGGTTAAAGGGTTCAATCAACAGGAAGGAATTGATTACAACGAAGTGTTTGCTCCTGTGGCCAGACTGGAGGCAATTCGACTGTTTCTGGCATTTGCTGCACACAAAGAGATGAATGTGTTCCAGTTGGATATGAAGAGTGCCTTTCTTAACGAAAAAGTTGATGAAGTGGTATACGTAGAACAACCTCCTGGTTTTCCTGACCAAGATTTTCCTAATCATGTGTATTAACTGAGCAAAGCATTATATAGGCTACATCAGGCTCCTCGTGCCTGGTATGCAACTTTGTCAGATTACTTGTTAGAGAATGGGTTTGAGAGAGGGAAGATCGACAGTACCTTGATTGTCAAAAGGAAAGGGGGGTGATTTTCTTCTCATTCAAGTTTATGTGGACGATATCATCTTTTCTGCCTCAAGAGTTACTATCTGTCAGGAGTTTGAAGCTGTCATGAAGAAAAGGTTTGAGATGAGCGCCTTGGGCGAATTAACTTTCTTTTTGGGATTGCAGGTAGATCAGAAGAAAGATGGCATGTTTATTCATCAAACAAAGTATGTCCATGATGTGCTTAAACGCTTCAAGATGGATGATAGTACCCCATTCGACACTCCAATCTGCGTCAACCACAAACTGGGTGCTGGTTTCGACAGTGATGAAGACGTGGATCTTACTCAATATCGAGCAATCATAGGTTCTTTAATGTATCTAACTGCATCTAGACCTGACATTATGTTTGCAGTTTATCTTTGTGCTCGTTTTCAGGCAAACCCGAAGGATTCACACATGAAGGGAGTGAAAAGAATCTTGCAGTATCTTAAAGGAAAGCCTAAGTTGGGACTATGGTACTCAAAAGGGGGAGAACTGGATTTGGTAGCATACACTGATTCTGACTATGGAGGTTGCAATTAGAACAGAAAGTCAACAACCGATGGATGTCAGTTTCTCGGAGGAAGATTGGTGTCGTGGCAGTGCAAGAAGCAGACCTCTGTAGTCATTTCCACCTGCAAAGCAGAATACATGGCAGCATCGAATTGTTGCTCCCAGGTTTTATGGATACAACAACAAATGCGCGATTATGGTCTGAATTTCACTCAAACTCCTATTTGCATTGATAACAGTGCTGCTATCTCAGTAACTAACAATCCCGTTAAACAAAGTAAAACTAAACATATTGACATTCGTCATCATTTTATACGGGATTGTGCTGAGAAGAAATTAATTTTGCTTGAAAAGTTTGATTCACTAGATAATTTTGCCGATCTTTTTACTAAAGCGTTTGACCGATCCCATTTTCAAAACCTTGTTGAGCTAAATGGGATGATCAATCCCGAGTAACCTTGTTTTTTTTTTTATAAAAAAAACAAAAAAATAAACAAACATCACTATCGCTTAAAACTATGTCGGTTGCTCAAGTCTGAAGGACATATTCCATGAATATGTTTGGTCCTTGCTTCTACTTGTAGATTGTAAGGATAGCCATTAGCCAGATACCTGAAAGCGACTGGAGTGGTTTATGATGGGTTTTTATTCTTTCGCTTAAAATTAGTCGTTCATACTTAGTCAGTGGGACGCATACTTGTATGTGGTCGGTCCAGCTGATTCACTGGATCTTCAGGATAGCCGTTTACCTAAAGACTTTGACTTGATCGGGGCGCTAGAATTTATTTTTTTTTTTGTGAGATGATATAATTTTTCAGTCTATAACCCGTAATAAGTTTCTTTATTGGTGTTAAATGAAAATTGATCCAACCTTGGAAAGTGATAGATGAACTGATTTTGTGTGCTTAGCTGGTGAAGTAATTAGGCCTAAAAGACTCTAGAACAGTCATTGTATGTTATGGTAGCTTTCTCTGGTGCGTAAAAGTTGAAGTGATACAAACTAAATCTTCTCGATTTAATGTGGAGAATCATTATGAGTTGTGCATGTCTCCATATACATCTTTCCGAATGATAGGAAGAAAAGTGATTACCCAGTCATACACGAGCCCGTGAGTGTTCTGATTCCCGCGAAGATAGTGTTATATAATCTGTAATGATCCAGATTCGGGACTTGCAGTTGTATTAGACTTGCAGTTATATTATTATCTTAAAAAATATCTATAGTTATTATAGTTGAGCCTTTGGAGCTAGTCTCATTACAAATATTAAGAAAAAGGCAATAAATAATAATTTCTAAGTATAAGAAAGATCGGGAAGACGACTCAGAAGTTCAAAGTTTGCTCATTGATTAATCAGACACTACGGGTCGAAGTCAACTCGGGGTGACTTGGGGAAAGCCAAATACGCTTTGAGAATAGATAGGAGGCATCACAATCTCTCATGTGATGTCCATCTAAATTTTGAGCTTAATTGAACCTAATCCGTATCACATAAGCGATGAAAACCATAATAAATTTTATACCTGCCTACAACCTGTTTCTCTATGTCATAATACCGCCGAACATGGTTCTGTGCGACAGCCACTTAATTAGTATGATTCCTGTTCGGATCTTATCAAAGACATGCAGGCTTTCGTAAAGACTGAAATTTGATCCCGTTTATTTAGTCATTTAATTTTTACTTTTGTTATGTATTTAGTCTTAAGGTTTACCTTCTTAAACGTTTGGCTACTCGTTTTTGATCGTTTATTTTTCTTTTAACCTTTTTAAATTAACTTCGCTACTGGCGAAGTTAGATAAACGGCGAAGTTGGTAAAGGGTGAAGTTAGATTAACTTCGCCCCTAGGATTTTTTCTAAACTATATAAACTGAAGCGGTGGTCAACTGGTCAAATTATTTTCTAACTCAAACCCTCGGCGAACTTATCATCTAAATCAAATCTTGTTAAAATCTGGTTTCGTCCGTGTTAAAAGGTTCGTCATGTTATTGTGTTACATAATTCTTTCGTATCAACTGGTAATCTGATCCACAATGATATGTTTTGAGTCCGTTCAAGTTACAAACCCTCGTCGCACTATGTCGGTCCGAGTTGAAAACTGTTTTGGATGAAAAATATGGGTCTCTAGATCTTAATCGGACTTCCTCATTCATTTTTTTACTCTCTGATCAGCCACTCTTTGCCCTAACTGGGTGTGCAGTGTGCGCCGTTCAATTGGCGAAGTTAGGGTTTTGGCGAAGTTAACAAGTTCGCCACTTCCTTAACTTCGCTAACACTACAACTTCGCCTGTTCCATGTAGGGCGAAGTTATAACCTGCTATGACACTTAACTGATCTGGCTCGTTTGTTTTGCAGATATGGCTACTGTAGCTGGTGCTGGGGGTGCTGGTGGTGACGAAGGCGGAGGTGATAAGAGACAGTTTTTTTCCAGGTCACAATATGTATATCACCTTAGATCCCGATGCTCAAGGAATTGATGATTACCGTGAGATCATTTCCTTTCTTATACGTTCACGCATCTTTCATGCTATTACTACTACTCTTCCGATCTCGCGATCTATCATTGAAGATTTCTGTAACGCGGTTGAGTATGATTGTCGTGTCGATCCACTGGTGATGCGAGCTACTGTAAATGTAAAGGTGATACAGTTCTCGGCAGATCAAATAAGGGTAGCTTTACAGCTTGGGGTTGAGACTACCAATGACCCAACTGACTTTCCGGCTACGTTCAGAGATGGTGCGTTTCTGCGTATGGGGTATTCAGGCCCGTTGGGTGACTCTCAGAGGCGAAAGGTGTTTTGTTAGACCAGTGGAGGTTCCTTATGCACGTGATGATTGTGTGCATGTCTGTTCGTAAGGCTGGTACTGATGGTATGGTGCGTCGATGCAATCGGCGATGACTGCTTTGACCTACAACAAGCCCTTCAGCTTCAGTCAGATGATTTTTTATGAGATTGATCGTCAGAGACGTGCGATTGCGCGGGAAAGATTTTTGATGTATCCTAGATTCCTACAAATGATTCTGAATCATGTGGCTCCTAATCTGCTACAACAACGTCCTATTTCATATGTGGAAAGTATGTCTATGAGAATCTTTGCACATTGTAAGTCATCAAGTGCTTGTAGCAAGCCTGAACTCCGTCCGAGGCACACTGCATTGTTTGGTTATTTGGTGAATCCTGCGTATGTTGCTCCTCCAGGTGATGAATTTCTTGATCTGGCAACGCAACAAGCCGATGTCCCTCAACCACCACCAGTGGTTCAACCACCACCACCTGTTAATCAACCTCCAGTGGTACAACAAGCACCTCTTGTCGACCCTATGGCAGCTCCAGCGGAACAAGTAAATCTTGATGTTGTTTTTGGAGGGAATAATTTCTTTGATATGAAACGGGTTGATCCAGCTGCTAAAGTTCATGCCTCAGTCGCAGAGGCATCTGGTGTAAATGTTTCCATAGTTGCTACATCTGTGGCGGACTCTGAGAGAACTGACTCCGATTCCTCCACTGACGATATTGTTGAAGCACAACAGCTACTTTCCCGACAAGAAAGAATTCATGGAAAGAGGAAGAAGGACTCAGATGATAGTGAGTCGGACTTTGAGGATGAATTATATAAAGTGGTACGTCGATCCAAGAAAGAAAGGGTTGGTGAAAGTTCAAGAATTGGTGAAAGTTCGAGGGTTGTTCGTTTTGCTCCACCTTCTTTATCGGGTATGACTATGTTACCTGCTTCTTCAACTGTTTCACTGTCAATAACCTCAAGTGTTCCTTTGGTGACCACGTCATCATCTTTTGGTACCCCTCCAACCTCATTTCAGTTTACCACCCTAGAGATTGTCTCTCTGCCACCACCTACCCTTACTCCATTAAATTGGCTATGTTTGTTGAGTCCACACTGGTGGCGACTGCTGGTTTGTCTGTATCGATGCCATCCTCGATTCCTACTCAGCATACACCTGTTATTCCCGCAAGCTTGGAGATCCCACTACGGTTTTCTCAGGCTACTTCTCCCTTGAATGTTGATTTTTATTCAAATTTGTCTGATTCGGAGAGGATTGCAGCTCTTGAGAGGGTAGTTACTGAACTGTCACGGGTGAATATAATTCAGTCTGAGACTATTAATCGTTTGGTGGCACAAAATCAGGTTCAGAATGCACTGCTTATTGAGCATGGTAAGATGTTTGATCAGCTTAAGGAGTTCTTAGCATCTCAGGGGGAGTCGAGTTGCAAGGGTGATGAATTGAGAACAAAGAAGAGGCAAGACAGAGACGATGATCCCAATTCATCGAAAGGTGCAGGTGGTGAGTTGCCAAGAACTGAACAAACTCTTTGGACTTCTACATCTCAGGGGAGTCTGCGGGTCCGTCAAGCAGTACAGGTGGTGATACAGTGGTCGTTGTAGATGATGAAGGGGTTTTGGGAAATGATGATGAGGAGTTAGTCGATGATGTGTTAACAATTGATGAGATTGAAAAGATTGGGAAAGAGATAGAGATTGATAGTGAATTGGAAGAAGGGGAGATTGTTGTTGATGGTGTAGAGCATGATATTCCAAGTGCTGATGAGGTGAAGCTGAGTTTAGATGAAAATGTGTCGGATGAGTCTGAATGGGAAGAACAGCCAAGATAGAAAGAAGGTTGTGCTCAGTGGTTCTTCAAGACAAAGAAGCCTGCGGTTCCAACAATGTTTAAGAAGAGTTACAATATCAAGGGCTACGCTGAGTCAAAGAAAGGTATTATCTGTTGGTTGTATGATGAACAGCTGAAATTGTTTGTGATTAAGCGTTATGATGGGGTTCAGTACTTTAAGAAGGCATTGAGATTGCTCAACACTTTGCCTGCGTGTGAGGTGAAAGATTTGGCTCAGTTAAGATTGATAAATAGAAGTGGTGATAACTTTGCGGATTGGGTTGGAAAGATCGTATGGAAGGAAAGTGTGAAAGAGAAAAAGTTTGAATTGTTGAAGCCACAGAAAGGGAAGTTAGTCAAAGACAAGGAAAGAGGCATGAGGACTGATGGGAAACCTTGGATAGTGATGAAATACAAGCTGATTCGTTGCTTGGAAGAGGTTCCGATGAAGATGATGCCCAAGGATGTGCTGAAGGATTTCAAGTGGTGGCACGTTGACTGCCAGACTGCTGAAGATGTTATGGAAGATGAGGATGAACATGAGATCCTAAGAGTGTATGATCCCATGCACTTGGTTAATTTGTCTCAAGCTGATTTGCAGGTACTTAATGATAAGAAGATTTTCTACATTCCTGCGTGGAAAGATGAAGCTAAGAAGTACCAGAGGGTGGTCTCTGTCTGCGTAAGAAAGGGCGTTCATGCTTGAAGACGAGTGGTACAAGATTTTTGGATTACAAGACACGAGAAAGAAGATAGAGATATGAAGCTACTGCCAAGGGGGAGTCTGTTGGTGCATAATGCCAGTAGTTCAATATCTCGTGTTTATTTGTGTTTGTAATCATTTAAACTGTTTGTTTTGAGTCGAACTTGGTATTATATGTTCGCTCTTGTTTTAGGCGAACTTGATGATTAGCGAAGTTAAGACAACTTCGCTTAGGATGTTAGGCGAAGTTGTCGAGGTTTATAAACAATCCATTGCGGCTGGTTTTAGTTAAGTTTTTGGTGTTTTGAACGATTGGTTTTTTGGGTGATTCTCTGAATCACGTGTTAGCAATATATCAAGTATTATCTTATGTTCTTGTGTGTTTGCTTAATTCAACGTATTAATCGTCTCGACACTCGTATCGTATACGTGGGGATTCCGCACCTTCGTGTTACGAGATATTCCTGTGAAGATCCGGCTGGGAACCTACAAAAATCAAAATAATTTATGTGTTTTATTCTTTCGAAAGTTGTTTACGAAGTTTATATTGAGTATGGTTGATTATTGAGCTATTTTCGTTTGTATTTACTTTCAAGCACGAAGTTGAAAATACATACATCATTCATAGTTACATTATTTAATTGGTTTACTTTTGTTATCTCAATCTCGAGGTCTATAACCGATTTCCCATACATGTAATCGTTTATAGTGGAAATTGGAACTAAGAACATGTTTGTGTACATTGTTACCTAATAGAAACCGTATTTCCACATTTGACTATCTATGAACGGCTACCTCTGAACGGATTTGTTAACTTAAAACTGGAGATATGTTCATAGCTATCTAATTGAAGTCACATGTACATGTTGAGTTTATATATACTTTTACACGGTTTGTTTTGGTTAGTTGTTTGTTTCACTTTCCGCTCATGTTTCATAGAATCATCTTGTTATTATTGATCTCAAAGTTTCATCAATTTGAGGCCAATGTTTTACCACGTTAATCTCAATCTCGAAGTTTCAATTATTTACTTTGTTATTCTTAATCTCAGTGTTGCCTTTATTCATGTTGATATTTTATTTTTATTTGAAATTTTCATTCGTGTAACGTGTCATTATTGACCCCAAGAAATTAATCTATTTTGATATTTTGACATCAAAGTTTCATCTATCTATTTTACTCTCGAACACAACGCTTTATCAAAGTACTTGTTTATATTTTGTTAGCTCAATGTTACATCTATTTATCCTGTTAGTACCGACTCCAATGTTTCATCTAATTAGTGTGATGTTCATGATCATGAGGTTTTTATTCATTATTTTTATTATTTTGGGTTACTCTAGGGTTTCGCTTATTCGTTTTAAACCTCAATAACATCGTTTATCTTGTTTAAACTTCAGTAGTTTCGTATAATTATTTTTGACATAATATTTTCACATTATCCTTGACCTCAAGGGTCTATATATTTATTTTTATTGTTTTAATACTTATAGTGTATTGTTTTTTTATTTCTAAGTTTTCATATAAGAATTTATTTTATCTTAAAACCCAAACAATTGGATAGATTATGTGGATCATCCGACGATAAAAGTGATTATGGGTCGACACGTAATTATCAAAGTCATCGCATGGAAAATATAATAAGTTCAGTTCTGTGCAATAACTCGAAACTTGGAATGATTTTGGAAAACGGGACAAATGCAATATTATAAGAGCAAGGTGGATACAACGCTTGTACATCCTAGATATAAGTGTTCTTGTCATATCTCGCATTTTTGGCGTCTTTCGGGCCATTCAAAGATTGGTGTTATTCCTTTTATTTAATTACGTATATATAAAATTGATAAAACTACTAACAACTCTATGTACTAGTTGTTTCCTTTTAAAATTTTGTTATTATTTAATTTCGGGACGAAATTTCTAAAATTTGTGAATCATGTAATATTCGTTAATTTTGAAACCCGAAAACACGAAACATTTAAAATTTTTGGTTTTTTGTTTATTTATATATATAATTTTTATAATGTTATTAATTAATCTCATGTTTCATTTCTTGTATTTTATATGGCATTCGTCAATTTTAAGCTTATTCGTAATTCACTTTCAATCATGTGATCATTTCTATGCAATTATATTTTTTTCATCACCCTTTCAATATTGCATGCTCATGTTAAACATTTTTAATCAATATTATATATTCATGTAAACATCCCACACAATTTACTTGAATTATTCTTGAACTATTATTATTATTATTATATTATTATTATTATTATTATTAGTATTATTATTATTATTATCATCATCATCATATTTTCATATGTTATTTAACTAATAAAAACTAATGAATGTTTTAATTCAATAAAATTGATTGAAATAGTTAAACCTTTTGAAAATCCCATTAAACTATTTTTAATTTGTGTTTATATTAAACATGATTTGATTACTTAAATTATATAAAACATAACAACTCTAAAAGTATACTATAAAAGGAGGGCTAATCCTCCATTTTATCTCATTACACTATTTTCTTAAAACTGAAATCATTAACAAGTAAGTTTTATAATTTCATGCATTTTATAGTTTTTGTTTTAATTTTATGTGGAATGTTCATAATTTGTTCTTCATGACCATGATACTTTTATAATAAAAATCTTATATTTTGGTTTTAAGAATCAATTTGATCATGGATATCCAAGATAAACACTTTGATTTTCTAAATATTAGATCAAACCTAGTTATTTTTCAAGAACAAACATAAATATTTAGCTAAATCTTATGATCCATTGATCATCATAAACTTATAAACTTTATTTTAAATAAGATGATTTATAAAAATTGTTTTATTTAAATATTTTCTTATAATAGAACTAATATACTTCATATCTCTAAATAATTAATTGAGTAAATTAATTATTGTTTATTTTTGTTCAACATAAACTAATTAGTATAAATTTTTTAAACTAATTCATGTAAAATCCATTAAATTAATTAATTAGTAAATTAATTTATTATTTTACTAAAAGACAAAATGTTTAATAATAACTTTGTTTTAATCTTGTTATTTAAGCTTATATTAACAAGTTATAATTATGCATTTACAAATCTTTATTTAACTAATGAATATCAAATGATTTACATAAACTTGAATTCATTTTGGTTAAACTAATTTTTAATAAAGAAATCTCTAAGTACCAATTTGTCGTAGTTTACTTTCCATTTAGACTCGTTATTAAAATCTAGCATACGTATTTACTTGTTTAGGATAATCCACCGTGATTCTTCGCCTAGTTTGTTTGACTCATTCCAACTATCATTTCTCATTTTTTAGGTGAGTTTCTCACACCCATTTTTTAACGCTTTTACACATTTTAGGGATGGCATATATATCTATCAAATCATTTGTTTACTCATTCATTTACAAAACTACAATTCATATCATGGACTTGTGTGTTTACTAGATTACTTGCTCAAAACTTACTTGCACGTGGTTTCTTCAATAAGTATGATCATACACCCCGCTTTGCACTCAGAACCATTTTGTTATATGTGGAAAGGGGACTTCCGATCCGAGTACGTTGGTTGTTGCCAACTGGAAAGGACCTTACTTGCTCGATTGTCCAAGTACGTTGGCTGTTACCAATCAGAAAGGACCTTACTTCCATTATTATTTCACATGTCTCATGGAATTGTAAGATTTTTATATTATATATATTTCAAAACTTGTGTGAACTCACTATTTGCTTAGTTGGCCTTTATTTTGTATATATGCTACATGTATAATCATTATAGTACAAGAGTTGGAGATGACACTAGAACTTAGGTTATATTATTAAATGGATAAGTTGTTTAATTGTTCTTATAATTTCCTTTTTTCTCTTGTTACGAACTTGTGACTTGACGTTAAATTAATTAATGATAATATTGTCACTTAATAGTGTCACATGTGTTTTGAGTAATTTGTACGTCACACTCAGGCATTTCTGCTTAAGCCAAGGTGTTACACTACCCAAGTTCAATTTTTGATTCAATCAAACTAAGTTGATCAACAAGTCTTTGGATCAAGATTTGATAGTTCTAAATTTTCAATCGGCGACCAAGGATGTCCAAGTGGTGAACACTCGGAAGGCATGTCACCAGCATCATTTTTTCTCTCCGAGACCAAGGGTACTTGAAACAACATATTTCTGCTTGATGATTTGTAGGTGAGTTATACTTTCTTTGTTGCGTAACCAGAATCATATTTCAAGAAAAATTCGATTAAGATACCAAAATTTCAACACGAGTCGAGGCGGCGATCTGGAGAACAAGCTAGTTGTTTTTATAGGTTGTTTTTAACTAGAAAATTCCGATAGTTTCTTGCGTGAGATTTATTGGTGTCTGATTTATATGTGTATAAAAATATTTTAATTTGTGTCACACAAGACCATGTTTTAAATTTATGAAAGTGATTTCTACTAAAACTAAACCACACACATATATGCAAGTATAACTATCGTATATGTAGGATAGTGATTGTAAGAACCAAGTATCTATCCATTGATACGAATGATTTCTAATAATAAATCTTTGTTCTAATTTACCCGAGGTTATAATCATTAAAGGATTCTTTTAAAATATATCTTTTTTAGATTAATAGTAAAGTAAGTAGCTGAATAAGTATATGAGTTTTATATGAGAATCTCAATATGTGAAGGCTACCATCTAAATCAAGAATCCACTCCATTCTTCGTTGATGATTATTATGATAAATATGTGATTAACTTATTTTAATAATATAGGATAGAATAACCCCTCATTTCTAATTGAATTACCATATGACATAAAAGAAAGTAGAATGCATAACTTCATGTCTACCACGAAAATGTCTATTTAAGTAAGCAAGTAGTTTTAGTTAAGTATAAAGATTAGGCTAGACTTCGATTTCTAAAATTCTAACAAATTCAGGTGGTTATAATTTATTAACAAAACCTCCCCTTGGTTGATTTTGAGAGATCTTAATTGAGCTTAATACAATTCAATTCATGATTGATATATAGGATCTAGTTACTGATATGTGTAAGTGATCAATAGATTAGATTGAAAGAAGTGTTAGCGTGAGAGGAAATTTTGACAGAGTAACGACTCACAAAGAATAATTAAAACACTTGTTAAATTACGAAGGCATGACAACCTATATATAGAAGATGAAGGCCATTCGTTACACAGCCCATAACGGATGGTCTCATTCGTCTTCATTCATTACATAAGATAAGAAGTATAGCGAATGACCCATTCGTTATACCTCATTCGTTAAAATTCCATGACAAATGGCGACTAATCAATAACGGTTAGTTTCATTCGTTAAACATCCTTACGAATGGATATATAATATAATGTATAGCATAATTCATTAAACGTCCTTAACGAATGACCATATAAACAAAACAAATGGGACTGGTAAATTACCAAAATTCCATTTACATTAATATTAATAAATTACATTAAATTACAAAGACCGAGATGACCAAAACTGTGCACTAACAAACTCCCCCTCGTCCCATGCTCGTTGTCTTTAATTTAGCTGAAATGTTTTTTCTTCCAATCAGCACAACTATGAACTCCAAGCGCGTGACAAACACGAACAACACACTGGAATTGCATAGCATGATCATAATCTTCAACGTCAGCAAACAAAATCTTGTTCTTGAGCAGCAAGTCTTTGTCCATCTCTGATAAGTGAACAAGCCACATCGGATCGATGACTCGTATAAATTTCGTCTTCAAACTTGTGCCGAGAACTATAACCGCTTCACCCATATGGTAGTCATAGTACCACCTTTTGAATGCCTTGTAAAGACTTTGAGTAAACGTCTTTACAAGCACTCATTTAATCGTGCGTGGAAGCTTGACCTTTAGTAGTAGCTTTCTCCAAGCTGTCTTCGAGTCTATCTCATCAATGTATTTTCTCGTCGGAACCTGTGGCGTGAAAAAATTAAAACCACTATTAACCTCAAAAGGCAGATGTTGATGAAACCATCCTGCTAGTTGATTACCACCACGGTTCACAAACGGCGGATTCGCGAGCGTCCTCACATCCCATCTCAGGAACGTGAGAACATAGGTGATGTGTTGATAATACTGAACACCGTGCTCCCACTTAATTATACATACCTTCAGGTCCGAGTCATGCAACCACGATACAATATCACCTTTGACAGTCGTCGATGTTTTGAGGATAGTCTTTTAGTGAGCTACTGCACGCGCTTTGACCTCCATCTCGTGTTCTTTGTCGACATACCTGTATGGTTCAATAATTTTAGAAAAGCGAGATCTGTTATGTACCCCGAACAAGTCCTTGAAAGCAGGATCCTTTGAACCCGATTCGGTTTCCAACACTTTCTCTTTCTTCTTCATGGTCTTCTCCGGTTGTTCTTTAACATCTTGAACGTGTTAATAAGTGAAGAATGGAACACCCTGATCAGTATTAGAAAGTGTATAGAGATAAGGATATACCTTTGCTTTCACATCCTTAACCTCAATGTCTTCATAAATAAACAGCGTATCCCCAGATGGAATACTCGTATCAAAATGGACTTCCTCATCATCAATTACCTCGACATCCTCCTCAGCCTCCAACACATCCAGTTCCTCGTCGTTCAACCCCAATAACAACGAGATTTGATCTCAAGACTCTGCAAAATCTAAAAATTCCCCTTCCTCGATCTCATCCGCATTCGCCGAACTCATCATGATCCCTTTCTCATAATCCATAAATAAAATAGTGTTGGCTTTAATCGACTCGATTGGACTTACATGGTAGTATCTTGATACACTACCAATTATCGATCATCGTCAGCATCAACACTACTAGCACTAGCAGACGTACCAGCTTGTTGTTTATTCTCATTGCTTCCCATTCCTGCGTCACGGTCTTTCTCATCATCATCATTCTTCAACTTTTTCAACGCATCATCCTTGCAAGTAAGTTGGAGAAAAATGTTGTCTTATTCTTCCAATTACTCCCCCTAAGCAGTAACAATTGCTCGAAGCTCTCTGTTCTCCTTTTGGTAATAATCAATATGACTAACCAATTTGCGTTGATCCAATCACATTTGATCTTGCATTTGATGGTCGACAGCCATTTCATTTTCGTGTAAGTGGATCAAGCTCAATAGCATGTCCATCTGTTGTGCAACAGGCAAAGTATGAAATGTAGAAGGCACGAGCTGCACGGGACCTTGCGGACAATTGGACCTCATGAATGATAGAGCCAACGGCTGCATAGGTATCATAGTCAGATCGGGAGCGTAACCATTACTATAATCGGAGAGGTCAGCATGGGATACAACATCGATTGTGGAATCGACGCGGATCTTGGATCTGAGGATGCCTTCGTCATAAGAGTAATAGCCGGGGTGCTAACCAATAGGCGACACCACCGGTACTTGTTGAGGAATCAACGACCATGGTATTTAAGGACCAATCACCACACTGCTTCCCCCCCCCCCCCCCGTAACTCGTCTCTTTGTTGGTTGGTTTTTCATAACAGTTTTCCCTTTTTGCTTGCATTGAGCATCCTCAGCAGCAGCTGCCTCAACCACAATACGGTCATCAGCACCCCTATGTCCAACATTACCACCATCACCACCGTCATTCCCGTCGTTGTTTCCACCTGGTCCCTCTTCCCATTCAAAATATGAATCATCATAGATCCAACAATCATTAGAAGGACATACATAATTAGGATGCACCAAATGATCAAACAAACTTTTAGCCCTCGGTCTATCCTCAGCTGTTTTCTTCTGATATATATTTATACACTTCATAGTGTCAGCTGTCATATGCCCCAAAACCAAAACATTATCCATCAATGTCTGATCAATCACAAGATCAGGTATCAAATCCTGAATGATAAGCTGTAAAAAGCGAGGATACATCAAAAACTTGTTCTTCTGATGCTTGACCAGAAAAATCTCCTTTAAGTGATAAAATATATGTTCCGAGAAACTGAACGGTTTATTCAATATCAATGCAACGAATGCAGATTGCAGCATAATCCTGCATTCGTCATAACCACCCTTACGTCCCCAAGGAAATATATAAGAACATGTAGCGAATATTTGTATTGTTCGCATAAGTATTGGGAAAGGTCAAGGTCGACCTTGTAGAATAATCTCTGAAACAGACCACGTATCAATGTCTTGTCAAATTCATACGGGTGGTCTATCATGTCAGCAAAACGAAGAACCCGACGTATCGCGTCAGCATCGATCTTGATAGTCTTATTCTTCGCGATAGCAACAATATGCTTCTCTACGTCAACGTAATGAGCTGTATCCCAGAATGGACGAATCATGCTAAAATGTATAGGGACATTAGCGGATATGGCATACATGATACATGCGTGAGTGACGTAGAAAGGCAATTACCTCCCCAAACATGTCACAGCCCACAAAATCATCTTTCAAGAATGCACATATGTGGTGCTTCTTGTCATAAGCAAGTTCAGCAATGGCCGGTGCAGTTTGTTGTGGTGTTTGTAGTTGTTATTGTGGTGCTTGATCCTGTTGTGCTTGAGGTGCAGCACCTTGTGGTTCTTCTTAAATCATAGGATACTCTTGTACAATAGGGTCATCTTAATGATGTTTGGATAAAAGAATGTGTTTGAAGTGTTTAATTTCGTGTATGTTAAGTGTTTTTATATATCGAACACGAGTACTTTGAGTGGTTTTATGTTTATAGGTACTCATAGCTTAAAGGAACTAATTTGGAGCACTTAGGATGGCAAGGAATTGAGTTATGGGCTAAAAGAAATCGAGGGTGTTCGGAAGTGATTCGTACGCATCTAAAGTAAAACGGTCATAATTGGGGCTAAAAAATGAGTTACGGAACCCATAAAATATGAATTTTTGGTTTCTCGACGAGAAGAATATGAAAATGGACTAATAGGAGCCATAAGGCAGAAGCTGAAGGTCGTAGCCTACACCCCTGGCATAGGCTACGGTGACTTGGTCATAGGCTACGGCTAGGTCTGACGGGAATTTTGTTTTGGGCTTGTTTTCTTCCATATTTAAGTCGGGATAAACCCTAAATCGATTATTCTTGATATCATAACATCCTTGGGTGATTTTGGAGCCATCATGCACCATCCTAACATCTACCGATCACCATAATTATCCATGCTTTCACTCCAAAATCAAGCTTATCAAGATGAAGGTGCAAGGCTAAACCATTTTTAACCATCTCCGGGAGTAGGGTTGTGATTGTGGTTAGACTTTTGATGTTTTAAACCTTGGTATTGGATTTGGATTTGATTAGCCATTCGGTTAGTTAACTTTTGATGTTTTTTTGTACATTTAAACAGTTTTTCTTAATTGAATGCCTTGAAGTTTTATCAGTTATTAGATTTGTGGTCATCAACTTTTAGGATTTGGTTCTTAGAGTCATTGACCCGTTTATCTTTAACAATTAAGCCAATTGCAGTTATCAAACCCTAAAACTGGTAATCAATTAGGTTGATATTTATCCAAACCAATTGTTCGGAATAAGTTATGTCAATCAATAAGGTCAAATATCTAGCTTTTTTATTATAGGTGTAATAAAATAAGTTTTCCAAATAGGTTTAATCAATTGGTCTAGTGTGCTTCACAACCTGAAACCTTGAGTTAGTTATCTTTCTCTCAATTGTTTTCTAACCAAACAATATTTAAACCGCTTGACATCGTCTGTCCGCCTTAGTTATTTAATTACTGAATAATAAACATAGCTTGCACTTTCCCCTGATTCCCTGTGGATTTGACACCTTACTTGTCCATGCTAGTAAAGGTATTTTATAAATGTTTTTGATTTACCTTTCGACATCGATCAAAATGGCGCCATTTCCAGGGAATCAACGTGCAAAGTTCTAGTTTAGTTTTACTTTTAGTTTTTGTTTTTATTATTTCTTAATTGATTTTAAGACTTCAGAATAACCGTGAACAACAGGTTCCGTATTATGAGTTTGTTGATGGAGTACCGAGAGCGTATATTCCACCACCACACAGGGGAGTTCAAAATTACTTCATCCCACAAGTGTCCACGAACACTCTACCAATCATTATTCTGGTCAGAAACGGAAGGACTTTTTCAGTGAGGCAGAGCAGTTTGACGGGATTACCTTCAATTCATGGGAAAGCTACTGAAGAACCATATCAGAACTTGAATGATTTAACTCGATTTGTGAACTTATCTCAAGTCAGGGTTTTACTACGGAAGAAGTGAATATGGTCGTTTTCCAGTTTAGTTTGAAGGATGCAGCGAAACATTGGTTTTTATCTTTGCCTTAAGCTAGTATCTATACTTGGGTGGATTTGGCACAACAATTTTTAGACGAATATTATACGCCACAGAGAACCACCGAGGCTCGAAACGCCATTCGTAATTTTCAACAACGCATAGGTGAACCTTCTACGAGACATTTCAGAGATTTAAAATGTTGTTAAGGACGTGCCCAAATCATTGAATAGTTTTATGGGAACTGATAAAGGCATTTCACGATAGTCTCTCTAGTGATAATGTTCGAAACCTCCAAGAAAAAATTAATATATCTTTTCTTACAAACGAAGAATATGTGGATTGGGGGCATCTTGAAAGGCATGCAACTAATTAAAAGAGACAGGCGCAGTCGAACAGGATGGCCAAAAGAATGGTAGTGAAGGCGGTTGACAGTCATGGTTCAGATGACAGAATGGATAGGCTAGAAAATAATATGGACAGGTTATTGGATGCAGGTGTGCAAGGAACGGGTAAATCGGGAAAAACGTATCCAGTGTGTGAAGGTTGTGGTACGTTAGGGTATGAAGTCGCGAGTTGTGGGGTGTCACAAGATAAAGAGACTGAGGAAGAAGAGGTTAACTATGTTCAGGGTAAAAGGAAATACAATAACATGAATTCAAATACTTATCATCCAGGCCTCAGAAATAATCTGAATTTCAGCTATGGAAAACACTCAGCAGAACCCGAATTTTAGGGCAGTTCTAAGAAAACAGGATAGCAGTCGAATCAAAGGCAGTATGGGAATGGCTCGGATAATAACCAGAGCGGATATAACCAAGGAAATTCTTCGAGTAATAAAGATGAGTCGATTAAGGATGTGATGGAGTTATTAAAGAAAATGAAGCAGATCAAGAGACTCAAAATAGAAATCAAGAGGCTCAAAATAAGGCTTTGAATCAAATGTTGGATCTTCAAGAGAAGGCAAATGCTGCAAGGGATAAACAAATGAGTCAATCGGCAGAAGAAATGGCAAGCCTGGGGAGAAATCCATCCAAACTAACGAGTGACACTTTGAAGAACCCTAGCCATCAGGGTAGCAGTTCATCAAATGGCAAAAATACACATGGCAATGCCATCACCATTGAATATGAGGTGGTGAATGACACGGTTGAAGAATTTGAGACGGGGGCACCACTTATTACCATTCAAATTGGTGAGTTGAAGACCCCCAAGGTGTTAGTTGATTATGGTTCAAGTGTTAGTTTTCTACCAGGGAGTGTGTATGACCGGTTTAATATCGGGCCTTTACAAGAGGTTGACACCACCTTGGTGTTAACTGTTTTCTCTCGAAGACGGCCACGGGGGAAGTTGGTTGGTGTTGCGGTAAAGGTAGGTGATTTATACTTTCCTTAAGACTTTATTGTTCTTGATTATGCACAACTGAGAAGGAAGAATAACCCCAGGTGATATTGGGGAGACCGTTTTCGGCGACATCAAATGCTCAGATTGCATGACCTTCGAAAAACGCAAGTTAATTTTATGTATATTTTCAAATTCATATGATTATTATTTTGAAAATAAATATTCTAGGTCATGTACTACTAATGGGTGTCTTACTCATGTAAGTGAGGATGACACCAAAAAGGAGAATAGTATTGTTTTTGGCAGGTTTATGAGTGACAAAGAGAAGGAAGAGTTGAACGCGGTAGTAATTCAAAGCGGCGAGCTAGTTAGTTCAATAAACGGTACGAAGACAGTTATTGAAGTGGTGGTCAATGAGGAGAAGGGTGGAACAATCAAGAAGAAGCCACCAAAGAATGAGAAGGAAAAGAAACCACCAGGATTCGAGAATGAACAAAGGAGATTGGCATGTTTTGGGCCAGGGTGGGAGGCATTAGAGCTACCATGGTGCTGGAGAAGTACATGAAGTGAAATGGAGGATGGTAAGTACTCCATTCGACCACCCGCCATATCAGGTAACTGTCTGGCTGAAGACCTTCACAAAAACGTAACGCTGACTGGGAGGTAACCCGAATTTTATTGTTGGTGCATGATGTCAGTAGTTCAGTGTCGAGTGTCTGTAATCGTGTTAGTTAGATTTGAGTTTTGTATGTAAGCGAAGTTGCTAACAAGTTCGCTTATATGGGCGAACTTGTTAGACAAGCGAAGTTAGGGACAACTTCGCCTGAACATGCCAGGCGAAGTTGTCGTGTCTATATAAGCTATTTTTTTACGGCTTATTCATCATATTAAGGGTTTTAGTTTATTCGTGTATTCGAGTCAGAGAGTTTTGTATTCAGTGATCATAGTATCACGTGTTTACGGTTGGAATACAACGTGTGTTTGGTTATCGTATCGTGTGTTAGCTCGTATTGTTTTCTATACTCGTAACGTCTTACGTAGGGATTCCGCACCTACGTAGAACGCGATATCTCGTGTAGATCCGGCTAGGAACCTACAATTGGTATCAGAGCTTTTGCTCGATTGTGTGGTTCGGGATTATCACGCGGGTGTAGAAATCGTTCCGTTCGACTATTCGCGGGACGAGTTTTCTGAGTTTTTGTGCTATACTCACCTCCTACAATCATAAACAACCCATAACACCTTCACAAACCTCGAAAAACCCAGAAATCTAATCTGCAGAAAGTTCGTGTTCATCAGGCGAAGTTGCCGTCACTGTTAGTAGGGTTTCGGCGAAGATATAAGGTTAAGCGAAGTTATCCACAACTTCGCCTACCTCTTCAAGTTTGCTTACCTCAAGCGAAGTTACCCACAACTTCGCCTACCATTCCACCTACTGTTGAGTATGAGGGTCGTGATCAGATCAAGAAATACAAAGAGATGGAAGAAGAGGAGAAGAAAATGTATGAGGCCGAAAGCAAAGCTCATTCAGCAATTACAATGGCTCTTCCACAAGAAATACTTCATACCTTCCGAAAGTATAAAACTGCTAGAGAGCTTTGGGAAGCACTTGAGAACCGGTTTGAGGGCAATGTGGGAATTCGTGCCTCAAAAATTAAACTTCTAAAAACCCAATTCTCGGTCTTCAATTATCTGAAGAATGAATCACTTGATGATATCATCACTAGATATTATCATCCGATGACTGAACTCAGCAACTATTCAATTGTTTACAAAGAAGATGAGATTGTTGAAAAGCTTCTTGATGCTCTCCCACCGAAATAGGAGATGTATACTGTGTTGATGAGAGAAGACAAAGACTTTGCTGACTATGACCTGGAGACAGCAGTTAACAAGCTAAGAACGTTTGAACTGAACATGGTACGAAAGGAGACACCTACCGATCAGCTTCAAGATCCGGGTATGTATGGTGCAAAGGTTAACTCTGGATCAAGTTCGAAAACTGAATCATCTGCTTATTACTCTAAGGGAGAGTCCGGCGCTAACTCAACACACGAAGGACATGTATCTCTCAACATGAACGATGATGTGTGCTTTGTAGCTGGAGGATCAAATGCTTCTCAACCTCAAGCGACCAAGAGTAGTTTTTCCCCAAGTGTGTCAAACAACAACTACTAGAAGATGCCCATGAGTGTTAAATCTGCTGAACAGCAGTTTGCTCTCTATGCATTTTTTATTGCTTCGTATAAGAATTACATTCAGGGTAAGATTGTTGATCCTGCAATTTTGGATGAAGACTATGATCAGATCGATGCTGATGATCTGGAGGAGATGGATCTGCAGTGGCAGATGGCTATGATTGTCAGAAGGGTTAAGAGGTTCATGAAGAAGACTGGCAGGAAGTTTGTTGGAGAGAGGCCAGGGTTTGATAAGTCGAAGGTATGCTGTTACAACTGTCAGCAGAATGGCCACTTTGCAAAAGAATGCAAAAATGAACGTGTAGAACGCAGTCAAAACAAATCTACACAGCAGAGTGGTAGTGGTAATGACTATAGAGCCATGATTTCCAGACAGAATGAGAAGTACAACTGGAATCTGCATGTTGAAGAAGTATTTGAATAGGCCAATTTGGCAAACATCGAAACTGCAGATAGTAAGAAGGGAACTGGCGAAAATGAAGCTTACATGGCAGATGTGGCAGACCATCTCTCCGAGGTAAGTACCGAACTCCCTTGTACTAAGTGTGAACATCTGTCTGAACAACTGACAACTATAACTGATCAGTTTGTTAGTTTGGATGCGCAATTTAAAACTTTAAAAGAAGATCATCATTTCACTAAAGCTAGAGAAAATAGTTACAAAGTAAAAATTAAAGCTAGTGAGAAGGATATTAAAAGTCTTAAAGCAAAGCTTGCTGAAAAAATTCAAGTGATTGATCTTAGCTATGAGGTTCTAGAAGAGAAAACCAAACTAATAGCTGAAAGGGAAAAACAGATAGCTGATCACCAGGTAAAAGTGGTGGAACTTAACAGGAAACTTGAGCAATTCAGAAATTCCTCCGCTATACTTGATCACCTCGTTAGTGATCAAGGTTCCCCAAAAAGGGGAGGAATTGGTTATCATGAAGTTCCACCACCTTTCAATCATAATTACACATATGATCCTAGTAATCAGAAATCTGTTGATGTTGACTATGGTCAGACAGTTCCAGTTCAAGTTACTATTAAAGAACCAGAAGTTAGTAAGCCTGTTGCAAGTGTTAAGATTTCTGCTCCGAGTCCAGTCTCATCTAACTCAGACAAGTCTTCTGAGTCGAGTGAGACAAAACAAGAGGAAGTGCTACCAAAAAGTGGAGAGAAAAATAAAACACCTGAAAAGAAGTCTCCACTATAGACCCGTATGTCCCACCATATGTGAGACAAACGGGCAGTAATACAGCCTCAACATCTAAGACAACTTTTGATAAGAAAGTTGGACACAGGAGTTGTTTTTCGATGTAATCAATTAGGACACCTTGTTGCTGATTGCCCTCTGAAGCAGAAATTCAGAGGTGTGAGGACTTCAAAATCTGAGAAAAGAACTAACATTAATCAATATAATGGTAAAAATGAAAACCCATCAAATTTCAGAAAATGGACTAATCCAGGTTTTCAAAGAAATAGATCTCAGTTTTTCACTGCTAACAACCAAACCTTAAGTAATAATTCTTTTAATTCACGAAGGTTTGGATGGCCTCATAGTCAATCCACAAGAAGGTATCCTGTTAGGACTCACAGAAATTATTATGATACTAACTTTGGACAGCCAAGGTACGGAATGTATCGACCCAAGGCCAATCGGTCTTGGGTCCCCAGATTTTAATCATCTGCTTTAATCGTGCAGGAACAGTTGAACAGTTGAACAGGGTTGTCGATAGCGGCTGTTCCCGGCACATGACGGGTAACAAGAAATTGTTACACGACTTGAAACCTGTTCAAGGAGGAAGAGTGAGTTTCGCAGGAGAGAGCAGTGGAAGGATTACAGGAATAGGGACGGTGTCGAATGGAAAGATGACTTTGGAGAAAGTAAATTTTGTTGAAGAACTGAAGCACAATCTGCTGAGTGTTTCGCAGATTTGTGACAAAGACTACACCATACATTTTACAAAGAATGAAGCGATTGTGTTGTATCCTGGTTTTAAGATACCAGAGGATTGGATTGTTATGAAGGCTCCAAGAGTGAAGAATACGTATATCATGGATATGAGGTCGACTGAGATGGCCACAGAAGAATCGTGTCTTCTGTCAAAAGCAACTGAATTGGAGTCCGAGTTGTGGCATAGGAGAATAGGGCACATTCATCTTCGGAAAATGAACTACCTTGTCAAAAATGGGCTTGTGCTGGGTGTTCCCCTGAAGAATTTCAACTTTGAAGACAAATGTTTATCATGCAAAAAGGGAAAGCAACACAAGAAATCCCATCACACCAAGAAGGTCAATTTAATTGTCAGTACCCTAGAATTACTTCACATGGATCTCTTCGGTCCCGTGAATGTAAGAAGTCTAGGAGGAACATCTTACTGCTTGGTGATCACTGATGATTTCTCTCGATATTCATGGGTATATTTCCTGAGTCAAAGGATGAAACAGTGCAGATGGTAAAGAATTTGATTACCAAGGTTGAGAATATCATGGGGAAACGGGTTAAATTCATCAGGAGTGACAATGGAACTGAGTTCAAGAACTATGAGATGGAGATCTTCTGCTTACAGAAGGGGATAGAACACCAATACAGAGCACCGTATACACCGCAACAAAATGGAGTGGCTGAGAGGAAGAACAGAACTTTAATTGAAGGAGCCAGAACCATGCTGGCTGATTCGAAACTTCCCGTGGTGTTCTGGGCTAAAGCTGTTGCAACAGCCTATTATATCCTTAATAGAGTGTTAACTGTTAAAAGATTAAATAAAACTTGTTAGGAACTTATGCATGGGAGAAAGCCCAACTTGAGTGGTCTTGAACCATTCGGGTCCCCATGTTCGATATTAAAGACCAATTCTAAATTTGGTGAAGTAGCCGACGAAGAAATCTTAGTCGGATACATTGTTGGGACTCCCAACAGACGGGTCTTTGATACATCGAACAGCAAGGTTGAGGTGGTGTGTAACACTGATATCACAAGTTACAAATCACCAAAACCAAGCTCGGGACCCGCTGAGGTTTTCGACTATGATAGACTTTTTAAATCTTTTAACATACCTTATTTGGATTGTGCAGAAGTTGAAGAAAGACTTGCTACGAAGATGATTTGCGATGAGGAAGACACTTTGGTGCAACGACCACAGTTTGATGAATGTCAGCCTTCCTCGTCAAATGCTGTGAATACCCCTGCTGCCTCTACTGAAGAGGAATTCATCAATCCGTTTCACTCTCAACATCAATCACCCATTGATGAGCTATCTTCGAACTTGGAAGATAATCTGAATGTCAGTTCGGTTCCGACTACGAGAATTCACAAAGATCATCCTTTGGAGAATGTGATAGGTGATCTGTCCGATGGTGTACAAACAAGAAAAAGCTTGAATGAGCACACCTGTGTATACACTAGCATTAAAGAATCAGGCATAATCAACGAGTGCTTGTACACCTGCTTCATCAGCCAGATTGAACCAAAGAACTATCAAATGGCTCTTAAGGACAGCTCGTGGGTCGAAGCCATGCAAGAAGAGTTAGCTCAGTTTAAGAAAATGGAAGTATGGAATTTGGTTGCAAAACCAAGAAATGTGCATGCGATTGGCACGAAATGGCTCTTCAAATGCAAGAGAGATGAGAAAGGGATTGTTATCAGGAACAAGGCGAGGCTGGTTGTTAAAGGCTTTAATCAGCAAGAGAGGATTGATTACAATGATGTGTTTGCTCCTGTGGCAAGATTGGAAGCCATTCGGCTGTTTTTGGCATTTGCTGTTCATAAGGAGATGAAGGTCTTTCAGTTGGATGTGAAGAGTGCGTTCCTAAACGGTAAAGTCGACGAGGTTGTGTATGTTGAGCAACCTCCGGGTTTTCCTGACCTTGACTTTCCCGATCACGTGTACAAGCTAAGTAAAGCGCTGTATGGACTACATCAGGCACCTCGTGCCTGGTATTCAACCTTATCAGATTACTTGCTTGAGAATGAATTTGAAAGAGGTAAGATTGATAGCACATTGTTCTTCAAGAGAAAGGGTAGCGACTTTCTGCTGGTGCAAGTCTACGTGGACGACATTATTTTTGCTGCATCAAAAGTCTCCATGTGTCAGGAGTTTGAGGCCGTCATGAAGAAGAGATTTGAAATGAGTGCTATGGGTGAACTAACTTTCTTTTTAGGATTGCAGGTTGATCAGAAGAAAGACGGGATGTCCATTCATCAGACGAAGTATGTCCATGATGTTCTCAAACGCTTCAAGATGGAGGACAGCACTCCATATGATACTCTAGTCTGCGTCAATCACAAATTGGGTGCTGATTCAGACAACGATGCAGACGTGGACCCAACCCAATATCGGGCTATTATAGGTTCTTTAATGTACTTAACTGCCTCTAGGCCTGATATAATGTTTGCTGTTTGTCTTTGTGCACGCTTTCAGGAAAACCCAAAAGAATCTCATTTGAAGGGTGCGAAGAGGATACTGCGGTATCTCAAAGGCAAGCCGAAGCTGGGGTTGTGGTACTCGAGAAGAGGAGACTTGGAGCTAGTCGCTTACACAGATTCTGATTATGGAGGGTGCAATCAGAGTCGGAAGTCTACAACTGGTGGATGTCAGTTTCTTGGTGGCAGACTAGTGTCGTGGCAATGCAAGAAGCAGACCTCAGTCGCAATTTCAACCTGTGAAGCAGAATACATGACAGCATCCAACTGCTGCTCCCAGGTTCTTTGGATTCAACAACAGTTGCGCGATTATGGTCTAAATTTCTCACTTACTCCTATTTGCATTGATAACACTGCTGCTATCTCAGTAACTAACAATCCCGTAAAGCACAGTAAAACTAAAAATATTGACATACGTCATCATTTTATACGGGATTGTGCTGAGAAGAAACTGATTGAGCTCGAAAAGGTTGACACGTTAGATAATTTCGCTGACTTGTTCACGAAAGCGTTTGACAAAACTAGATTTCAAAACCTTGTTGAGCTGAATGGGATGATCAATCCCGAGTAACCATGTCATATGTTTGTGTTTGTTTAAAAAAAAAACGTCACTATCGCTTAGAATTATGTCGGTTGCCTCAGCTTGAAGGACATGTCTTCAGATATGTTTGGTCATCATTTCTACTTGTAGAATATGAGGATAGCCATTAACCAGATGACTGAAAGTGACCGGGGCGGTTTATGATATGTTTTTATTCTTTCGCTGAAAATTAATCGATCATACTTAGTTAGAAGGACACATACTAGTATGTGGTCGGTCCAGCTGATCCATTGGATCTTCGGGATAGCCGTTTCCCTGAAGACTTTGATTTGGTCGGGGCGATTGAAGTTAAATTTTTTTCTTTTCGAGAGATGAAATTATTTTTCAAGTCTACTACTTCGTAAGAAGTTACTTTACTATGGTTAACAGAAAATTGATCCAACCTTGGAAAGTGATAGATATACTGATTCTGTGTGCCTAACTAGTGAAGTTATTAGGCTTAAAAGACTTTAGAACAGTCATTGTATGTCATGGTTGCTTTTTATGGTGCGTAAAAGTAGAAGTGATACTAACTAAATCTACTCGATTTTATGTGGAAACTCCTTAAGAGTTGTGCATGTCTTCATACATATCTTTCCGAATGATATGCAGAAAAGCGATTACCCAGTCATACACGAGCCCGTGAGTGTTCTGATTCCCGTGAAGATAGCATGTCAAGACGCTGCAGTGATCCAGATTCGGGACTTGCAGTTGTTTTCTACGTGAAGTTGTGTATATACATGTTAAATAAAAAAAAAAATCTCTAGAGTTCATAATGTTAATGATTATCAATCAAGACGCAAGAAGGTGAACGGGAAGCAGAGTCTAAGATCGAAGAGTAATTACTACTTAATCAGACACTACGGGTGAAGGTCAATTCGGGGTGACTTGGGGAAAGCCAAATACGCCTTGAGAATAGATAGGAGGCATCATAATCTTTGAGTTGTTGCCCACTTAAGTTTTGAGCTTAATTGAACCTAACCCGTATCACAGAAACAATGAAAACCATTTTAAGTAGATTACCTGCTTACAACCTGTTTCTTTATGTCATAATACAGCTGAACACGGATCTGTGTGACAGTCACGTAATTAGTATGATTCCTGTTCGGATCTTTTCTAAAACATGGTAGTCCCTATCGAGACTGAAATTTGATCCCGTGTACTTTAATTTTTCAAATTTTTGTTACTTTTGTAATTGTTTGATTTTATACCTGGTTACTTGGTCTTGATCGTATCATTTAACGCTTTCAAGTATGTTTTTAAAACTTTATTGAAAATTGTTCAAAGTATAGGGGTCTGTTTTGTAAATACCGGCGAACTTGTTCATAACTTCGCCTGGAATAGGCGAAGTTATCGATAACTTCGCCTGTACTAACTTTGACCCTATATAAAGAAGTTTTTAGGTCAAACAGTTTCATTATTTCAACCTCAGCGAACTTATACTCCGAAACTTTAGCGAACTTATCGATCTCAATCATCTGTTTTTCTTACTTCGATTCAAATCAAATTCAAGGTGTGTGGGGTTCGATTATCATATTATCAATGTCTTTTGAGGTTAATCATCGGTCGTTTCGACTCGATTCTCGACCTCGTTCTTTCAAACCTTAAACACCCGATTTCAAACTTGTTATTACGTGATAGTAAACTACTTGAACGTCTAAAACTTCATAAAATCATGTATTTCGGAGTCCTCGATCTCCAAAATCATCATCTACACGTCGTTCGACATCCCTAACTGTTGCCGATTCAAATTCGGCGAAGTTACAGTTTAGGCGAAGTTATCCATAACTTCGCCTGAGGTTTAACTTCGCCTGATTATAGATTTTGTAACAGTTTATGAGGCGATGTTGTAATTAGGCGAAGTTATCATTAACTTCGCCTGGACCATTTTACTTAACTGTTATCAGACGAAGTTTAAGTTGAAGCGAAGTTGTTTCCCAACTTCGCCCCACCTTTAACTTCGCCTATACAGAATTGATCACAACTTCGCTCATGGTAACAGGCGAACTTGTGATTCGCTTTGACGTTTATCTAACTTAGCCTGTTTGTTGCAGATATGGCTGCTGTAGCTGGAGCAGGTGGTGCAGGCGGTGATGACGGAGGTGATCACCAGAGACAGTTCTTCCCGGGTCATAACATGTACATTACATTAGACCCGGAGGCGAGCGGAGTTGATGATTTCCGCGAAATCATCACATTTCTGTTACGCTCGCGGATATTCCACGCGATTACAACAACTCTGCCAATATCCTTGCCCAATATTGAGGATTTTTGGCAGACCGTGGAATACGACTGTAGAGTCGAGCCCCCGGTGATGCGCGCAACAGTCAACAATCAGATTGTTCATTTCTCTTCTGAACAAATCCGGGCGGCTTTACGATTTGGGAATGAGAAAAAGGATGACCCGACAGAGTTTGTAGCTCCTTTCCGTGATGGAGCGTTTTTGAGAATGGGATACTCTGGTCCCTTGGGGGATACGCAGAGGAGGAAAGGATTTTTACTTGATCAGTGGCGCTTTCTCATGCATGTTATGATCGTTTGCATGTCAGGGAGAAAGGCGGGCACTGATGGCATGGGCGCGACCATGCAGTCAGCGATGACTGCTCTGACTTACAACAAGCGATTCAGCTTTAGTCAGATGGTCTTTTATGAGATTGATCGTCAAAGAAGAGCGATGGCGCGTGAGCGATTTATCATGTATCCAAGATTTCTTCAAATGATCTTGAATCATGTTGCTCCAACGCTTCCTCAGCACCGTCCGATCCGATATGTAGAGAGTGTGAACAAACGGATATTCGCCCAATGTAGATCCTCCAGTGCGAGGAGCAAACCTGAGCTCCGTCCTCAGCATACTCCGCTGTTTGGGTACTTAATCAACCCGGGGTATGTACCTACTCGAGGGGATGAGTTTAGGGACCCGGCACCACAACAGGCAGGAGCACCTCAAGCTATACCTGCTGCTCCTGTTGTGTCACCGGAGGAGAACGTGGACCTTGATGCAGAATTTGGTGGTCAAGGATTTTTTGACATGGATCGGGTGGATCCAGAAGAGAATGTACAGATCCCGGTTGAACGTGCGTCGACTGTGAATGTTACTAGGACAGCTGCTACGGTGGCTGGTTCTGATTCTGATGATGAAGTGGCAGAGGCAAGAAGGATTATGGTAACTCGAGAAAGACTACATGGGAAAAGAAAGAGAACAGATGATGACAGCGAGTCAGATTATGAGGAAGAGGTACAACAGTTGATCCGGAGGTCAAGAAGGGAACGGATAGGTGCAGGATCGGGAGCCGGTGAGAGCTCTAGGGTGGTCCGTTTCACTCCACCAGCACTATCCGGTATGACAATGGTTCCCTCATCACTACAGGTTACAAGGCCAAGCGCTACGGTTGTTCCCATGGTGGCTACCTCATCTACATTTGGCCTCCCATCCATTACTTTCCAACTTTCGGCTCCTGAGATCGTTTCATTGCCGCCTCCGACCGTTACTCCATCGGAGGTCGTGGCACAATTTATCGAGTCGACTGTTGTGGCCACTGCAGGGTTATCGGTGACGATACCACCTGCGGTTACGTCTATTTCTACTTCTGAGGTCCCGGTGACATCGGAAATCCCTCCTCAGTACACTCAAGATATATCACATATGAGGTTCGATTTCGATGCAACCCTATCAGACTCTGAACGAATAGCAACACTTGAAAGGGTGTTGGCAGAGCAGTCAAGGATTAATCTTATCCAGACCCAGGCTATTCAGCGCCTAGTTGCAGAGAATCAGATGCAGTCGTCCCTGCTGGTAGAACATGGAAAAATCATAAATGCTTTCAAGGAGTTCTTGGCATCTCAGGGGGAGACGAGCTGTAAAGGCGATGAGTTTTGGACCAAGAGACGAAATGATAGAGACGATGATCCCAATGCATCGAAAGATGCAGGTGGTGAGTTGCCAAGAACTGATCAAGCTCTTGGGACTTCCACAACTCAGGGGGAGTCGACAACTGCAGCTGGTGGTGATGATGTGGTGGTGGTGGACGTAGAGGAGATGGATGATGGTTTGGTTGGTGATGATGATGTACTACCGAGTGATGTGATAGAGAAGATTGGAGAAGAGATTGTGGTTGGTAATGAGATTGAAGAGGGAGAGATAGTAGAGGAAAATATTGAGCATGACATTCTAGATGTTGAGAAAGCAGATATGAGTAAAGAGATGGCAAGTGATGAATCTGAATGGGAAGAGCAGCCTAGATGGAAAGAAGGCTATGCTCAGTGGTTCGTCAAAACGAAGAAACCGGCGGTCCCTACAATGTTTAAGAAGAGTTACAACATTAAAGGTTATGCTGAAGCGAAGAAAGGGATTATATGCTGGATATATGATGAGCAGTTGAGGCTCTTCGTGATTAAAAGGTATGACGGTGTTCAATACTTTAAAAGGATGTTGAGATCGTTGAATACACTTCCAGAATGTGAAGTGAAAGACTTAGCCAGATTGGGATTGATAAACAGAAGTGACGATAATATGGCTAGAGTCATTGGGAAGATTGTGTGGAAAGAGAGTATAAAAGAGAAGAAATTTGAGTTGTTGAAACCACAAAAGGGAAAACTTGTTGAAGACAAGGATAGAGGTTTGAGAGCAGACGGAAAGCCTTGGATGATTATGAAGTATAAACCAATCCGGTGTTTGAAAGAAGTACCGATGAAACTAATTCCCAAGGATGTGCTTAAAGACCTAAAGTGGTGGTTTGTAGATTGTGAGACAGCTGAGGCAGTGATGGAAGACGAAGATGAACAAGAGCTGCTTAGAGTGTACGATCCGATGCACTTGGTAAACTTATTGCAAGCTGATTTGCAGGTGTTGAATGATAAGAAGATATTTTATATTCCTGCTTGGAAAGACGAAGCGAGGAAATATCAAAGAGTTGTGTCGGTATGTGTACGAGAAGGAGTGAATGCTTAAAAGATGAAGATAAGAGTGTTGAAGATTACAAGACACGTGTTTGAAGCTAAAGAAATGAAGCTACTGCCAAGGGGGAGTCTGTTGGTGCATGATGTCAGTAGTTCAGTGTCGAGTGTCTGTAATCGTGTTAGTTAGATTTGAGTTTTGTATGTAAGCGAAGTTGCTAACAAGTTCGCTTATATGGGCGAACTTGTTAGACAAGCGAAGTTATGGACAACTTCGCCTGAACATGCCAGGCGAAGTTGTCGTGTCTATATAAGCTATTTGTTTACGGCTTATTCATCATATTAAGGGTTTTAGTTTATTCGTGTATTCGAGTCAGAGAGTTTTGTATTCAGTGATCATAGTATCACGTGTTTACGGTTGGAATACAACGTGTGTTTGGTTATCGTATCGTGTGTTAGCTCGTATTGTTTTCTATACTCGTAACGTCTTACGTAGGGATTCCGCACCTACGTAGAACGCGATATCTCGTGTAGATCCGGCTGGGAACCTACATTTATTTTTGGTTTGTATTTATTCTAGTTTTGTATAATTTTAATCGCTTGTTTTAAGTGTATCACCATAGCAAAATCAAGTGTGGGGAATCCACAAGACTAGTCGGAGTTCAGAGTTTCCGGTAAGAAAGATAACTAGTGAGCGGATTCTCGGGTTCTTTTGCTATGGTTGATTCAGGTACGTGTATATTTTGTTGTACTTAAAACTTGGTGGGTGTAGTTTCCTATGAACCCTCACGAGACCTTACTCGTCCACCCGGGCTACCAGGGGGTTTAAAGGGCTTGTTGCATATGCTAAATGCAATTGTGAATCATAGGAAAGTGAGTTAGGTCTTTTAACATATTTACTCGTTTAACACATTTAATTATGAAATTTATTTAACTCGGCTTGATAATTAAAAATAATTGTTTTGCAAACCGTTTAAAAGACCTTATATACTAATTGTGAGAAGCATGCTTCTACACTTTTTGAGAGTTTGCAGACATAGTTGAGTCTTTAGAGAAGGCAGATTTTTCTAGGCCAACATGAGTACACACGTGTTACCTTTATCCGGTAATTTCGTGTTCATAATATACTTTGTTTTTCTAGTTAATTTGTTAAAAGTGTAATTTTATAGTTTGTTATGACCATCACATTAAGCCCAGTTTTAAACTTTATAATCTGTCAATTTTAACCCTGTCCTCGTTAATGGTCTTTTAAAAGTTATATTTTTAAACATTGAGGACAATGTTAACCTCAAGTGTGGGGATGGAGGAAAATTGGGAAAAGTTAAAATATTTGCCTTAGAGTACCGTGATTGTGCGCAAAAGCTGAAATTGTAACTTGTTAATTGCTATTGTTAATGCCAAATAGAGGTCTTTGGTCATGGTCAGTTTTTAAGCTTCTTGAAAATCTTACCATTCAAATGTTTTTCAAATTAGAAAATTAAAATGGACCGTTTAGATCGGGATAACGAGTCATGATGACGGGTACACATGTTTCATGTCGGCAGCCTAATTCCTCTTGTACATGTGTGAGAATTGCTTTATATATAATACACATATAATATATAATATATACACATGTCATATGAGTGCCATTATAGAGAGTGTCCATGATATCTGAAACTTGGTTGTCTCATGGATTTCGAGATCCTAGTACCACCACCTGTATGGAGAAATAGGATTGTAGAAAACCCACATTATATTGGCCTTATAAAAAAATAAAAATAAAAATCCCTACCTTACATTATCCCTTAGAATCCAATTATTGCATTTTCCATTTTTCTTTATTCTTTTTAACCCACATACAAGTTGTGTTAGCCTTGGCCTTTAATTTTAACCTTGTGGATGAAACCCGGTTTGTTAAGAGTTGTATCTAAGTTATATGTCTAGCATAAAAGAAAATGTACATATGTCTCAGTTAAGTTGTTTGTATATATTAATGTTAGTTTTATCAGTAAAAAAAGGTTGTCAAATCAATGAAAAGCTCAAAAAGAGTCATTGTTTGAGCCAATATCGTTTCTAAATAATAGTGAGTGAGTTGTTTGTTTGTTGAATATATTGGGTTTCATCCACCATAAGTAACTAAATAAATCCACTTCCACACTCTAACCTAAGCCATCACAAAAACCCTTAACTCTATTCTTTATGCAACCGGTGGGTAATGGGTGGAGATATGACTTGCTTCCAAGCTTATTACATTGTGTTCATACTTGGTATAGAGCGTAGAGAGATACTAGCACATTTTATTTTGGTCCATATATTAAAATGAGAGGAGAGATGTTATATTATGAGTGGTATGAATATGTGTGAATTAACCGGAAACAAAGTACACTCGTTTGGGCAGTTCCATAGTTATAAAATGTATCATTAAATTATTTGGTGGGTTATCAATCTTGACAGTGTTAGTTCTTGGGAATTGGGTATGACCTTATACGTTATTAGTATTAATATTGATAATTTATGAACCATCGATCGAGGTATATGTGTTGCATGAGAGTTTGCTTGAGGGAAAGCAATTGATAAGTGGGGGATGTGATGTGTGGGTAAAAGAATGTGTTTTAAGTGTTTAATTTCGTGAATGTTAAGTGTTTTTATATATCGAACACGAGTACTTTGAGTGGTTTTATGTTTGCAAGTGCTCAGAGCTTAAAGGAACTAAATTGGAGCACTTCGGATGGCAAAGAATTGAGTTATGGGCAAAAAGGAAGAAATCGGGAGGTGTTCGGAAGTGATTCGTGCGCATCTAAAGTAAAACAGGCATATATGGGCCTAGAAAATGAGTTTAGGGTTTCTCGACATAAAAAATATGAAAATGGACTAATGTGAGCTGTAAGGCAGAGGCGGAAGGCCGTTAGCCTACGGCCCTGGCATATGCTACGGTGACTTGGCTGTAGGCTACTGCCAGGTCTAGCTGGAATTGTATTTTAGGCTTGTTTTCTTACATATTTAAGTCGGGATAAACCCTAAATCAATTATTCTTGATATCCTAACATCCTTAGGTGATTTTGGAGCCATCATACACCACCTAACACCTACTGATCACCATAATTATCCATGCTTTCATCCTTCCACTCCATAATCAAGCTTATCAAGATGAAGATGCAAGGCTAAACCATTTGTAACCATGTCCAGGATTAGGGTTATGATTGTGGTTAGACTTTGATGTTTTAAACCTTGGTATTGGATTTGGATTTGATTAACCATTCCTATGCCTCCATAACGAATGGGCCCGGGCTTATACTTTAAAGAATAGCTAGTCTATAAAGAATGGACCTCATTCACTATACAATCCATAGCGAATGGGCCATTTTACGTTAAATAAACATACTAGACTATCTATAACTTATTCAATTGCTACGGACACCAAAACCGTGCAATAAAAAACTCCCCCTTTTCCGTAGCTCTCGAATACTTTAACTGCAAATCACCAGTCACAAATCATGCACTAACAATCGTTTGTCCGCCTTAGTTAATTGATTACTGAATAATAAACATAACTTGCACTTTCCACTGATTCCCTGTGGATTCGACACCTTACTTTCCCTTGCTAGTAAAGGTACTTTATAAATGTTTTTGATTGACCTTTCGACATCAATCACTTGATCCGTAGATCAGCCATAATCTCATTAGCCATAACTATAACGAAAACCTGAACATTAGTAAACCCAAACATTATTTTAATTAAACCAATTTCACTAAAACACTTAGTGAAAATTGTAGTCAGTTTGATAATCCTTATTTGTTATCCCATTCGTTGTGACAAATGGATTCATTCGTTATAACGAATGAATTGATTCATTATCATCACAATAACGAATGATTGAATAAAGAAAGGCTTAGGAACGAAAGAGTCCATTCGTTGAGTATATAGGGCGAATGATGTTTCATTCGTTATATAATTAAACGAATGTGTCTATTCGTTATCTAGATACAACGAATGGATTCACTCGTCTATTGTAGAAGCGAATGACCTTCCATTCATTGTCCATAATGAATAGACATGATAAAGATCAAACTTTGACCCTCAATTGTCAAAGTCAAAATTAATCAAGCTTATCAGTAAAATATGCATACTGAATTAGCAATTGAATCGAAAACCCAATGAAGATAAAAAAAATGATAATGCTTGACTCGTAATGACATCGCCAAGCTGCCCAAATCAACAGATAGAATAAACAAGCCTATTTAACAGGTTCATTTGATTATTACATTAAGTCGGTTAAAGAAATGCCTAAATAACCTATCAAATGTTCATCAATTTTGATGAATTTGACTGCGTTAGGATCGTCTTTACCTTGTGATTATTAATCAGTCAAAGAATCAAGGTTTAGTGATGGTCGAAATTTCTAAGAGAAATTTGCGAGAGTTTCTTTATGTAAAAGCAATAAACGAGGTAGACGAATGGGTTATTCATCATACCACTATGCTTTATATATTATAAGATCTGCACACATTTCCACGCTGACGAATGAGAACATTCATTAAGTTTGAATTAACGAATGGCTATTCAATCGTTAAGTCATCGTTAACACCAGTTAACGAATACGCTTAAATTAACAATCATAACAAATAGCCCATTAATCGTTCTTCATTCGTTATTATAAACAATAACAAATTTGGTCATTCGTTATCAGGCCAGCGGAAGCAAATAGATGTAACAAATGGTTTCATTCGTTATTTGTTCTCAATGCGAATGACCTACATTCGTTATCATTTATGATAGCGAATGGGTTCCATTCGTTACAATTAAAGTAACGAACGGGTAATTAAATATCAAAGTAAAAAAGAAAAATTTTCATTTTTAAGCTTTTTAATGATTAAATATGCATCAAAACCCGTGTATCAATAATCTTTACCTTAAAATGTTTACCACTCGAGGTAAAACTCAATACCTTAATGTGTTTCTAGTGAAAAAAACATAAGTTAAAAAGAATTTACTTAAAAACAATTAACTTGAAAATGTGGAAAAATCTTTTTGGTATTTTTACCCAACCTTAAACTACAAAAAGTTTCTATACTAACTTTTTATATATAAAAATTTACTCTTCATCATTCTTTAAATTATTGTGTGTATAAAAACGAGAATATAATATAATATAATAATTGTTTGTGAGTAAGATAAAGATGAAAATGGTGGATGGGTTGTGGGAGATTTTAAAAAATGAGTATTAAATTTTGAAAAGTATAAATTTTAGTTAAATTATAGGGTAAAAAATGATGGATTTTATGTGAATGCTAGCAGGCAATTGTGAGTTCTCTTCCACTTCTCCATAGATTTCCACCAACGCCTACCTCACTGGTTACTGGTCCTTGATTAGCCGTATCCAGAATTCGCTCCTCAACCATTTGCTCATTTGATTCATGATGCATAGAGGGCATAAGACCACTTTGTTGCCACATGGCCCACATCTTATATTCATCCTGGAATAAACGACGTATATGTATCATAAACCAAAAGTGGCGAGCGTATATTCAAATCCAAACAGTGATTTAATAAACTTTTACACAATAGGAAGAATCAGCATCATCTTGTAAGTCTTCCCCGTCCAATTCATTGGTTACATGAGCTACCGTCCTCAAGTCAGCCGAGTTGTCCAACAAAACCTCTTCATCTGATTACAAGAGAGAATAAGAACCATGCTATGAGTATCAAACAATCCACAACAATCAGAAGAAGACAAGACACTTTTGTGTACCATGAAACCTAAAAACCGAATCGAAACAAAAGGTGACAGTTTGGTTTTATGTTTTTGTGAAAAACGAAGTTCCAATTGGGTCTTGGTTTTCTCATTAAATAAAAACCGAAAACCGAACCGAATTTATAGATTTTCATATTTAATTTTCTAAATTAAGTAACTATTAAGAATTTAGTATGTATGTGTCCTTTCAATGTGGTGTAGTGGTAAGCTATTTGGGCTTCTCAATGGAGACCCAAGTTTAAACCCCACTAACAACACTTTGGAGGGGAATGGGTGGCTCAATGAAGGAAGACTGGGATCTTTGTGATATCCAGTTCGATCCTGAGGGCGTCCGGGTTTTACCACCGGTGGGCCTTCGGGTGGGTGGGTTTTTCCCGGAACTGAAAATAACTTGGAGACGCTTAAGGGCTCTGTGCGGCTTGGGCCAGCTGGCGGTGGCCTTTTGCCATTGGATCACCCCGTACGGAGTACCTAGGCAATTCTGATTGTTGGCCGATCAAAAAAAAAAGAATTTAATATGTATGTAACTCAAATACTTTAGCCCAAATGTATCCTATTAACAAAATGATGTTGGCCCAAATTCATTATTTTGGACCTTTTTTTGTCCCAAGAATTTCAAGGTCAGATGACAAAACCAAAAATACTGAAAGTAAATCAAAATCCGAAACAAACTCAAAAAACTAAATTTTGGTTTTGGGTTCGGTTTTAGGCGAAAAAGCGAACGTCTGATTTTGGTTCGGTTATAAATGAATTATCCGAAATGAATTGATTAAACCCTATCAAAACCTAAATAATCTAAATTAGAAATAGAAATCTCAAATGGATGGTTGGCTTGCCTATAATATGAGACAACGGATTGGTCGGAGATAGCGGCGGAAGAGGGACTTGTTGGCGGAAAGCTGCCGCCGTTGCGTATAAGCCACCGCGGTACAACGAATCGTAGATATACCACCACCTGTTTATTATTACAAAAATCAAAATCAAAAAGAAATCAACAGTTAGTTACTTATTGTGTGAATAATCGATAGAGGTTGCATACACTAAAGCTACGGCAACGGAGAGGAAGTCGTCCATGACTGTGGTGTTGTTGCTGCGGTCTAACCAAAACCAAAAGCTGGCTGCCACTTTGGGGTGACACTTGGATCAAGGCAATGCATGTCTCTCACATGACATTTTATTTTATTATTATTAAATGATGATTACATTACGTTCTCAAATGGTCAAATCCAATCTCCCGACGTTGCTCCGGGTATTGATAAGGCTTACCCGACATAATTAATTACTTGTTTGGGATTGAGTTTGAAAAATAATTATTCGGTTTTTGAAAAACTGATTTTTAACCTCTTTCAAAAAACTAAAATAAGGAAATTTTTTATGATTGCCAAACACATTTAAATTTTTTGGCTTTTTCGAAAAGCATTTTTCAAACTCAATCCCAAACATGTTATAAGTTTGGACGTGTTTTGGATTAGTTTTGAGATTTGTCATGGGTTTCAGATGAGTTTAGGATTTGTAATATACTAATAACATGGACCTATTTACTTGATATACCCGACATAACTTTATATATAGATTAAACATATATAAATATATCATTATTATTCATTTACTTCCATGTTTTTATCCATTAATTTCTAATGCAGGTCGGTGGGGCTGGGTGGTCGACAGCCCTCGGCCCGACACCCCTCTAGGCACAAACTTTTTAATTTTTTTAAATATATGTTTTTTATGAAAAACAATATGTATATTTGATGTTTAAACTCAAGTATATAACAAATAGCTTGCTTTAGTTGCAAAGGGGTTAACTCTCAACCAAAAGATTGTTGTTCTAGTCTCATTTGAGATATATTTAAGCATATTTTTATACAAAATATTTACACAACCCAAATCATAACCAAGTAAGCTAACCAGCGGGGCTTGCCCCAATGGCCAGGAACATGATGGATGACCCGGGTTTGAATCCTGATTCCGATAGGATTTTACCATATCATTAAAACATGTCGTGCCTTCGGGCAGGGTGAGCCAACTTGGTTTTACCGGGATCGCCAAGCCACACCCGAATGCCAGCGTGGATCCCGATCATGTCAACATATTTGGCCTGAGTTGGGTGGTGGGGCGCGGCGTGTTCGCACAGTGAGATAACTTAACTGTGAAAGTCACCGATCGAAAAAATAACCAAGTAAGCTAATTAAAAAAATTAATTGTTTAAAATCAACAAAATGCTCATTTTATTTAAGTCCCAAAATATTTTTTGCTTTCGACCCAAAAAGATTTTCACTTCTCAGAGTCGGCCCTATTTAATGTCTAACTATTTATGTTTCCTTTATCTAATCAATTCCAATTTTCCATAATTATACTGGAATCTGTTCATCGTCGACAAAACAATTGATACATGTTTGTTAAGTTATTTGCAAAAGATAACAAAAATCGTAAAACAACATGTAAGAAATCTTTCATAAGTTTTGGATCCATATTTGAATAAAATTGGACAATTTGTTTTTACTTTATATCAATGGTTATCACTTGGGTTATTAATATTTTAAACCCGATGGGTATCCCCGAATCCAGCGGGTAATTACCCGATAAATACCCAATGGGCTTTAATAATTGGGTATGGGTTTGAGAATACCCAAACTCGGCCCATCGTCATCCCTATCCCTCACGGGCATTTACAAGGGCGACAAGAAGGGTCTTACAGCCCTCAACACCGCGCAGCGGTGTTATGTTGGGGCAAATGACGGGGCCATGAGAGAAACTGGTGGGCCAGTCCTTGATTCCAAGGGTCACGTAACTATTTAATGTAAAAGTAAGGGATAATTGCATATTTTTCCCTCTCTAGCTTTTTAAATGCATATTTACTCGGCCTAAATATTCAATTGCAAATTTACTCATCCTTAGTTAGATAACTGGAAAATATACCCATTTTGATTTATTTTATGAAAACAATTTATATAGTGACTATTTTACCCTTACAAAACTTTAAAAATTGAATATTTACCCTAACTACCTTTCGTTGTGTTTTAAGGGGTGTTTGGGATTCCTTATTTTAGCATCCTTAGAGCATTCCCAACCTATCTTTCATCCTCATCTTTATAAAACTACTCCCATTGACAATCTCATAGTGAGATTGGTGGGTTCAAAGTTTTTTTTTTAAATAAAAGAAATCTAGATTGGCAATCTAGGTTGGTGGAGCAAACCCATATTGCAATCCAAACTAACCCCCAATAACTTAATTATTCAATTAACTTTTAATCCAAACTAAGAGCATTCTCATCCAACTCACTATCCCTAAATCCAAAATTACACTAAAATACACTACATTTTCTCTCTCATTTTCAATTAAATAATATTTTTTTATACCTTTATCATTATCATTTCTTTTTCCTTCACTCACAAACACCCCCAAAATATATTAAAAAATTATAGGGGGTAACATTAACTTTTCAAATATACAGAAAAATCACTACGTTTTCTAAAATATAAAACATATTCACTCACAACACCCTAAATCACTCTCTAAGTTATAAAAACACCGCCTCACAAAATATGGAGGATTGGATGAGAATGCCTAACCCCCAATAACTTAATTATTCAATTAACTTTTAATATTAAAAAAAATAATTAAATACACGATATTTCTTAAAAAAATTATGAACATTCTGATATAAATTTATTAAAAACCGACTTCGTTAAAAAAATACTTTTTTAAGTTGGGATGGGTTGTGAATGTGTGTAAAAATTTGGGATGAGTTATGAATGTGTGTAAAAAATTTGGATGGGTTAAATTATGTAAATTGAGCAGAGAAAATTAATTTCATAATGTGAAATTGAGATTGTGAGATTGAGAATGAGTATAGCCTAATTACACTAAAAAACATTACTCCCTCCGTCCCATTATAAGTGCCAAGGTTTTGACAAACGCAAAGTTTAAGGTGGGTTGAATGACTACCTTTTTCCTTACCAAATGACAATAATGCCCTTGAAAAGTGGGTCCATCAATATAGTTTAATAATGTTTGTTGTGTGTGTTTAAGGGTAAATTTGGAAATTGACTAATAAATGTTGAAAGTGGACACTTGTGATGGGACAAATAAAAAAAGAAATGTGGACACTTATAATGGGACGGAGGGAGTATATTTCTCTTACATGTTAAATCAAATAATACTTTTTTATATATTTATCATTACAGTGATCTCTCTCCTCCACTCACAACCGTATCAACAAATATTAAAAATAAATAGGGACAAACAAAGTTTCCCCAAATTTACAAAAAATCACTACATTTTCTCTTTCCACCATATAATTTACACTCACAACTTCACCCCATAATTTGCAACCTCTCATCACATAATTTTAGAACATAGGATGAGAATGCTCATATAACTTATTGCCCTTACGAAAATGAATTCATCCAAACAACTTATGACTTTTTGAAAAAGTTATAAGTCATAGAGAGGCTAGAATAAGGAATCCCAAACACCCCCTTAGCTTTTCTTCGGTTTTTGCTAAAAGTTCAAAATTTTCTATTATCATCTCCGTCTTGATCGGTCAATTAGAGCATCACCAATAGTGAGGCTTTTGGAAGGTGTTTTGTGTGTACACATGGCAATTGGCCTAACAAAAATGCATTCTCTCACTTTCTCCTCTCTTCTCTCTTTGCCATCTTATCTCACAAATCAAGTTCTTAGAGATTCTTGTGGAAGAATCTTACCTCCACTTCTCTCCTCCACCTCATCATCTCTCTCTTCCATCTCATCTTTTTTCCTTCAAAAAACACCTAAAAAATTCTTATTGGAAATGGTCTTAGTATAGCAACAATAATCAACTAAAAACAAAAAGTTCAAAATAGCATATATCTTATGTTAAAAGAGAAGAAAATATGCAATAAACACAAATTAATCAAGCATATGACTAACTGCATCACATCATCTCCAACCCTGTCCGCAAATTCTGATGGCGAGGCTCAGATGACCTGCAAAGTCCGGTGGTAACGAGGAGAGGGAGCGTGACGGTCACAATCGATACCAATTTGTTGTCCCGAACCGTCATAAACCAACCGCGCTTTGTAACGCTCCAAAGATCCATCAGATCTAAATTTGTGTCTAAACAGCCACATACTACGAATAACATTCATGTCAGGTTGGCGCGGGACTAGCTCCCACGTCCCATTTTTAATAAATGCATCGTACTCGTTGTTATAGCGTTTCGCCATAAGGGTGTGGACAAGGCGGTTTTGGGAGATTTAGGTAGAGGTTCGATGGTGGCGGTGTGAAGGTTAAACGTGGGTTTTGGTTTGGAAATCACGTCCATTGTGCGGGTGCGCATGGTACGAGTTGTAGTCTGGGGAGGTGGGGTTTGGTTGGTAGGAGCAGGGGGCTAGGAGGTGGTTGTTTGTATATTATTTTGTTTGTTCCGTCTCGAGTAGCTTAGGATTTTGGGGGAGGGAGGCGCTGGAGAATGAGGTGCCGCTAGGGATGAAGGGACCGGCCGAATGGGGTTTTGTGGGGGATCGGAGACAGGGGTGAGGGGAGTGGAGGCAAGGGTTTAAGTGGAGTGGGATCAGGTTGGTATTGAGGTGGTGTGGGTGGAGTACCACCATGAGTGGTGGAAGGAGGGACCGAGGAGTGAACATGGTTCCACATGCTTGGATGAGGTGGGTTTTCGGGAAAGCGGTATGGGTCGTTCGGTGGCGGAGGAGTAGTAGCATATGGGAAGGTTTGTTGGTCAAAGATCACATGCCTCGAGGTGATCATTTGGAGAGTGGTTAGATCTAAGCAGCGGTATCCCATGTGGTTTGATGGGTAGCCGAGGAAGACACACGCGTTAGAGCGGTGTTGGATTTTGTGAATGGTGTTTGGGGGTTTGATAGGGTAGCACAAACACCCGAACACGCGGAGATGGTCATAAGAGGGAGATCAGTTACAGAGAATTGTGGTTGGGTTATTGAGTTTTGCGGGTTTATTAGGGATTATGTTTAATATATATGTGACGGTTTCAAGAGCATAGTGCCAGAACGTATTTGGGAGGTTTGCTTGGTCGAGTATGGTCCGAACCATGTTATTAATTATGCGGATTTTTCGTTCCGCTTTATTGTTTTGAGAGGAGGTATATGGACATGATAAGCGGAAAATCATGTCGTGTTGGGAGAGAAAATGGTTAAAAGAATTGTTAACATATTCCTTACCATTGTCACATTGTAATTGTTTTATTCGTTTTTCAGATTGGGTGTGAATAAGATTATAGAAGTGACAAAAAGTATTATAGACTTGTGATTTTCTAGCAATTGGAAAGGTCCATAAGAAATTAGAAAAATCATCAATAAACAAAATGTAATACCGGTGACCCCCGGAACTCAAAACCGGTGAGGTCCAAAGGTCACTGTAAACAATGTCAAAAGGTGCAGAGGTATGGCTACAAGAATCAATAAACAAGAGTTTAACATTTTTCCCCAAAATACATGGTTCGCAAATAGTTTTATTAAATTTAGGAAATGAAATATGAGAAGACTTCTTGAGAGTTTGTAAAGGTTGAGTGTCAGGGTGCCCAAGACGTTGATGCCACAGTTTTTAAGTGATCGCCACATTTGCCGAGTGTGTTTTGACTTTGGAGAGCATCTGTGGCGTGAGGAGGTAGAGATCACTGGTATTGTTGCATCTGAGGATATGGCTCCGCGTCTTGTGGTCCTTCATAGAAAAACCAAAAGGATCAAATTTAATCAAAACCCAATTATCTATAGTTAGGCGTCGTACAGATAATTGATTATGAATTAGGTTGGGTGCGTAAAGGACATTCGTTAATTTAAGGGGTGGGAATGAAGGGGGTAGGGTTTTGTTACCTTGTCTAACAACGGGTATGGTCGACCCGTTTCCGACGATTATATTACTAGTTTTGCAATTATCAAAATAGGACGAGAAGTTACATGGTTGGTTTGTCATGTGAGAAGTAGCACCGCTATCCATAGCCCAAGGAGTTTCTGGAGGGTTAAGTGACATGGTAGAGTGCCTGCTCGATATCTGTCGTGCATACCCAGCTGCATAGGCGGTGTTCGGCCTCGGTTTGAGAATGCTGGGTGACTGGTTTTGGATGGGTCGAGGTGTAGTCGGGTAGGGACATGGGTTGGTTGTTCCAAGTGTTGTATTGAGATGATTGACCCCATACAGGTTGGAAGATCCATTGACCCGACACCAAGTTGTTTTGTGGACCGAAGAAGGGTTGGCCACGGGTTTGAGAGGATCGAACCCCGTTCCTGCCACGCCCAGACCGCGGCTTCTGCCACGTCCACGGCCACGGTCTGAGGTTGTTTCGTTGTTGCGTTGTTTCTGGTGGGCCGAGGTCAGATCTGATTTATTTGTGGCAGCATGAAGGGCCGTTCCGGCTGTTTGAGATGTCTGTATGGCTATGCTAGCTTTACGGTCAAACTCCCGCATTAGTTTTGATTGAGCCTCATGAAAGGGTAGGAGGGGGTGAGGTTAGAGATGAGCATAGAAATTCCTTCATATTGTTCGTTTAGTCCAGCAATAAGTTGTTGAACTATATTTTCGTCGGTGAGTGGGGCATCGACGTTAGCGAGCTGGCTGGCCAGAACTTTGATTTTCTGACAATATGCTGCCATGTTATCAAAGTTATTAAGGCGTGTGTTGTTGAGTTTTTGGGTGAGGTAGATGCAGCGGGAGGATTTGTTGTCTTGGAATGTGGTTTCAAGGGTCGTCCACGCTTCGTAGGCGGTGGTGGTGGGTTTGAGGATAGTGTTCAGAAGGTCCAACAAGATGGTTCCATAAATCCATTGTAGGACTATGGCATCGAGACGATCCCAAAGATCGTCTACGAGTGGTGGTGATGGTGGTGTTTGTTTGGTTGTATCGGAGGACGAGGTGACTAGTGGTGTGATGATACGGGGTTGAAGGTGGTCGTATACCTGGTAGGCACGACAATGGATTTTGAAGAGGGTTGACCAAGAACGTACTGGCCAGTTTCGTTACCAAGGGTGATGGGGATAAGGGTCTTGATGTTGGAAACTGTTACCGCGAGGTGTAGTTTGGAGTCCATTAGGGCGGGAGTTGGTAATGCAGAAAAGGGAACGGTAATACAGAGTATTACCGTGAGGAGGGAGGTGGTATACGGGACCGATCCGCCGGAGATGAAGAAGAAGGTAGGTCCGACTGGATTATGGCTTCAATGATACCATATAGGAAATTAATTCCCTTGCTCTTCACATCAATAATTCGGTACAATAATACACCAACTGAATCCCTTATATTTTGCGATTCGATATTTAAAAGGATCCTATCAATATATAACAAGATATATATCAAATATAGTAAACCGATAAGGGTCACATGTTGCTATTACCAATGAGCTCAGGCTTGAGATCGTTTAAGGTTGGATCGATTCAAGATTTTAGTAAGCGATTTGGCTCATTTACACCCCATATATACAACACAACACGGAGAACATCAATATCACCCGAACTCAAAGATCGAGAGTTGTAACACAACACGGAGAATATCAATATTACTGTGAAGAGGGAGGTGGTATACGAGATCGATCCGCCAGAGATGAAGAAGAAGGTAGGGCCGACTATATTATCGCTTCAATGATACCATATAGGAAAAATTAAATTTATATTGTTATTCAAATCATAATGAAGAGATTACATCCAAATATATAGAGTAACTAAATACACTTAGCTATCCTTTACAATATAACAATTAATAATAATAAATCAATCTAGCCGACATAGTCTAATATCCCCCCCCCCCCCCCCCCGCAAGTTCAAGGCGATTCGCGATCTGTAACTTGGATCGCAAAAACTCAAACTTTTGAGACGACAAGGGCTTCGTAAAGATATCGGCTATTTGATCATTAGTAGAAATGAATTTGACATTGAGAAAACCTTGAGTAACCTTTTCACGAACAAAATTATAATCAACCTTGATATGTTTGGTACGAGCATGAAACACCGGATTAGCAGTGAGATACGTGGCACCAAGATTGTCACACCAAAGTGTTGGTGCTTCACTGTGTAAACCGATCTCTCGAAGAAGAGACTTTAGCCAATTTAATTCTGCAACAGTGTTTGCAATAGCCTTGTACTCAGATTCAGTTGAGGAGTGAGAAACAGTTCGTTGTTTGCGAGCAGACCAAGAGATAAGGTTTGAGCCCAAGTAGACAGTAAATCCCCTCATCGAGCGATGATCGATTGGACAACCAGCCCAGTCAGCATCAGAAAAGGCTTGCACGTTAGTAGTCCAGTGTGAGTCAGAAAAGGCTTGTAGTTGATAGCCTGTATTGTGACGAAACCAAAGACCCATGTTCATTGTACCCTTTAAATAACGTAAAATGCGTTTGACAGCAGCCCAATGGTTTTCTGTTGGGGCGTGCTTGAACTAACTTACCCAATTGACCGCAAATGTGTCACACCCCGACTTAGGGCCTAGGCGTGTGACCACAAGTTGGTACCTATTTTGTAAATATATCAGAGTTATTGGTTAATTTTAGGGGAAGAATTTAGGTTTGAATAAAATATTAATTTACATTGAAAATTTACTTGGGAATTAAATACCCAAGTATTAGTTTACAAAATAAATGTTTCATATTACAAGGATTTTAGCTATCAAAAATGGAGCCATCTTGTACGCGCTTGTATCTTCATTAAGACTCCAATCCTTTCTAATGCTACTTATGCTTAATTACCTGCAATGGGTTGGAAAAATACGTCAGCTATATGCTGGTGAACACGTATGACTCTATAAAACATTTGAATGACATTACAATACGAATATAGCTTTCTTGAAAAGCTCAGCGGAAGCATTCCTACTTCCGGTATATGTACCACTGCCCTACACACATAACGGTATTCTCAGAGCCAAGAGGCCCTGAATAGAGAACTAGTCATGACCGTTTAGCCTGCGGCTACCTAGCTTTTGACTGATTAGGCTTAATAGTTATGTTTGGATCCTGACACATGCATATTCGGTCTGAGTTGATTTTATTCTCTACTTTGTATTATAACGTTTTAGAGATCATGCAATCTCATTAAATCATTGACTGACTCGTTAAGACAAACACCCGTTCATCTTGTCGAGTATAAATATGTTTTTATTGATTAAAAAGGTTAACGTATTCACCTGTACTGTTGGTGTTGAAAACCTTGACTGATTGATTGATTGTGAGTGATATTTAACCTATACATAATAGATTTGTATAAATATCTGAATGGTGTTTTGATTAAGTTATGATTGCTAAGATTAACCTTGAATTCGTTTATCTTTGATTGTGAATGAAAACACTTAGGTTTTATGTGACGTTTGATGTAGCATGCTTTGGCTTAATAGATCATAACACGTTGGTAAGTTTCTCCAGGTAAGTAAACGGGTCCCTCGGTTGATTGAGATTTGTACGAATTACTTTTCCTTAGGCAAGAAACTTACTACTAGTGATATCATCCTTACAGTTACTACATGCCCGTCAAATTATATCTTTGTTTAACATTACCTTGCTATGAAGTAATGTTTATGAAAACTTTGATTATGAATGTGAATGTTTACAAAATACTTTCAAGGTTAAAGGTCATAGCTTCGATTGATTGATATAACTTAATAACTCCTACCTTATACGGGTACTTAGATTGATAATAAGAAAAGGCAGGATCTTGTTCTACTCGATTGTATGATTGCGCTTGATTATAACTTCCTTCCTTGCACGAACTACGAGAAAATGGTACGTCGGCTTGTCACGACTATTGGGCACGCCTCCCTATGCTATCTATGTGAAAATGAAGGTGGATTTGGGATTAGAAAGCCTCATACTCGTCTCCCCCTTTTATAGGCGTTTCTAGAGACCCATCGCGATACGCGATGGGTTCCTTGTGACCCGTCGCGTATCGCTACGCCGCAATTTGGCGCCGCCTTATCTGGTGGTGACACATGGCCTATCATACCGTGCCACGTGTTGACACGTAGTTGGACACGTGTCCACTTACTGAGCCTCGTCATCGCGCTACGCGATGGTCTAATGAATTGAACCATCGCGTATCGCCACGCCGCCCAAAATATGGGTTGTTGTGCAAGTCCGTCGTGCTACGCGATGGGCTTAATGCCTATCCCATTGCGTATCGTGATGGATGAAGTTTTCTGATTTTTACATTTTGGTCCCTATACTTTATAAGTTAATATATTTAGCTAAAATTTTGTAGGGTTTAAGATGCGGTGTTACAAAATGCAATATCGGGACGAGTAAGGGTCTCATACTGGAGAGCGCCAACAGTTTGTCTGTACCGAGAAGGATCATCCAAAAGAGGACTATCATTAGGAAGCAAGACATGAGAAGTGCCCATAGGAGTGGAAATAGGCTTGCAATCCGCTAGACCCGCCCGATATAAAATGTCCCCAATATATTTTCGTTGGGAAAGAACTAAATCAGATTTTTTGTGAATGACTTCCACACCCTATAAAACAATGCTGTTGCCCCAAATCTTTAAGAGCAAAGAGAGAATTGAGACGAGTAATGAGCTTGGTCACCGTTTCAGCATTGTTATCGGTAATGATGATGTCATCCACATAAACTAGGAGATACACCAATGAACCCTGCGAATTGAGAATAAACAGTGATGGATCGGTCTTTGACTCATGGAACCCCAACTGATGAAGAGCATTTGATAATCTGTTAAACCAGGCACGGGGAGCCTGCTTGAGACCGTATAAAGACTTGTTCATAAGACAAATATGATCCGGTTTGGTAGGATCAACAAACCCTGGTGGTTAGCGCATATATACAATTTCCTCAAGATCACCATGCAGAAAGGCAGTCTGAATATCCAGTTGTCGCAGGGACCATTTGTTTGTAACGGCTAATGATAAAATGGTCCGAATTGAGGCATGTTTGATGACTGGACTGAACGTCTCATGATATTCCACACCGTGTTGTTGATGAAAGCCCTTCGCAACTAACCGGGCTTTAAACCTGCTAATGTTCCCATTTTCATCTGTTTTTAACCTATAAAACCACCTGCAGTCAACGATATTAGCATTAGGTACAGGTGGCACAAGTGTCCATGTGCCATTTTTGTGAAGTGCGTCCAACTCTTCGAACATAACATGGTGCCATTCATTATATTTGTTGGCAATAGTAAAATTGGTTGGCTCAATGGATAAGGAAGAGGTGGTTTTGGCTAGATAGGCAGCCAGATTATATCGATCAGGTTGTTTAGGTTTCTGTCGGAGGTTGGGCGGTCGGGAACGAGCTGCTGTGGGTGGTGGGTTGTTGGAATGGTGGGCCGTGGATGATTTTTGGGCAGCGGGCTGTTCCGTATATGTGTCAAGGGCAGGAGAGGGCTGAGCTGTAGGAGGTGGGGCTGGTTGGTTTTGTTGAGCTGTAACAGTTTCGTTAATGGGAGAAGATTCAGCAATAAGTGGCTGATGGGGTGAGGATGGTTCATTGGTGGTGGGTGTGTTTGATTTTGGTGAGTTAGGTTCATGTGGGAAATCAGGAGGTGGGTTGGGAAAGATAGAGATGTACAGGGAAGCGGGTGGTGGTGATGGGCTCGGTTGTGGTGAGGGTTTGTAAGGGAAGACTTGTTCATTGAATCGAACGTGCCGAGCAATATATATACGCTCAGTGGAGGAATCAAGACATCGATAGCCATGGTGAGAGAGGCTATAGCCAAGAAAGACACACGGGGTAGAGCGGAATTCAATTTTGTGATGGTTGTAGGGGCGGAGGTAGGGAAAACATTGAGAGCCAAAGACTCTCTAAAAGGAATAATCAGATTTGCGAAGAAATGCGTGTTCAAAGGGATATTTGTTGGAGGATACGCGTGAGGGAAGCCGATTAATTAGGTAAACGGTTGTTTCGAAGGCGAAGTGCCAGAAACGTTGGGGTAAAGTTTAATGAGCCAATAGGGAGAGACCCGTTCAACGACATGCCGATGTCGGCGTTCTACAAGCCTGTTTTGCTCGCTGGTGTGTGAGCACGAGTGGCGATGGATGATGCCAAGGTTGCGACATAGGTTGGTAAGAGGTCGGAATTCAACCCCCCCCCCCCCAATCGGACTGAATGCATTTTAATTTTATGTTAAATTGGCGTTCAACCATTGTGATGAAATTTGTTAATATAGCATAAACATCTGATTTTTGTGTTAAGAAATAAAGCCACATATAATGAGTACAATGATCAACACACAACAAATAATACTGGTGACCATCAAAAGATGGTTTCGGAGATGAACACCAAACATCACAATAAACACGATCCAAAATGTTATAACTACGAAAATTAGAATCAGGTAAGTGCAGTTTTGATGATTTTCCCATTTGACAAGAAGAACATAAATCTTTTGATAATTTGTCTGAAACTGGTAAAGAACAATGCGAAACAATAGAATTAAAAACTTGAGCACGAGGATGTCCTAGACGTTGATGCCAAATATTCGAAGAAGCTTTGACAGCGGTGAAGGCAACCTGGGCAGCGACTTGAGTTGTGGAAGGCGGATATAATATAAGCCTTGTTCACTGGGACCAATGAGAAGGGTACTGCGTGTAGACTTGTCCTTCACAACAAAATAAGTAGAGTGAAATTCAAAAAACACATTATTGTCAAGACAAAATTTTTGTACGGATAAAAGGTTTTAAGGTCAGGGACATGAAGAATATCAGAAAGGTTAAAGACTTTGTATTTTGAGTAGAATTTGGATGAGCCAATGTGCAAAATAGGTATTGAATTACCATTGCCAACAAGTAAAGAATCATTACCATAATATGCCTCAGAGTTGTCCAGGCTGGTTAAATCTAGAGTGGCATGATGGGTTGCACCCGCGTCAGGCTTCCAAGCACTTCCAGAGGATGAGGCCGCATCCGAAAAGGTAGAAAAGTTTGCCTGAGGTGGTACCAGTTCCGCTGAGTAGGCTGGTTAGGGCATTGAGATGGATGATACCAGATGCCACATCGGTTGCAGTGACCGTATACGGTGTTTTGAGTGGAAGCCCATCGAAATTGTCGAGTACCACAATTATCTCTGGAACGTGAAGTGAAGGAGCCACGAGATGTCACACCCCGACCAAAGGTGGCGGAACATGTCGGGATGCGACGGATTGCCGATAAGCGCATGGCATTATTTTAAACGATAATATTTAACAAACTCATTTAAATTTCGCAACATCAAATTTCACATAACATACTTGTTCATTAGATAAACATAACAAAATATAGCTAATAAATATTTTTCATTTTTGCTAATATCCTAAAGGGAATTGCGACGTTTTCTTCAAGCTCCCAATATCAACCTAAATGCAAACCTGTAACATTTCATAAAATAAAGTTTATCAACACAAAGGTTGGTGAGCAATTCATAAGTTTGAGCATATTAGTATATAATAAGGAAAGCCACAAAACTCGTATAAGAAACAACAAATAAAAGCAAAAATCTTGGATAAATAGATATCGCTAACACATTAGCGACACCTAGCTATAAGGGGATGCCAAATAATCTAGGATTTTATAGTTATCGTTAATTGCATTATGTTAACGACACCTTACTATAAGGGGTTGCCAAATAGTCTAGGATTTTATAGTTCCACCAACCAAAAGAGATAAACACATAGGCATATAATCTTAGAACACCAAATCGAGCAAATATTTAAGTAAAGTATACAATAATGTTTGTGGTTTAAGATTCAAGTATAAAGCATTTAGTTGAATAAGTATGAAATGTCACCCCCAAAACAAAAGATGAAAAACGGGGTATGAAAGTACTCATATTCAAGTATTAAACTTGGTTCGGAAAAAGTCGGGTAAAGTATATAACAAAGACCACGAAAGTCCTCCATGTAGCATTGCCTTACGAGGCCTGAAACTTAACCAACCGAGGCCGGATAAGTAACTACCAAAGGTAACAAGGGTTGTATTATATATATGTTGTGCCATATGATTCAAGTATTAAGTTAGACTAAGTTAAGCAAATAAAAATGAAAAACTAGCATAGTTTGACTTCCATAAACTTGAAAAACAACATTGAATGATTCTTGAAGTTGAGTGAGGAAAGAGTTTATGAGCAATGATTTATGTGGGAAAGGGTTGGGTATTTATAGGAAGAGCTTAGTTTGGTTAAACAAGTTATTTGGTGGTTAAAACTTGGATTTAATGGATGATAAACCAAACAAGGAGACAAAGGAGACAAGTTGGTCTAGAATTATTTTTATAACTTTCAAAAATGACCGAATGGCCCCCGAAGTTCGTTTTAAGTGATTTTAATGCGTTTTAAGGCCCGAAAAGGATGTTTTCAAGCCCCAACAAGTGTAAAACAATATTGTAACATAAAAACCATCATTTTGATTATATCATAAGTTTCGGTTTACAAAACGGGTCGGTTTACACGACAAACGAATACAAAAACAAATACAATCGAGACCTGAATCTGACGAATGTTACACGAGAGTTGCCACGAGAATAACCACGGTTGCCACGAGAATTGCCACGATTGGGAGGCTATAAGTTGTATATTTTGGGGTTGTTGCAGTTGGTCAAGGTTTGGTGGAGTTGGCAGGAGACCAGGGGAGACCGCAACCGAGGAGTTTGAGGCTGCAGCAAGTAAGGCTTGCGGGTTGTTTTGCACCAGTTTAGTGACCACATAATCATGATCAGATAATAGTGAGTAGATTTCATGAAAAGAGACAGGTGGTAGGCGGCCTAGAAGGGTTCCTTTTAGGCCATTGTATTCTTCTCGTAGCCCTGCAAGAGTGAGCATAACAAGTTCATTATCTTTCTCCGGTTCTCCGATGTTAGCAAGTGCAGTTGCATATTCTTGTACTCTGCAAAGATAGTCAACTGGTTTTTCGTCCCCCGTCATAGTGATGTGGAGTAGTTGACTTCTGAGGGTGAATTCATGAGAAGCAGTGACGGGTGCGTTAGCCCGTTCCAGGGATAGCCATACTTCACGGGATGTTTTTCCCTGAACATGCTGATGCGATTCTTCGGAAACAGTTGAGATGATCAAGGTGCGGATATGAGCATCGTTTGAAATCCAGGGATTGTCAGTGGTTGCAGCTTCAACACTAACCTTTTGTTCTGGACACATAATTGTTCCGTCAACATAACCGAAAAGGTTATGTGATGTTAAGAAAGATTCGATCATGGATCTCCAGTATCCATAGTTGGTAGGTTTGCGAGCAAAGGCGAATTTGTGTGAGTTGTGGGTGGTCTTTTCTTGGTTTGAGAAAGTAAGTATGGCTGCCATTGAAGAAAAAAAAAAACTGGCCAGAGGTAGAGGCAGGCTGTAGAGGGTAGGCGGCAGAAGGTTGATATAGGGTTAGAGAGAAAGTAGGAGCGGATTTGGCTCTGGTACCAAATTAAATTGATATTGTTATTCAAATCATAATGAAGAGATTACATCCAGATATATAGAGTAACTAAATACACTTAGCTAACCTTTACAATATAACAACTAATAATAATAAACCAATCTAGCCGACATGGTCTAATAGGAAATTAATTCCCTTGCTCTTCACATCAATAATTCGGTACATACATACACCAACCGAATCCCTTATATTTTGCGATTCGATATTCAAAAGGATCCTATCTATATATAACAAGATATATATCAAGTAAAGTACAGCGATAATGGTCACATGTTGCTATTACCAATGAGCTCAGGCTTGAGATCATTTAAGGTTGGATCGATTCGAGCTTTTAGTAAGCGGTTTGGCTCGTTTACACCCCATATATACAACACAACACGGAGAACATCAATATCACCCGAACTCAAAGATCGAGAGTTGTAAAACAATTGCACGTATTATAAGTTATAGCAAGTGCATGAATTTTTACACAATACCGAAAAGTATTTTGAGGACAATAAACATGAATTATATAAACATCAAACTTATTAATTATACCCAACCTCGTGCTATTTGCCATTGCATATATGCATATAATCATGGCACAGGACACTCCTCTATGTTCCAGATCTCCTTTGCATACTGAGAGATTGTTCGGTCACTGCTAAACTTCCCACTTCCCGCGGTGCTTAAAATCGACATCTTTATCCATCTCTTCCGGTCCCTGTAACCATCAATAATCAAAGTCAACGCACATGGTCAAAATAACCGTTAACAACAAAATTTGTAAAATCTTACTTGTATGCTTCATCCACTTTAGCTTGTGTGTCTATGTAGGTTGGGAAGTCATGGCCAACAAGAAAGTAGTCGCCTCGGCCATACCCAGAGTTTCCTTCCAAAGAATCGAGAAGCGGTTCATAATCATAGCTTCCAAACGCCTTTGATCTAATAAATTGCTTAGCCTCTTCATATCTAGGATCCGGTTTGAACTGCATATTAACAAAGAATATAATATAATATAAATATAATAGCTTTCTAAATAATTTAGAAAGTCATAGTGGTCTGACCAGTCCATTCTCTCGGTCCTTCCGGAGCTTGGGGACTTGATCTGCTGTTGCTCCAAAGAGGAAAAAGTTTTCTTCTCCAACTTCTTCTCTGATTTCAACATTAGCTCCATCTAATGTTCCTATAATTAAGCATCCATTAAGTGCAAATTTCATGTTACTTGTACCACTAGCTTCCATGCCAGCTGTGCTAATATGTTGTGATAGTTCACTTCCTGGTATAAGAACCTCGGCTACAGATACATTGTAATTGGGCACGAAAACCACCTGCAAAATTAACAAATTTGTTGAATATTTAACACCTTTATAAGAATAATTGATTATTTAGTACCTTCAGGTATTCATTAACTTCAGGATCAGTGTTAACAACGGCACCAACATCATTCACAAGCTTCACTATTCTTTTGGCATTTGTGTATGTTGCAAATGCTTTTCCACCAATCATGATGGTTCTTGGGGTCGTCGCTTTCCGCTCTACAGGACTCATTTCCTGTTTCAAATGCATTAACTCTTAATAAATTCAAACAGTTTGAATATTATTTGTTCATAAGGGCTATAAAGAATTTAGGACTGTAAACGAACCGAGCGTTCAGTGAACCATTTATGAACCGTTTGGTAGGACATTTGTGTATTTAATAAACAAACATGACAAAAGTTTTTGTTCATTTAGGTAAACGTATGAACAAGAACACGTCTTGTTTGTTCATTTATGGTCATCAATGTTTGTTCATTAAAATATGTTTATGTTCGTTTACATTCATTTTCCGTTACTTTACGTGTCTTTAAGTTCGTTCGTTAAAATATCCATTTAAATTGTTTAGGCCCATAACAACTTTGTCTAGTTAAATAACTTTCAAGGGGTAATACATTGTTGTTCACATTTACGATTTACCTTTAAATGGATTTAGCTCAATTATGTTTATTCACTTACATTCATGGACCATTCTTTAACTGTTAATGAACTGACATGAACGAACATAAGCAAGTTCATTTGATTAATGAACAAGCACGAAAAAAAACTCAATTCGTTTAATGTTCGTGCTCAATCATTTGTTAAGTTAAAGTTAAACGAACGAACACAAACATGCTCCGTTTGGTTCGTTTACAAGCCTGCTACAGATGACATGTTGATAGTGTTTTACAGTTTTTTTTTTCATATAATCATGGATGTTATAAGCAGAAGTGGAATAAACTCACCTTCAATTTTTTGTACCTATAAACAGCACCCAAAATATTCAACAGTTGTCTTTTATACTCGTGGATTCGTTTCACTTGAATATCAAAAAGGCTATTTGGGTCAATGCTTTCGCCTGTAACACGTGATATGTACTGCACTAATCTCTGCTTGTTGGCCATCTTAGCCGAGTCCCATTCAGCTTGAAGTTCTGGATTGTCAACAAACTTTTGAACAGAAAATATCATTAATCATATTTTGTTAAGCAAAATGAATATTTAATGACAGTTAGAATAACAATGAATGGAAAAACATACCTCACGCAGACCCACAAGTAGGTCTAGGTTAGTCACCCATTTGTCTGTTTTCAACCACTTAGTTATAATTAAACTAAGTTCAGGGCTGCAGAATTTGAGCCACCTTCTAGGTGTTATGCCATTGGTTTTATTTTGGAACTTAGTTGGCCAAATGGAAACATAATCTGCAAAGAGCTCAGCTTTTAAGATATCACTGTGCAACTGTGCTACACCATTGACCTGCAAAATAAGATTAAACATGAAGTTAGCCAGTTTTTCAAGAACCAAAAAAGATTATTAAAGATGAAGTTTTTCTTACTGTATGCCCAGAGACGACACACAAGTTTGCCATGCGGACAACGGGCTTATTTGGGTTGTGATCCAGAATGCGGATATCAGAAATCTTACTTTCAAGGTCAGGACGTGTTGATTTTATCATTGCAATGAACTGCATAAAGTATGATCATATAACTGATTAGCAATAACAAATATAATGGTTACACAATTAATGTTGAGATATTAATAAGTTAAGTACCCGTTTATCAATTTCTTCTATGATTTCCATGTGGCGAGGAAGAAGCTTTGACATCACAACTTGTGACCATTTCTCTAATGCCTCGGGCAGAACAGTGTGATTCGTATATGCAATTGTCCTGGTTAATGGTCAAAGAAAAACTCATGGTTAATTAAGACCAAATAGTAATATTAATCTTATAACAAACATTAAATATTTGAATACTTTGAAGTAACATCCCAAGCTTCATCCCATCCTAATCCTTCTTCATCCATCAGCAATCTCATCAGTTCAGGTATTGCAAGAGTCGGATGTGTGTCATTCAGTTGCACTGCCACCTTGGACGGAAACTCTGACCACTCACGCGCACCTGTTCCATCTTTTCTTTCCTTAAATCTGGAGATAATATCCTGAAATAATTCCAATATAAAAATTACACATTTATCATCTCCTGGTATAAAGTTACAAGAAGAAAGATTGATAAAAAAAAACCTGTAACGAGGCACTGCATAGGAAAAACTGTTGTTTCAGTCGAAGAAGTTTTCCTTCTTCTGTAGCATCTCCAGGATATAAAACAGCACAAATCTGCAGGTAATAACTTATACTATTCACACATTGCACTCGAATAAGGAATATATTGTTTTTAAAGAAAATAAAGTTTTATTGCACCTGTGCAGCTCTAGCATGTAGTTCAGCAGCAGACTGATATTGTCCATCATTAAACTGGAACAAGTTGAAGTCTTGAGCACTAGCTTTGGCCTCCCAAAGGCGAAGACTATTAGTATTCTTGGTTTTGAATCCTGGAATTGGAATGTCATATGCCAGGGCTTGTAGAACCTCTCCACCAACCCATTTTCGACTGTAATAAATTAATAATATAAAAAGATTAAAACTATTTCAAATAAAGTTAACCAGGTTAAACAGGAATTTGAAGACAGTGCTTACGATCCTGTAGGAAGGACTTCAACATGGCCAAAGAATCTAACTGGAAACACGACATCATGCCTGACAACCTCCCAAGGACTAAACTTCTGTTTCATTTCAGAGAAAGTAGAAAAAGGTTAGTTATATACGAATAATAAAAAAAGTATGAGGAAGAGTTGAGACCTCAAGCCAATCTTCTGCCAACTCTTCTTGTCCTGCTTTAGTGATCCTCTGCTTGAAGAGTCCATACCTGTACCTTAATCCATACCCCCATGCTGGCAAGTTTAATGTTGCCATTGAGTCCAAAAAGCAAGATGCAAGCCTCCCCAAACCACCATTACCAAGTGCCATATCTTTCTCCTGCAATTGTTTAAATTGCAAACCATTGGTGTGTTTACAGATAAGCGTGAATCAAAGATATAACATGTAATAACAGATTATTCACCTGCTCAGTGATTTCTTCAAGTTCATGACCGAGCTTGTTCAGAGCACTAGAATATGCATCTTGAATATCCAGGTTCCCAATGGCATTAGTCAAAGCGCGGCCTTGAAGAAACTCCATAGATAGGTAGTATGTTTGTTTTGGGTCAACTTTGTGATAATGCAGGTAAGTCTCATTCCATTGCTGCAGAAGCAAAGAAGATCCAAAAATTGGTAAAACAAAATCCAAACTATGCCACAACAAGAGCCTAGTTAGTTAAAGTTCTGAGCCTAGTTAGTTAAACTCTTAATATTTTAGTCAATTCAATATCTACACCATTGATAATACATTAGACCTTTAGAGCACCTCCAACAAGCACCAGAAACAAAGGTCCGGATGACGTAGTGGAGGGCAGACGAGGAGGTCACGAACGAGGCGGCGTTGTGGTCCGGAGATGCAGACGGTCCAGCGGACGGGGAGGGTGGGCCACCACTCTCACATACACATATATATACAATTTCAATATTTTTTGTTTATGGAGATTTGGTGCTGTAGAAGAAATTGGGTGTTTTCGAAAAAAGTTAGGAATCTGACGTGGCAGTGTAGCGTTGGAGATGCTGTTATAGCTTAGTAAAAAAGTGAGCTTTGTGTCTACTTATTTGATGTATAATCAAAATACTGAAGAAAAACATCTTTTCCATGTATAGTGATTATATTTATGTATGTGTGTGTGACTGTAAGTTATTAACATAATTACAAAAGTTGAGGTTAAGTAGTTTTACTTGTATCAGACGGTCACGAACGCTTTTTGCTGCCGCATAATATGCTTGTTCGGGCTCAAACTTGACAGGTGAAAAATGTGGACTGTATTGAGCATGATACTTGATATTGGATGCAATAGCTGCTGGATCTTCTGCTAGTGGATGAGCCGCAACAGGAATCTTATCAGCGACAGGAACCTTATCGGAGGTCTTAGGTTTAGCAGCACCATTGACTTTTGTGGTGGTCGTCATCCCTGGAATGTCCAGAGGCTATTCTACTTTATATACTGCACAGGTAAATTTGATCCATTAACAGTAATCGCACACGTTGATCTGATATGGTTCATAAAGCAAAAGATTCATACAATAAGCCAAAAAAACATACATCACCCCCCTTCCTCCCTCCTTCTAAAGTAATATCATAAAAATTGTCTGTTTGACTCAATAGTTGGCCGAAACTGGCTTTCGATTAATACAAAAGCGATTACATACTAATTTCATGAATCACAGGGAGAATTATATGGCAATCAATCATTTCAAATGAAATTATTAGTTAACCAAATGATGAGTAAAGTGTGTGATCAGTTAGACATAACAAACCCTAACTTAAAGCAAAAACAAACTTATTAGCTGATTCATCATCAATTCAATCACAACAGAAGTAAAAAAAAGCAAAATCACATATATCAATATTAGTGTGAGAATGAACACTCACACGATGAAATCAGTCTTTCAAATTCTCAGAGAGATTGCAATGTGGCTTAAAAATGTACAGGTTTAGTGAGAAAGATAATAAGAAAAGTATTAATAGACAAAATAAAGAAGATATTTTAACAGAAAGTTCCAAAAGCAAAATTGCGAAAAGTACCTGATGGAATATGCGTGCAGTGTGAGAGATAAGTAATGGAGGTCGGTTAAATTGTGAGTGATTATTGTGTGGTGTTCGAGAGTGAAGACGATGATGATATTATTATTATTTTGAGTGAGCTGATATTTTCGGGGTGGCACGTGTGGAAGGAATGACACGTGAGAGTAACGGATCGCAAGGACGTTGAATGGAGATCCGAGTCGTATGAAGCCTTTATATTATACCCTTTGTTTTTTCAAATGGTTGTTTATATGGACTCCTTGAGGTTGGGTGTTTCGATAATCGTTAATCTGTCACGGATATTATGTCTTTCTTCGACCGATTTTATCAGTTAGAGTTCCAATACGCTGCAAAAAAGATCGAGTATTGAGAGTTTAGCATCATTCGTTGACTTATACTACATTTAATGATGGCTTGTATTTGTGTTACTTAAGTTACGTATATTTATTACACGTCCACCCATAGTTATGGTGTTAATATGATTTTTCATTAACACTTGAAAACACCATGATCTTAATTTTATAATTTATTCACAACATGATTTTATCTCAAACTCTTCATGATCATTACACTTCTACAATTTATTAATACTCGATATAATTATATTTGATACAAGTTATCTAGTCGTTTCAACATTTTTTTAGCTTACATCAAGATGCTAGAATGATTACATAATTTTCTCCTCTACTACTTGTTTAGCTCACATAGTAAGTTGTACAACTTCTTCACACAAAATATTACGTACCTCATTGCAAGTCATTGATCATTTCAATTGGATTATCGTATGTAAAATATAATAGATGATAATTTAAGTTATTTTGTTTAACTTTTATATAAAATACATATTGTTTGTACATCAAGTCAGTGTGTGACATTTGTTGATACTTCGGATGAAATCGAATAGTATATAGATTGATTGCATAGTCTACTTCTCTACCAATCGATGCTGATGAATATAATGGCTAAATATTGAGGTTCAACAAAATATGAAGGTCCTTGGTGCAAATAGATTATGTTGTCACAAGGTCACCGTGAGTGGCGTTCACGGGAAGAGCCAGCCAGGGGACACGGCTCACACGCCCATGGCCCTTTTTTCTCTCCATGACTTCACATGTTGTGAAAGCCAATCAAATGCATCAATGCATTTTTCATAATTTTTCTTATCCTTGTAACAAGCAAATAAATATATAAATAATATAGTATGTATTCATTTAACATGGACCAAAATTATATATATTTTCTTTGAACAACGTATTTGTCGTATGTGAGACTTGAGCCTATTGAAAGTTAATCTTGAACCCATTTATCGAGAAAGTTGAATGGGCAAAGTGAAAGTATATTAGTAAGAATAATATGAATTATTTCGTTTCCTAGAATAAGTGTTTTCTTGTTTTTCAAGTTGTTAATTATTATAAATAGAGGGTTAGATTTTATGTATTTGCAAGTGTCAAGAATTACAATAAAGAGAAAGAGCCGATCTTGATTGAGATCAAACTTCGTGTTCGTAGGGCCTGATTTCCAACAAAACCCAATACCTCCCGGTCTACCACACCCTCCCAGCCCGACAAAATTATATATAATGGGCTCAAGTTTTGTTCTAGAACACTAAAATAATTCATACTACAATTTTTTTTATTATTATATACAAAGCAAAAATCAATGCTAAATTTTTCAAATACAAAACTTTATAGAACACCATACGGTATACAACTAGTTTAATTGTATATGAAAATATTTCTTTAATCATACTCGTTCGTTGAACTTGACAGAACAAATTAAGATCAGAAGTAATAAAACAAGTGAACTGATTTAGATACAATATGGATCAATGATGTTGATTAGACATGGTGTCTGCATGTAATTTTTGAAGCTTGCATATGGTTTAGTTTTTTATTATTTGATGATATTTAAACCTTACTTTTATTATTAAAATGTTTGATAATGCATAGAAATGCTTCTCTATGCAGGGGATTTGTCAAAATGTCAGCAACCTGTTCTCGTGTTCCACAATGCTCCAGCTCAATACTTCATTCACTTACTAGTGCACGTAGAAAATGAAATCGAACACTAATGTGTTTACATATCCCATGAAACACCGGATTTTTGGATAACATAATAATAGAAGTGTTGTCATAGTTGATTATTGTTCTTCCTTCCATCTTAATGCCAAATTCATCAAAGATACCCAGAATCCAAATAACTTGACAAGCACAAGCAGCTGCAGCAACATATTCTGCTTCAGTAGATGATAACTTGGATTATACTTAAATCACACAAAGGTTTATATAGTTGAAGAATATTAATTTTGTTTTGGGTGTATACTAAAAAATATTGTAAATGGATATCAAAACTGAAGTATTTCGAATGAAAAGCTTGATTCGATAAATGAAGCCAACAGGCTATAAATACACCAAAGTAAATAACAAATACAACGCATAAAAAGGAAACTAACTACTGACTAAAATAGATAAAGACTAGGCTAAATAATCAGCCAACTAAAGAAATCTTCCTCCCACGTGCAAGACCAATTCAGCTTTATTCAAAATACTCCAACGAATCTTCTAACGACATTAAGAACTTGCAACTACTCCTGCAAACCCTCCCTCAAACATGACAGGGACTTCTTCACTTACTATGCAGGGGATTTGTCAAAATGTCAGCAACCTGTTCTCGTGTTCCACAATGCTCCAGCTCAATACTTCATTCACTTACTAGTTCACGTAGAAAACAAAATCGAACACTAATGTGTTTACATATCCCATGAAACACCGGATTTTTGGATAACATAATAATAGAAGTGTTGTCATAGTTGATTATTGTTCTTCCTTCCATCTTAATGCCAAATTCATCAAAGATACCCAGAATCCAAATAACTTTGACAAGCACAAGCAGCTGCAGCAACACATCTGCTTCAGTAGATGATAACTTGGATTACACTTAAATCACACAAAGGTTTATATAGTTGAAGAATGTTAATTTTGTTTTGGGTGTATACTAAAAAATATTGTAAATGGATATCAAAACTGAAGTATTTCGAATGAAAAGCTTGATTCGATAAATGAAGCCAACAGGCTATAAATACACCAAAGTAAATAACAAATACAACGCATAAAAAGGAAACTAACTACTGACTAAAATAGATAAAGACTAGGCTAAATAATCAGCCAACTAAAGAAATCTTCCTCCGACGTGCAAGACCAATTCAGCTTTATTCAAAATACTCCAACGAATCTTCTAACGACATTAAGAACTTGCAACTACTCCTGCAAACCCTCCCTCAAACATGACAGGGACTTCTTCACTTACTATGCAGGGATTTGTCAAAATGTCAGCAACCTGTTCTCGTGTTCCACAATGCTCCAGCTCAATACTTCATTCACTTACTAGTTCACGTAGAAAATGAAATCGAACACTAATGCGTTTACATATCCATGAAACACCGTATTTTTGGATAACATAATAATAGAAGTGTTGTTATAGTTGATTATTGTTCTTCCTTCCATCTTAATGCCAAATTAATCAAAGATACCCAGAATCCAAATAACTTTGACAAGCACAAACAGCTGCAGCAACACATCTGCTTCAGTAGATGATAACTTGGATTATACTTAAATCACACAAAGGTTTATATAGTTGAAGAATGTTAATTTTGTTTTGGGTGTATACTAAAAAATATTGTAAATGGATATCAAAACTGAAGTATTTCGAATGAAAAGCTTGATTCGATAAATGAAGCCAACAGGCTATAAATACACCAAAGTAAATAACAAATACAACGCATAAAAAGGAAACTAACTACTGACTAAAATAGATAAAGACTAGGCTAAATAATCAGCCAACTAAAGAAATCTTCCTCCCACGTGCAAGACCAATTCAGCTTTATTCAAAATACTCCAACGAATCTTCTAACGACATTAAGAACTTGCAACTACTCCTGCAAACCCTCCCTCAAACATGACAGGGACTTCTTCACTTACTATGCAGGGGATTTGTCAAAATGTCAGCAACCTGTTCTCGTGTTCCACAATGCTCCAGCTCAATACTTCATTCACTTACTAGTTCACGTAGAATATGAAATCGAACACTAATGTGTTTACATATCCATGAAACACCGGATTTTTGGATAACATAATAATAGAAGTGTTGTCATAATTGATTATTGTTCTTCCTTCCATCTTAATGCCAAATTCATCAAAGATACCCAGAATCCAAATAACTTGACAAGCACAAGCAGCTGCAGCAACATATTCTGCTTCAGTAGATGATAACTTGGATTATACTTAAATCACACAAAGGTTTATATAGTTGAAGAATATTAATTTTGTTTTGGGTGTATACTAAAAAATATTGTAAATGGATATCAAAATTGAAGTATTTCGAATGAAAAGCTTGATTCGATAAATGAAGCCAACAGGCTATAAATACACCAAAGTAAATAACAAATACAACGCATAAAAAGGAAACTAACTACTGACTAAAATAGATAAAGACTAGGCTAAATAATCAGCCAACTAAAGAAATCTTCCTCCCACGTGCAAGACCAATTCAGCTTTATTCAAAATACTCCAACGAATCTTCTAACGACATTAAGAACTTGCAACTACTCCTGCAAACCCTCCCTCAAACATGACAGGGACTTCTTCACTTACTATGCAGGGGATTTGTCAAAATGTCAGCAACCTGTTCTCGTGTTCCACAATGCTCCAGTTCAATACTTCATCCACTTACTAGTTCACGTAGAAAATGAAATCGAACACTGATGTGTTTACATATCCCATGAAACACCAGATTTTTGGATAACATAATAATAGAAGTGTTGTCATAGTTGATTATTGTTCTTCCTTCCATCTTAATGCCAAATTCATCAAAGATACCCAGAATCCAAATAACTTTGATAAGCACAAGCAGCTGCAGCAACACATCTGCTTCAGTAGATGATAACTTGGATTACACTTAAATCACACAAAGGTTTATATAGTTGAAGAATGTTAATTTTGTTTTGGGTGTATACTAAAAAATATTGTAAATGGATATCAAAACTGAAGTATTTCGAATGAAAAGCTTGATTCGATAAATGAAGCCAACAAGCTATAAATACACCAAAGTAAATAACAAATACAACGCATAAAAAGGAAACAAACTACTGACTAAAATAGATAAAGACTAGGCTAAATAATTGGCCAACTAAATAAATCTTCCTCCCACATGCAAGACCAATTCAGCTTTATTCAAAATACTCCAACGAATCTTCTAACGACATTAAGAACTTGCAACTACTCCTGCAAACCCTCCCTCAAACATGACAGGGACTTCTTGTCTTGGTTGTTTGCAAGAGAGCATACTCCCATCTGATCTCTTAGCTTTAGAAATGCTTCTCTATGCAGGGGATTTGTCAAAATGTCAGCAACCTGTTCTCGTGTGCCACAATGCTCCAGCTCAATACTTCCTTCACTTACTAGTTTACGTAGAAAATGAAATCGAACACTAATGTGTTTACATATCCCATGAAACACCGGATTTTTGGATAACATAATAATAGAAGTGTTGTCATAGTTGATTATTGTTCTTCCTTCCATCTTAATGCCAAATTCATCAAAGATACTCAGAATCCAAATAACATGACAAGCACAAGCAACTGCAGCAACATATTCTGCTTCAGTAGATGATAACGCCACAATGCTTTGCTTCTTTGTAACATCGTGAAAATAACGGGTTAAAAATACCAAAGTTCCAAAGTTCAAGGACAAAAGTAGAAAATTCTGATTCTGTGGCCGATCGCTATACGCGACGGCGTTGGACCAACGTCATCGCGTATCGCGATAACGTGGTCTGACAGGTGGGCACGTGTCCCACCACGTGGCAAAACGTTCGCCATGTGTCACCACATGGCACCGAGTCCACCACGTGGCAAGCCTACAAGGTGTGTCATCACCCTATGTCGTGATACGCGATGCCTGTCTTTGAGACCATCATGTATCGCGATGGGTTCCCGGGTCAGCCTATAAAAGGGGGTCTCTAGCACATTCCTTCATCACATAACTTCATACAACACTTTCTCTATCTAAAATACTCACTCTCACTCTACCTCGATAAATGTGCCAAACCTCCTCGTAATCCGTGATATAAAACCGGCATTTCCTCGATCTTCGTGCCATAACCCGATGATGTTACATTGAAGTACGAGCCCTCCCGAGACGACCCCGACGCCCGCCTCGAAGTGCGTGACTTGTTATGAAGATTGGTGTGCCTCGATTCGCGTGACAAGGAAGGTGTTGATCAAAAGAAGCTCGAGAAACCAAAAGGTGTCGAAGTGCTGCCCAAGTGTCTAGCGTGTTGATAAGTCAACCAAGGTAGGAATAATGCTCGAATAAAATATTAATACAACATTAAAAGGTTTAAAACCATAAGTCGAGGATATACTCAATGCCTCGAAAAAAAACAAAAGAAAGTAAAACAAAGAAAATATATAAAGATAAAAGATATAACTCTTTGTAAGGAAAGAATGATTATTATTTAAAGAATTTTAGATAATAATAAAGAAATAAAAGTATACGGTTCTTCAAGAAGAAGAAACGTAATATTTAAGAATAATAAACAAGTAAAACTAATGGTTTAAACTTGTTAAAGAAATAAAAGTATTTGGAACTAAAGGTTCATAAAGAAAATATAATCGAGGTAAAGATTACACAAAAGAGACTAAAGGTCTTAAGCCAGCTTAGAGATCTGGTATCAATAAAATATTATACTCGTACTATAAGTCCGAGATAGCGAAGACGAACCGATCAGTGAAGTGAAGCTGATCCTTTTAAAAGGTGAATATGCCCAACTTTTATAACTTGTATTATCGAGTCAAACAAATTGAATACATGAGATTACGTATCTTTAAAACATTATAAACAAAAGTAATCGTTGGCCCTCATCTTGTTGTGTACGTTTGTTTGAATCCTTACATATGTGGTTATACCGTGGGCACACCGCGCCACACCTGGTTATTTTCCTCTGCCATGATGTGCCGGACCTGAATTACGTCCGAGCGAGGGTAATCATGTGTATACTGATGGTGTCTAAGTAATATCGAACGTTGTAGTGTTCATTGAGCGGTTTCAAGTAGAGCTAAGTTTATAATTGTGTTTTGAATTTAACTTGATTATTCCTAAGCCACGATGGGCCGGACCTAAGTTATGTCTCGAGGGGTAATAAAGTAAAGAAAATATTTTATGCGTCAATTTATTCACCAGCATGTGTTGCTGGCGTATTTTCAAACATTTTACAGGTTACGAAGGTTAGCCGTGCTTGAAGAATCAAAGTTGATGGTAGATGATCTGATGGCTCAGATCCTTTAGTTAAACTTCAAAATATATGTAAATGGTGGTTTATCAAACAAGTAATGTTTGTAAAACTTTAAACGGGTATTTTATAATCCCGTCTTTTGATTTGTAAATATAATATTTTAATCCACGCTAAATATATTTTCTGCATTTAATCCGCAACTCTGATTAATTGACAAAAACGGTACCAACATTTGTGTCACACGCCTAGGCCGTAGTTTGGGGTGTGACAAGTGTTGGTATCAGAGCCATCGATCTTAGCGAATTAGGTATTAATTGATAATGCCTAAGCTTCGATCCAAGTGAATAAAAATTATTACTACTTGTTTAATTTAAATAGGGATAAGATAGGCTAGTAAACATTTTCTATCCCTCCTCACTCTAAACCACCCTTAGATGTCTTTTAAGAAAATAATCGACGGCTTCGACGCAAGGAGAGCTGGAAACCCCGAACCAATTCCGAAGGACGACATGAGTGAAGACTATTATGAATATTTCTTCAACCAAGATCACCAAATTGAACGACCCACACCGGTTTACTTTTCCGGCACTGAACAACTACCAATCAGCATGCCCGACGATCCACCGATGCAAAGGTACGGCCCTCCCTGAACCTCAAGTTATCATCCGTCAAGCATCCCGAGTATCATCCGTCAGACATTCCGACGTATCACCCGTCCGACATCCCGATGTATCATCCGTCTGACATTCTGATGTATCATCCATCCAACCCCCATCCCGACGTATCATCCGACTAAATGCAATGTCACACCGACCAAAGGCAATGGCACACAGGAACCTCTGCTTATAACTCTGTAGATTCTCACCCCAAACCTTACAATATACCTTCTACAAAACTAAAAACGAGGGTTACTCAACCGTATGAGAGTTATCGTTTGCACCCATTGGTAGCTGATACAGCAAAAGCTATGAAAGAAGATGAAGACCCCGAGGAAGAGGAAGATCCTGAAGAAGATCCAGAAGGGGAAGAAAGCAGTAACAACTTCAATGGAGGAACCAACGAATTGTGATTGTCCGCCAAATCAAGGATGTGTGCAACCGTTCTTCCACAAGAGTCCAAGCTATGGTTCTGTAGACCCTTATGTGCTAGTGATTCAATAAATCAAGAACAAGTATCCGCCAAACTTCCCACCATATCAAGGCAAAATGCCTTCAATTAAAGAACAAGCAGACGAGATTTATGAACAAGAGGCAGCAGTTGAAGCCTTTTACAACTACCCGTCCGATGTTACCTCGTCGCCATATCCAAAGACTCACTATGACATCGTGATGATGGGATACCGAGATCCGCCTCCACAATACGGATATCCAAACTTCATTCCACAATCCCAAGAAGAACATCTCGATCGAGAATTACACAAAACTAATGAGTTGAGGAAGAAGGTGGCTGATGACGGAATCAAAAAGAAGAAGATGGGAGACAAGCTTCTTCATAAGTGCGCCAAGATGACCAAAATGGTGAAAAAGTTCATGAAGGATTAGGAAAATAAGGATGGTGTTAATGTTTATATGTGTGTTCAAAATAAAGAATGTTAAATCGTTCGAAGTAAGGATAGGAATAAAAATTTATATATCAAGTAAAGATATATATATATATATATATATATATATGTTTGTGTGTATTGAAATAATATATATATCATTTATGATATATATATATGTATGTATGTATGTATGTATGTATGTATGTATGTATGTATGTATGTATGTAATAAATAAGATGAATAAATATGCTTAAGAAATGAATGTAAATATTTCAGTATGTCGAATCAAGAACAAAACAATGCGGAAGCTTCTCAACGAAGGGAAGGTGACCGTATTCAAGATGAACAAGAACAAATACCCAAAAAATACATGAATCAAATACAAGGATGATTAAGAAATCCGTGAGAGCTGAATCTCATATTAGGACCCAAACTAGACAAACTCATTCTGTCGAACCTGACCGAAAATCCGTTAAATCCCGTCCTAAACTATCTCATATTGAGGAAAGTGTTCATGAGTCAAATATTGATGGTGGCATTAAACAAAAATTTAAGAAACTTAAATCGAAAGTTGCTCGTTTAAAAACTTCAAGAATTTCGGTCCTAAAGAATTCTATGGCGACAAGGGTGCCATTGCGACACTAAGGTGGCTAGAGGAGATGGAGTCAATTGTAATAATCAACAAGTGTTCCGATCAAGAGAAGATACAGTATACAACACAAATGTTCATGGGCGAAGCTATGGAGTGGTGGAATATATTGATTATGAGCAAGGGAAGAGAAGTTTTGTACAATCTGATGTGGGAGGAGTTTAAGGAAATGGTGTTAGCTAAATTTTGTCCGATGCATGAAACCGATCTAATCCAAACCAAATTCCGTAATCATAGAGTTATAGGAACTAATCTCCGTGAGTACAACACCAAGTTTCACGAGTACTGTAGACTCGTGTCCCAGCTGGTAACCCCTGAGTCCAGCAATGTCAAGATAAATATGGAGACTTTCGCGGGAAATTCGCGACATGGTGAGGTCTCACTTACCTCAAACTGCCGATTCTACCATGGAATTGGCTGGTTATTTAATGAATGGTCTGATTCGTAATAAGAAAGAAGACAAGAAGGTGGTGCCGTCAAGTGACCACAAAAAGACTGGAGGTGCCCGATTCAAGGACAAAGGTGTAGATCAACGCAAAACTGGATTCAATTCCAACTACACCCAATGTAGGATATGCAAGAAATACCACAAGGGTAAATGCCACTTTGCTCTATCTCCAACCACAACTGTTTGCGACTCTTGTCACAAACCCGGCCACCCAAAGGACGATCGTTGGAAGAAGACGATGACTTGCTACCATTTCAAGGAAATGGGACACCTAAGCTTTGAGTGCCCCAAGAACAGGCCTGCTGCTGGTGGTGCGGGTGGAAGTGGCCAAAAGAATGAGACAAGAAAAGGAAATGCAAGAGTTTTGTTCTCGATACCAAAAAAGCGACCGACATGCCGGAAAACCATCACTAGTACGTTCTTAGTTAATGACATGTATGCTAGAGTTTTGTTCGATTCAGGTGCCAACTTAAATTTTATAGATTATAACTTTTGTAGTCTATTAAACGAACCTCTAACAAAATTAAATAAAACTCAAAGCGTCGAGACTGCTAGTGATTAAATCGTTAAAATATCAGAAGCTCAAGAAAACGGAAAAATTTTATTAGCTGGTTACGTTCTGCATATTCAATTGCTAACCATGACTCTTGTTGGTTTTGATATAGTACTTGGTATGGACTGGTTATCCAACAATCATGCCCGTATCATTTGCAATAGCAAAACTGTTGAACTTCAAATCCCTGATAAATAAACCATTCGAATTGAAGGGGATAAAGACGCTGGCCAAGTTAGCATAATCTCCATGATAAAGGCTAAAAAATGTTTAAATCAAGGATGCTTAGCATTCATGGCCTACGTCACAAAAGAATCCAAACCAAATGAGATAAAGTACGTACCTATTGTCTCTGAATTCTCAACGTTTTTCCCGATGAACTGCCTGGTATTTCTCCCAATCGAGAAGTCGATTTTAGGATAGATCTTATGCCTGGGACTGCTCCAATCGCCAAAGCCTCATATCGTCTAGCTCCAACTAAAATGAAGGAACTAAAGAAACAAGTAGACGAACTACTTGAGAAAGGTTTTATCCGTCCAAGTTCATCACCATGGGGAGCGCCGATTCTTTTCGTCATGAAAAAGAATGGATCCATGCATATGTGTATCGATTAACGAGCCCTAAACAAAGTAACCATCAAGAATCGATACCCACTACCTCGAATCGACGATCTGTTCGACCAACTTCAAGGCGCAAGCTATTTCTCTTAAATCGATCTGCGTTCTGGTTATCACCAACTCAAAGTTCAATCCGAGGATATCCCGGAAACCACGTTCCGAACAAGGTATGGATTATGAGTTCATGGTCATGCCGTTTGGTCTCACTAATGCCCCAGCCGCGTTCATGGACATGATGAATCGAATCTGTAAACCTTACTTAGATACATTTGTTATCGTATTCATCGACGACATACTTAGTTATTCTAAGTCAAAGGAAAATCATGTTTCGCATCTCCGAATCTTACTTGAATTACTTAGAACCAAGAAGTTGTACGCTAAGTTCTCGAAATGCGAATTCTGGCTTCACGAAGTACAATTTCTTGGTCATATCATAAATGTAAATGGAATTCAAGTGGACCCCGCAAAGATTGAAGCTATCTCTAAGTGGGAGATTCCAAAGTCACCAACCGAGATCCGTAGTTTCTTAGGTTTGGCCAGCTACTATCATAGATTCATTGAAAACTTCTCACGAATTCTTGTTCCTTAAACTTCGTTAACTAGTAAAAATATTAAGTATGAATGGGGAACCAAACAGCAAGAGGCGTTCGATATACTCAAACAAAAACTCACCCAAGCACCTACACTGGCATTGCCAGAAGGTACCGAGGATTTTGTCGTCTTTAGTGATGCGTCTCATTCCGGTTTGGGATGCGTACTAATGCAACGAAAGAAAGTAATCGCTTAGGCCTCTTGTCAACTCAAGGTACACCAAAAGAATTACATAACTCACGATCCAGAGTTAGGCGCCATAATTTTTTCTTTAAAGATATGGAGGCACTATCTCTATGGAGTCAAATTTGTCATGTATACCGACCACAAGAGTTTAAAACACATATTCGAGAAAAAAGAACTCAACATGCGTCAATGACGCTAGATGGAAACATTGAATGACTACGACTGTGAAATCGTTTATCACAAAGGAAAAGCCAACGTTGTGGCTGACGCCTTGAGTCGTAAGGAACATGAGAAAACAAAAAGAGTTCGAGCTCTACTACTAGAACTCCAAGTAGATCTGATCGAGCAAATAAAATCCGCCCAACTTCAAGCAATCAATGAAAACAAGATCTCCGATGAAAAACGTAACCATTGACTCGCTAGTCAAGGGCGGCGATGGTGTACTTAGACTTGGAAACAGAATTTGGGTACCAATCGTTGGAGACTTGCGAGAAAAGATCTTGAGTGAAGCTCAAAAGTCCAAGTACATGATGCACCCCGGTAGTGACAAAATGTATCAAAATCTTAAGCCGAACTACTGGTGGAACGGAATGAAAAAGGACATCGCTTTGCATGTTGCAAAATGTTTGGCGTGTTTGAAAGTCAAGGCTGAACTTCAAAAGCCCTCAGGATTGCTCAGCAACCTGAACTCCCCATTTGGAAGTGGGAAATGATAACTATGGACTTCATCACGAAACTCCCGAAAACCACTCATCAGCATAATGCAATTTGGGTTATTGTCGAAAGGTTAACCAAATCCGCTCACTTTATACCCATCAATGACACTTATTCGATGGATAGATTAGCACGAATCTATGTGAAAAACATCGTTGCTTTGCATAGTTTGCCTCTGTCTATCATTTCTGATCGAGACAGCCTATTCACGTCTCACTTTTGGAAAACTTTCCAACAAGCGTTAGGAACCAAATTAAACCTTAGCACTGCCTATCATCCTCAAACTGATGGGCAAAGCGAAAGGACAATTCAAACGCTTGAAGACATGCTCCGCGCTTGTGTGATTAACTTAGGTGGAAGTTGGGACGACCATCTTCCCCTAATGGAATTCTCATATAACAATAGTTATCACACAACGATTCAAGCCGCACCATTCGAAGCGTTATACGGCCTAAATGTAGAACACCGGTATGCTGATCTGAAACCGGATATAATCAATTGTATGGACCCGAGATAGTCCAAGAAACCACTGACAAGGTGTTACAAATTCGTGAGTGACTTAAGACGGCGCGAGACCGCCAAAAGAGTTACGCCGATGTCCGTCGTAAGCCGTTACAATTTAATGTAGGCGATAGAGTCTTATTGAAAGTTTCGCCTTGGAAGGGTGTTGTTCGCTTCGGCAAGAAAGGAAAGTTAAGTCCTCATTTAGTTGGACCTTTTGAAATAATCGAGCGATTAGGTACTGTCGCTTATCGTCTGCAACTACCCGAAGAAATGAAAGGGATACACGATGTATTCCACGTCTCAAATCTACGTATATGTCTAGCCGATGAATCTTTGTCCATGTCTTTAACAGATGTTGAAATAAACGAAAATCTTAAATTCATAGAATAACCCATACAAATCGAAGATTCAAAAACAAAGAAAAACTTAAAAGACGAACATTAAAATTGGTTAAATTAAAGTGGGATTCACGAAAAGGCCCCGAGTGTACTTGGGAACTTAAATCCAAAATGAAGAAAAAGTATCCCCACTTGTTCTAAGAAGCAAATATCGAGGACGGGATTTATTCCAAGGTGGGAAGGATGTAACATTGTGAAAATAACGGGTTGAAAATACAAAAGTTCCAAAGTTCAAGGACCAAAGTAGAAAATTCTGATTTTGTGGCCGATCGCGATATGCGACGGCATTGGACCAACGTCATCGTGTATCGCGATGACGTGGTCTGACAGGTGGGAACGTATCCCACCACGTGGCACAATGCCCGCCACATGTCACCACGTGTCATCGCATCCGCCATGTGGCACCACGTGGCAAGCCTACAAGGTGTGTCATCACCCTACGTCGCGATACGTGACGGCTATCTTTGGGACCATCTCGTATCGCGATGGGTCCCCTGGTCAGCCTATAAAAGGGGGCCTCCATCCCATTCCTTCATCACACAACTTCATACAACACTTTCTCTCTCTAAAGTACTCACTCTCACTATACCCCGATAAACGTGCCAAGCCTCCTCGTAATCTGTGATATAAAACCGGCGTTTCCTCGATCTTCGTGCCATAACCCAATGATGTTACATTGAAGTATCATCCATCCCGAGATTACCCTGACGCCCCGCCTCGAAGTGCATGCCGACGAGTTGTGAAGATTGGTGTGCCTCGATTCGCGTGCCAAGGAAGGTGTTGATCAAAAGAAGCTCGAGAAACGAAAATGCGTCAAAGTTTTGCCCAAGTGTCTAGGGTTTTGATAAGCCAACCAAGGTAGGAATAATGCCCGAATAAAATATTAATATAATATTTAAAGGCTTAAAACCATAAGTCGAGGATATACCCGATAACTCGAAAATAAACAAAAGAAAGTTAAACAAAGAAAATATATAAAGATAAAAGATATAATTCTTTGTAAGTAAAGTATGATTATTATTTAAATAATTTTAGATGATAATAATAATAATAATAATAATAATAATAATAATAATAATAATAATAATAATAATAATAAAGAAATAAAAGTAAATGTTTCTTCAAGAAGAAGAAACGTAGTATTTAAGAATAATAACCAAGTAAAACTAATGGTTTAAACTTGTTAAAGAAAGAAAAGTATTTTGAACTAAAGGTTCATAAAGAAAATATAATCGAGGTAAAGATTATACAAAAGAGACTAAAGGTCTTAAGCCAGATTAAAGATCTGGTATTAATAAAAGGTTATACTCGTACTATAGGTCCGAGATAGCAAAGACGAACCGATCGGTGAAGTGAAGCTGATCCTTTCAAAAGGTGAATACGCCCAACTTTTTATAACTTGTATTATCGAGTCAAACAAATTGAATACATGTGATTACGTATCTCTAAAACATTATAAACAAAAGTAATCGCTGGCCATTAGGTGCTTTTTAAGTACCCATTGAATTAATACCCTGAGGTGCTTTTTATATCATCATAATCACCTGCACAGTCACTATCTGTGAATACCTTCAATTCCTCTTATCCTCCTCTTTATACAAAATCCCATAATCTAATGTACCCTTTAGATATCTTAGCACCTTCTTGGCAGCTGCAAAATGCACATCAGTGGGTTTGGACATGAACCTGCTTATTAAACTGACCACAAATTGAATATATAATCTTGTGGTAATGATGTACATCAAGCATCCAACAATCTGTTTAAACAGACAATCATCAACAAAGTCACCTTCACCTTGTTTCAACTTACATCCTGGCACAATAAGATTCGCGACAGCATTGCATTCCATCATCTTGAACCTGGACAAAATTTCTAGAGCATACTTTCTCAAAGAAATTTGAATTCTAATAGGAGTTTGAATTACTTTTTTACCTAATAAATACCTCATTTCCTGAGATCAGTCATCTTAAATTCTCTTGTCATCGATATCTTGAATCCATTTAACATTTCTTCATCATTACCTGTGTAGATAAGTTCATCTACATAGATATTCACAAACATTTTCTTACCTTTTGTGTCTTCTTTAATGAACAAAGTGTGCTCTGATATGCATCTTATAAACCGTTCACCCAAGAAATATCTTTCAATGCGATTGAACCACGCTCTAGGAGCCTGGTTTAGACCATACAATGCTTTGCTAAGCTTGTACACTTTATGATCATTTCCCTTAATAACGTACCCATGTGGCCGCTGAACAAATACTTCTACTTTCAAGACTCCATGCAAGAAGGCTGATTTGACATCCAATTGGTGAATGTTCCAGCCTATTTGAGCAGAAATTGCAATCATCATTCTAATGGTGTCCATCCTAGCTACAGGTGCATATACCTCTGAGTAATCTACACCATATTCTTGCCCATAACCACGAGCCACTAATCTAGCTTTGTGTTTCTCTACTTCTCCCTTCTCATTTATTTTGGTTTTAAATAACCATTTTACCCCTATGCACTTGGAACCTTTAGGCAGATCAACTAAAACCCATGTCTGATTTCTTTCAATTACTTGAATTTCCACATCCATAGCCTTATTCCACTTCTCATGTTTGACGCCTTTTTTATACTTAATTGGATCCTGATCTTCCACCATAACATTTAACTCGTCTTCATCATTTGGCCTTTCATTATTTTCTGTAACATAATCTTGCAGATAGCTCAGGGCCTACTAATTCTACCCTCCTTCACTCTTGTGTTACTTGTTCCTGGATCATCAACATTTCCTCCAATTTCACTTTCAACAGCTGCCACATCTTCAACATCATTTTCAGCTCCTTTTTCAATAATGGAGTAATTCCCCCATGTAATTTCTACTTCAACAACTTCCTTTCCCTTAACTGTACTCCAATCTCATGCCTTTTGTTCTTCAAATACAACGTCTCTACTCATCACAGCATTCATGGTTTGGGGAACAACCAGACGATAGACTTTGGATTCTTCACTCACGCCAGTTAGAACACAAGTGAAGCTCCTATCACCCATATTATTTCTTCTTTCTTTTGGGATGTGAACATGTACAATTGATCCCCAAACCCTAAAGTGATCAACAGTTAGTTTGCACCCACTCCAAACCTCTTATGGAGTCTTGTTCACATGAGCTTTACTTGGAAGCAAGGTTACAAAAGTCGCTAGGTGGATCCTAGGCGACTGACTGAGGAGTTGGATGTACTCGGAGTACTCGGGGAGTACTCGGACATGGTAAATATAAAGAAAATTAGTTTTTTGATATTATATATATGTCGAATATCACAAATTTACTAGTATTTATAACAAAATAGGTAAAGATCAATATAAATAAGAGAAATACACTTTTAAATAATAAATTATTCTAAAAATTGTAAGTCATTAAATAAAAAAATGATATTTATTCTTTAATTTTAAAGAAATACGAGTTATGTTTTATTTTCTTAAGCCAAAATCGGCTCAAGTTCACCGACTAGTTGCGATTTTGACTAAGGTTGACCACCTTTAGTCAATTCTTAGTAACTAGGCGAAATTAAAGAAACTCGTATCGGCAACATACCTTGTAGCGAGTACTCGGGGAGTACTCAGCCTTGAAAACCTACTTTTACAACATTGCTTGGAAGTCTATTCAAAACATAAAAACTCCACATTACAGCCTCTGCCCAAAACACTTTAGGCATACTTTTGGAGGCTAGCAGTGTGATAATCATACCAATCACAGTTCTGTTTTTACGCTCAGCAGCACCATTTTGTTGGGGTGTGAACCTAGTAGTTAATTGCCTCTTTATCCCATTTTCTTTACAAAATTCATTAAAATCATTTGACAGATCCTCACTCCCCCTATCTGTTCCTAAGGCATTTAATAACCCTTCCAGTTTCTTTTTCAACTTTTACATTGAAATATTCTTTGAACTTGTCAAGAGCTTGAGACTTTTCACTTAACAAATAAGCCCATGTCTTTCTACTGAAATCATCAATGAAACTTAATATGTACCTTTTTCCTGTGTAAGAGTGAGGTGTGATAGGCCCACATATATCTGAATGAACTAGCTCAAGAACTTCTTTAGCCTGCCATTTGCTCTTCTTAGGTATGACCTCTCTTGTCTGTTTTCTAACAAGACGGCTATCACATACATTGTTATCAACATCAAACACCGGTAGATCTCGAACCATCTCCTTCTATTGAATCGGCTCCATATTAGTATAACTAGTGTGACCCAAATGTTCATGCCACAACTTTCCAATGTCTTCATTACTTGTATAATTGCAGCCATCAGTTCTTTGAGTGACATAATTCTTCTTATCCTCACAAAGAGGATACATTCGGTTGGCACTCATGATGCTTTGGAACATCAGCCCTTTCTCAAGATGGTATACTTTGCAAGCATTATTTTGAAACAAAAAAGACAACCCCTTTTGTTGTAATCGCCCTATACTCAGCAGACAATTTTTGAGATCTGGAACAAAGTACACGTCATTGATGAAAAATTAACTCTATTCAGCATCAATTTCACATTTCCCTTTCCACCAACTATCATTCTTGTGTTGTTGCCAAGTTTGACATTGGTGGTAAACCTTTGGTCAAGGTTCACAAACTTCTCTTGACACCACACATATGATTTGAGCAGCCATAATCAAGAAACCAGAATTGATTCTTACTCTCGTCATTTGATTGTGTCATAAGGCACTTTTCTTCAACTTCAGCCATCAGCATAACTTCTTCATTCTCATCAAATTCGGCAAAGTTAGCTTCCTTGGAGTCAGGACATTCATACGCAAAATGTCCCAACTTGTGACACTTATAACACTCTATTGTCTCTTTGTTGAAAGACAGTCTTTCACGACCGCGACCTCTTCCTCTCGGGCTTCCACGACCTCAACCTCGATCGCACATGCTCAAGTTCTCACCATCTCCATTTTCAACATATGCTCATCTTCTTTTTCAACTTTCTTGAATTTCTGTTCATGAACTACAAAAGTGCTTTGTATCTCATTAGCTGTCATTTCTTCTACGTTCTCGGATTCTTCATTGACACAACCATGTACATGTATTTCTCAGTGAGAGTCCTAAGGATCTTTTCTACGATCTTCACGTCAGTCATAAACTCTCCATTACTTCCCATTTGATTTGACATTGTTAATACCCTATGTCAAACCCCGACCAAAGACGGCGGAACATGCCGGGGTGCAACCGATTGCCCAAATACACAAGACACTATTTAAAGTGACAATATTAAATCAACTCCTTTTATTTCATAAATCAATAAACAATACATCTCGTTCATACAAACAATTTGAAAACAAGTAGCAATTACATTGTTCGTTTTACTAATACCCTAATAGTCTTGGTAACGTTTTTTGTCAAGTCCTTGAGTCAACAAAAGTCAAACCTGTAACATTTCATATAATAAAGTTTATCAACACAAAGGTTGGTGAGTAATTCATAAGTTTGAGCATATAAGTATATAGTAATAAAAAGCCACAAAACTTGTATATGAAACAATAGATAAAAGCAACAACTTGGATAAATAGATATCGCTAATAGAATTACGTTAGAGACACCTAGATATAAGGGGATGCCAAATAGTCTAGGATTTTATAGTTATCGTTAATTGCATTACGTTAACGACACCTTGCCATGAGGGGTTTCCAAATGGTCTAGGATTTATAGTTCCACCGTCCAAAAGCGATAAACACATAAGCATGTAAGCATAGAACACCAAATCGAGCAATTATTTAAGTAAGGTATACAATCACATTTATGGGTTTAAGATTCAAGTAAATAAAGCATTTAGTTTGATAAGTATGAAATGTCACCCCAAAATGAAAGATGGAAAACGGGGTATGAAAGTACTCACCTCGATTGATAAACCGGGAATAATAGATGGAGATAAAACGATGCACAAGCTAGCGAACGTGAAAGAACGGATCCGACTTGAAACGACAAACACCTTAAATAGAATAAATAATATAATATTAACATTGATATTTCGTGAAAGTAGAACAAAACTTGATATTATATGTTGAAACTTATAACGAGGGGTTCAGTTTTTAAACAGGTTGAAGCATAATATAATATTAAACTTTAACAATACCGATATTAATGATTGTTAGGGCTGAAAATTTTGATACTGAGGATATGTTATCCTTGAAGATGTGCCTGGATCAATTATCCTCCTGAAGAGTTCCAGAGTCACGTCAAGATCAGGGATCCTCAGAAGTTGATATTATTAACAATTGTCTCACATGTGTAGGTTATTATTCAACAAGAGCAACGGCTCCTAGACCCAGTCTACCACCAATTTCGCTACTAAACTTCTATAAGCACGTGGTCAAAGAGCACTATGAAGGAGAGTGGAAGACTAGCGGATTAGTAGGACCTAGTTGTTAGTTTGTTATTTTCTTTTTAAACATAGAGATAACGATCAATTAGCATTCACTTGTATTTTTCACACACTAGAGCAGAACTCATAATTCTCTCTATTCACTAGCATTCGTTGTAACATTGATCAGAATCTCCAAAACACTTGTAACCTTTTTTGATTAATAAATTGGTGATTGACGAGTTGTCATCACCCGGGGTTTTTTTGCTTTGATCTAAACAAGATTAAGGGGTTTTTCCTCGCAACAAATCACTGTGTTCACTCAATTTTTGTTCATATAATCGTTATTATCATCGTAGAACTAGACCTCACATTTACAGATTTGGATACATTATCCTTAGCTGATTTTATCCAAAACAATTTGGCGCCCACCATGGGGCAATTGGTGCTACAATCCAGAAAATACCCTATCATTTTCAACCTTTTCATACCCATATCGCTATCAATGGCCTCTCAATAAACCCCTGCTTCATCAACCATGCCGTCTTCGGTTTCTCTCTCGTCAAGAACCTTGCCGCCGATGCCTCCGCCAATCATGGGAGCACCACGAGCTACTGCTGCTGGGAACAAGACTCAACTACCAGTCTTCTAGAGCTCAAAAACCACTGCTGCCGCTCCGGTGGTTAGTACTAACAATGACGTTTCTAATATGTTTTCGATGGTCAAAGCATATATGGAGCGGCAAACCAAGACCAACTAGAGAATCTTTCGTGAGATAGAAGATCTCAAGAAGACTAAGAGGCCAGCGGATGATCACACTCCCTTGATGCCTTGGATGCTTGATTTCACCATTCCAGGATCCTTGGCTCAGTTCACTCAAGGATCATCTATCCTTCAACAAGGGTCCATGGGTCAACAGACTCAAGGATCCTCACTGTTTCAGCCAAGATCATCTATCCTTCAACAAGGTTCCATTGGTCAGCAAACTCAAGGATCCTCATACTTCCAGCAATGATCATCTATCCTTCAACTGGGGTCCATGGGTCAACTAGCTCAAGGATCCCCAACTTTCCCGCAAGGATAATCCATCCTTCAACCAGGATCCTCGGGACTGTATCTTCAACCAAGATCCTCAGGACTGTATCTTCAACCAGGATCCTTCAACTCTCAACCATTAGGATCCTTCAACCCCAGTCAAAGATACTTTTTGTAGGTTCCCAGCCGGATCTACACGGAATATCTCGTTCTACGTAGGTGCGGAATCCCTACGTAATACGTTACGAGCGTAGAAGACGATATACGTTAACACAATCGAACACACGTTACAATAAGCAAAGACACGTTGTATATTGCAACTGGAAACACGTGATATCAATCACCGATTACAGGACTCGTAAACTCGATACAATGATAACTGAAAAACTCGATCAACAACTAACTCAGCCGTGACCTAATCTATATATAACACGACAACTTCGCCTGGCATGTTCAGGCGAAGTTGTCACTAACTTCGCTTATCTAACAAGTTCGCCCATATCAGCGAACTTGTTGGCTAACTTCGCTTAATACAAATACAAATCATTACTAACTCGATTACAGACACTAGACACTGAACTACTGATATCATGCACCAACAGACTCCCTCTTGGCAGTAGCTTCATATCTCTATCTTCAAGCACGTGTCTTGTAATCTTCAACAATCTTGCGTCTTTCATCTTCAATCTCATTATAATTAACTATCTCTGCACCAATCTTCTCTATCTCTTCAATCGGTAATACATCATCATCACCTATAAACTCATCATCCATCTCCTCAACATCCACGACCACCACATCATCACCTGTACCGCCAGCCGCACTTGTTGACTCCCCCTGATATGTGGAAGTCCCAAGAGCTTGTTCAGTTCTTGGCAACTCTCCACCTGCACCTTTCGATGCATTGGGATCATCGTCTCGATCATTTCGCTTCTTAGTCCTCAGCTCATCGCCCTTACAGCTCGTCTCCCCCTGAGATGCCAAGAACTCCTTCAAAGTATAGGGTCAGAGATATACCGGTGAAGTTATGGATAACTTCGCCTATTGCAGGCGAAGTTATGCACAAGTTCGCCGATATATTAAACTTTACAAAACAAACCCCTATAATTTGAACAATTTGCAAATAAGTTTGAAAACATCCTTTAAAGAGTTAAATGATACGATCAAGACCAAGTAACCAGGTATAAAATCAAACAACTACATAAGTAGAAAAATATTTTAACGATAAAGTACACGGGATCAAATTTCAGTCTCGACAGGGACTACTACGTTTTAGAAAAGATCCGAACAGGAATCATACTAACTACGTGACTGTCACACAGATTCGTGTTCAGCTGTATTATGACATAAAGAAACAGGTTGTAAGCAGGTAAATGACTTAAAATGGTTTTCATCGCTTCTGTGATACGGGTTAGGTTCAATTAAGCTCAAAACTTAAATGGGCAACAACTCAGAGATTATGATGCCTCCTATCTATTCTCAAAGCGTATTTGTCTTTCCCCAAGTCACCCCGAGTTGACCTCGACCCGTAGTGTCTGATGAAATAGTAATTACTCTTCGATCTTCAGACTCTTCTTCCCGTTATCTTTCTTACATCTTGATTGAGAAGTATTAACATTATGACTCTTCTTCCCGTCTTTTTTTTTTTTAAGTATTTACACAACTTCAGATAAACTACTGCAAGTTCCGAATCTGGATCACTGCAGTTTCTTGACACGCTATCTTCACGGGAATCAGAACACTCACGGGCTCGTGTATGACTGGGTAATCCCTTTTCTGCCTATCATTCGGAAAGATATATATGGAGACATACACAACTCTTAAGGAGTTTCCATGTAAAATCGAGTAGATTTAGTTAGTATCACTTCTACTTTTACGCACCATAAGAAGCTACCATGACATAAATGACTGTTCTAAAGTCTTTTAGGTCTAATAACTTCACTAGTTAAGAACACCGAATCAGTATATCTATCACTTTCCAAGGTTGGATCAATTTTCTGTTAAACATAGTAAAGGAACTTCTTACGAAGTAGTAGACTTGAAAAATAATTTCATCTCCCATAAAAAAATTTTAAGTTCTATCGCCCCGATCAAATTGAAGTTTTCAGGTAAACGGCTATCCTGAAGATCCAATGGATCAGCTGGACCGACCACATACAAGTATGTGTCCTTCTAACTAAGTATGATCGACTAATTTTCAGCGAAAGAATAAAAACACATCATAAACCGCCCCGGTCACTTTCAGTCATCTGGTTAATGGCTATACTCATAGTCTACACGTAGAAATGAGGACCAAACATATCCGAAGATATGTCCTTCAAACTGAGGCAACCGACATAATTCTAAGCGATAGTGATGTTTTTTTTTTAAACAAAAACACAAAACACGGTTACTCGGGATTGATCATCCCATTCAGCTCAACAAGGTTTTGAAAACGATTTTTGTCAAACGCTTTAGTAAACAAGTCAGCGAAATTATCTAACGTATCAACCTTTTCGAGCACAATTAGTTTCTTCTCAGCACAATCCCGTATAAAATGATGACGGATGTCAATATGTTTAGTTTTACTGTGCTTTACGGGATTGTTAGTTACTGAGATAGCAGAAGTGTTATCTATGCAAATAGGAGTATGAGTGAAATTCAGACCATAATCGCGCAATTTCTGTTGTATCCAAAGAACCTGGGAGCAGCAGTTCGATGCTGCCATGTATTCTGCTTCACAGGTTGAAATGGCGACTGAGGTCTGCTTCTTGCATTGCCATGACACTAATCTGCCTCCGAGAAACTGACATCCACCTGTTGTTGACTTTCGATTCTGATTGCATCTCACAGAAGACAAGATTCTTCTGTTGCCATCTCAGTCGACCTCATATCCATAACATACGTATTCTTTTCCCTTGGAGCCTTCATTACTATCCAATCCTCTGGTATCTTGAAACCAGGATACAGCACGATCGCTTCATTCTTGGTAAAGTGCACGGTGTAATCTTTGTCACAGATCTGCGATACACTCAGCAGATAATGCTTCAGTTCTTTAACGAAATTCACTTTCTCTAAAGTCATTTTTCCATTAGTCACCGTCCCAATTCCAGTAATCCTTCCACCGCTTTCTCCAGCAAAACTCACTCTTCCTCCCTGAACAGGTTTCCATTCGTGTAACAAATTCTTGTTACCCGTCATGTGCCGGGAACAGCCACTATCCACAACCCATAGATTGTTTGCAGCCTTGTTCAACTGTTCCTGCACGCTTAAAGCAGAGGATTAAAATCTGGGGACCCAAGTCGATACATCCCGTACTTTGGCGGTCCAAAGTTAGTATCAGAATAATTTCTGTAAGTCCTAAAAGGATACCTTCTTGTAGATTGACTATGAGGCCATCCAAACCTTCGTGAATTAAATGAATTATTACTTATGGTTTTGTTGTTAGCAGTGAAAAACTGAGATAGATTTCTTTGAAAACCAGGATTAGTCCAATTTTTGAACTTTGATGAGTTTTCATTTTTACCATTATAGTGATTACGGTTAGTTCTGTTCTCAGTTTTCGAAGGCCTCACACCTCTGAATCTCTGCTTCAGAGGGCAATCAGCAATTAGGTGTCCTAATTGATTACATCTGAAACAACTTTCTTTTAGATGTTGAGGCTGCTTTACTGCCCGCTTGTCTCACATATGGTGGGACATACGGGTTTAGTGGAGATTTCTTTTCAGGTGTTTTATGTTTCTCTCCACTTTTTGGTAACACTGCCTTTTCTTTTGTCTCACTCGACTCGGATGACTTGTCCGAGTTTGATGAGACAGGACTAGGAACCGAAATCTTAACACTCGAAACAGGCTTACTTGTTTCGCCTTTACTAACTTCTGGTCCTTTAATAGTAACCTTAACCGGAACTGTCTGACCAAAATCAACATCAACAGATTTCTGATTACTAGGATCATAAGTATAATTATGATTTTAAGGTGGTGGAACTTCATGATATCCAATTCCTCCCCTTTTAACTGGGGAACCTTGATCACCAACGAGGTGATCAAGTATAGCGGAAGAATTTCTAAATTGCTCAAGTTTTCTATTTAGTTCCACCACTTTCACCTGGTGATCAGCTATCTGTTTATCCCTTTTAGCTATTAGTTTGGTTTTCTCTTCTAACACTTCATAGCTAAGATCAATTACTTGAATTTTCTCAGCTAGACTTGCTTTAAGACTTCTAATATCTTTCTCACTAGCTTTTATTTTTACCTTATAACTGTTTTCTCTAGCTTTAGTGAAATGATAATCTTCTTTTAATGTTTTAAATTGAGCATCCAAACTAACAAACTGATCAGTTATAGTTGTCAATTGTTCAGACAGATTTTCACATTTCGTACAAGGGAGTTTAGTACTTACCTCGGTGAGCTGGTCTGCCACTTCTGCCATGTAAGCTTCATTTTCTCCAGTTACTTTCTCACTTCCTGCAGTTTCGATGTTTGCTAAATTGGCCTATTCGAACACTTCCTCAACATGCAGATTCCAGTTGTACTTCCCGTTTTGTCTGGAAATCATGGCTCTATTCTCATTACCACCCCCACTCTGTTGTGTAGACCTGTTTTGACTGCTTTCTACACGTTCATTTGTGCACTCTTTCGCAAAGTGTCCATTTTGTTGACAGTTATAACATCGCACCTTTGACTTGTCAAAACCTGGTCTTTCACCAACAAACTTTCTACCAGTCTTCTTCATAAACCGTTTAACCCTTCTCACAATCATCGCCATCTGCCACTGCAGATCCATCTCTTCCAGATCATCAGCATCGATCTGATCATAGTCTTCGTCTAACGTTGCAGGATCAACAATCTTACCTTGAATGTAATTTTCATACGAAGCAATGAAAGATGCATAGAGAGCAAACTGCTGTTCAGCAGATTTAACACTCATGGGCATCTTAGAGTAGTTGTTGTTAGGAACACTTGAGGAAAAACTACTCTTGGTTGCTTGAGGTTTAGAAGCATTTGATCCACCAGCTACAAAACACACATCACCATTCATGTTGAGAGATACATGTCCTTCATGTGTTGAGTTAGCGCCCGACTCTCCCTTTGAGTAGTAAGCAGATGATTCAGACTTCGAACTTGAACTTGCATTAACTTTTGCACCATACATTCCTGGATCCTGAACCTGATCAGTTGGTGTCTCTTTACGAACCATGTTAAGTTCAAAAGTTCTTAGTTTGTTGACTGCTGTTTCCAAGTCATAGTCGGCAAACTCTTTGTTTTCTCTCATCAAGACAGTGTACATCTCCCATTTCGGTGGGAGAGCATCAAGAAGCTTTTCCACGATCTCATCTTCTTTGTAAGCAATGGAATAATTTCTTAGTTCTGTCATCAGATGATAATATCTAGTGATGATATCATCAAGTGATTCATTCTTCAAGTTCTTGAACACCGAGAATTGGGTTTTAAGTAGTTTAATCTTTGATGCACGAATCCCCACATTACCATCAAATCTGCTTTCAAGCGCTTCCCAAAGTTCTCTAGCAGTTTTATACTTCCTGAAGGTGTGAAGAATCTCTTGTGGAAGAGCCATTGTTATCGCTGCATGAGCTTTGCTTTCAGCCTCATACATTTTCTTTTCTTCTTCTTCCATCTTGTTGTATTTCTTAATCTGATCACGACCCTCACACTCAGCAGTTGGTGGAATGTATCCATCTTGAATGCACACCCACATCTTAGCATCTTGGTATTTAACATACTGTTCAAACCGATCTTTCCACGCCACAAAATCGGTTACCTTGAGCATCTTCGGTGCCTTAGTAGCTGAACCCGCTTCCACTTCCATCTTCACCAGTTCCGTAATATTTATTGAAGTCATCTTTCATGAAACACAAAGAAACTCGAAAAAATAAAAATTTTATTCTTAACAGTACTGTAGGCGAATTTGTGGATAACTTCGCTTAAGTCTTAACTTCGCTGATTCTTAACTTCGCTCCCCTTTTTAAATTCGCCTGATTCGGCGAAGTTGTAGATAACTTCGCTTGAGATAAGCGAACTTGTGAAGTAGGCGAAGTTGTAGACAACTTCGCTTGAGATAAGCGAACTTGTGAGGTAGGCGAAGTTGTGGATAACTTCGCTTAACCTTTATATCTTCGCCTAAACCCTACTAACAGTGACGACAACTTCGCCTGATGAACACGATGATTTTGCAGGTTTGATTTCTGGATTTTGCGATGTTATGCGAAGGTGTTATGAGTTGTTTATGATGGTGAGAGGTGAGTAGGACACAAAAACTCGGTAAACTCGTCCCGCGAATAGTCAAACGGAACGATTTCTACACCCGCGTGATAATCCTGAACCACACAATCACGAGCAAAAGCTCTGATACCAATTGTAGGTTCCCAGCCGGATCTACACGGAATATCTCGTTCTACGTAGGTGCGGAATCCCTACGTAATACGTTACGAGCGTAGAAGACGATATACGTTAACACAATCGAACACACGTTACAATAGTAAAGACACGTTGTATATTGCAACTGGAAACACGTGATATCAATCACCGATTACAGGACTCGTAAACTCGATACAATGATAACTGAAAAACTCGATCAACAACTAACTCAGCCGTAACCTAATCTATATATAACACGACAACTTCGCCTGGCATGTTCAGGCGAAGTTGTCACTAACTTCGCTTATCTAACAAGTTCGCCCATATCAGCGAACTTGTTGGCTAACTTCGCTTAATACAAATACAAATCATTACTAACTCGATTACAGACACTAGACACTGAACTACTGACATCATGCACCAACACTTTTTCCAGACCATCGCTTCCGGCGGACCGACCCTGTAGCGGATGCTTCGTACCTCAGCTACTCATCCGGGATGCCAACCTTCACCCAGCAAAGAGGTAACTTTTATGATCCCATATCCTTAGATGCTAACCACCTAAGATTACACTAAATTAGCCAAATTCATGAAATTAATATAAACTTATGAAACTTTAACTAGCAAGTCATCACCAAGTCAAGAATCATAACAACACTCATCAATTTTCCAATATTAAGTGTAGGGTTTCATACTCATCAAAAATTATATAACCAAGTTAATTTTTACTAGTCATTCCTAACTTAGTAATGTAAACAAAGATTTCATGAACATTCAAAGTTTACAAACAAACATCTAGAACACAGTTTTCCAACATGAATGCCAAAACATTTGCAAAACTAACAAGGTTAAGTAACTATAACAAGCATGAACACCATCAATATCAACTTATAAACTCAACTATGTTCTTGAAAGAACACCACTTTACCAAAATCATGCATAGGTAATATATCACATTAGCAAGAGCTTGAACATTGTCTAGATAGCAAAAGTAATTAGCCTATAAGGCTTAATACAACTACAATCAAACTCGAAATAAGCTTACAAAACATGTTCAAGAACAAAGGAATGCAAACTAAGATCAAGCAAGGATTGAAGGATGGAATGATGAATCTTGTGTTGGTGGAAGCCTCCAAGAATCCCCTAAAAATGCTTCACTTGGTTGAGAGAGAATCCCCAAGACTCCACACACCAAAATGAAGTGAAAATAAGTGTTTATAAGCTTCTGTACAAAGTGCACGGTCATGCACAAAAAGTGCATGGTCGTGCACTATTTTGGGTAAGTCAAACTTTCACTCTTGGATGCTCAGAGTTACAGGTTCCAAAAAGGTGCATGGTCATGCACAAAAAGGGCATGGTCGTGCATTTCCGGCACTAGCTTGTGTACTTTCAAAGTTGATGTGTCTTGTCCTTGGCATCGGATAGTGCACGGGCTCGTGCCCTCGGAAGTGCATGGTGGTGCACAAAAAGTGCATGATGGTGCAGTTTCACTTTTGGCACGATAGTAGATGTGCACGGGTTCCAATAAAGGTGCACGGTGGTGCACTAGAAGCTCATGATTGTGCAGTTTCTTAGCATGGTCATGCACTTTCATAGCATGGTCATGCACTTTTGGCACGGTATCAGATGTGCATGGGTTCCAATAAAGGAGCACAGCCGTGCACTAAAAGCGCATGATGGTGCAGTTTGGTCAGCATGGTCATACACTTCCTTAGTATAGTCATGCACCGGCTCAGCATGGTCATGCACCGGCTCAGCATGGTCATGCACTTTCTTAGCATGGTCATGCACTTTTGGCAGATTCTTGATTTTTATCCGAAAAGCGTCATCTTTTCGTCGTTTCTTTTTCGGGCGGGCGCCCGGATCTGCAAATTCATAAAGAACTCAATTAAGTACTAAATATAACGAATTTGCATGGAGTTTTACCAAAATAAGAGGATAATTTGATGCTAAAAGGTGTACACTTTGTGTTACATCAAACATCCCCACACTTGAACTTTGCTTGTCCTCAAGCAAATGAAACAAACTCCACAAAAATAAGAATAACCCGCAAGCAATAATCATTCAAAGTTTTTAATAGATTTACAAGCAAGCACTATTGATGTTTCAAACAAGCCTATTAAAAATGAAGACATAGTCTAAAGAACATTACATTTGTTGTCATCACATTTCCACCTTGCAAACCTCACAATGTTCACTGATACACTCGGCTATATTTAGTGATCATACATGTAATATTGTAGGTTGAGAACACTCGATGCCAAGACAATGACCAAACAAAGCATAGGCTTGTTTAAGGCTCAAATCTAACCGACACATACATAGCATAAAACACGAGTACTTGAGGGTTGTAATTTGGCTTAGGGTTAGGGTGATGATTTTTTTGGGAAAAGTGGCTAAAAGGCTAGAAAATCCGGAACTAAGCTAGCTGTATAAAATAACTAACTAAACCAAGTGGTCTAAACGAACCGAGAGCTAACGAACCAAAAATTGCTCTTTAAAATCAAACTTCATCAATACAGGATGAACTAAATTTCTTATTCTTTTCTTGCAACATTTTTTTTTCTTTTTTCTTTTTTCTTTTTTTCTTTTTTTTTTTTTGCTTTCTTTTATCAAGACTATACAAATGAATACAAACTAATAAAACACTTTGGGAGATAGCATTGTGCTTCTAATTCCCAAGTGATAAAATACATAACAATGAAATGAAAAACAAACTAACTTAGCCGAACCGGATTTCTAACCAAAAATGGGTGAAAAATAAAAGGCTTTATGGCTAAGTGGCCGATAAAAATAGGGCGAAAAAGAAAAACACGGGAAAAGGCTAAACATGGGCTACTAGGGGGAATAATGTGGGTAAGGGAAATATAAGTGAAAAATGGCTAGACATGGGTTTATCCTAAATTCCTCAAATGGTTTATACTATGTATGTGTATATGGTTTGAAATGCATGCAAAAAACAAGTTCTACTTTGCAATAATCACCCGACTCACTCAATTGCCCGCAAAAACATGAGCAAAAACAACTGACGAGGCTAACTCACGGAAATGGGTGGAATGGGTAATTTTTGCAAAGTAAGAATATGAATCTTTTTGTTTGTCATGTTTAAAGGTATGTCTTTTTAAAGATTTTCGGCTTGAATGTCTTAAAGATTTGTGCTTCAGGACAATGCAATTAAAGTTTGAATTAAAATTGCTTAATGGTTATTATTTGTTACAAATATTTATTTAGGAGTTTTGCAAAAAAAATTAATTTTAGACAAACAAAGTTCAAATTCCCTCCCCACACTTGAATTGTACAATGCCCTCTTTGTACAATAAAAAACTATAAAAGTAAGTGCAAAAGAGAGAACATAAAAACTCCCCTGAAATCCAGAAATCTGCCAAAACCAAAGACCCGGCAACGCGTGAAAGCATCCAAAACCAAAGAAACAAAAACATGCCACTGACATACTAACAAACACATTATAAACCCATCATATATAATAAAAACATCCAACAAACATCATCCCAAAACCAACATAATCCAAACCATCAATATATAGTTTGGAACAAAACAAAGTACTTAAAAAACTCACAAATGGGTTGCACCGACGAGGGAAAACGGTGCAACCCTACATACTACCATAACCAAAACACATGAAAATCCTAAACATGCTACATTTTGCAATAGTCGATAGCTAGACTCACAACCCCTTATTAACGAGTGGCTCTTTGATATTGAAAATTGTTATACGGCCCATTTAGTTTGATGAGTTTACCATGGGTTTGTAAGAAATTGATGTTAAACATAAAAAGTGTTTTAGAAAAAATAAATAAACGGGTCATGCCACCAACACTTAAATTTACCCGGACCAAACCTGATACAATTTATGTAGTTAAGAAGGCAATCATCTCGGCATTCCTTTATACTTTTGATGTGTTCATATGACCATTGGCACTCCTTGAACTGTGGTTGGTCCGACTTTCTCCATGCCCTATCCCGTGGTGTTTTTGATTTGGGTGGCGATCCTTGAACTGTGGTTGGTCCGACTTTCTCCATGTTCGGACATTCTTTATTGCAAGGTAGTGAATCGGATGTCACCATAGTCATTGGTTTGTTGGTGAACCCACTCACTTGCAAATTTTCTTCTTGGTGCGGTGCTTTGTTGACTTCCACGGTTGGTTTTCCAAATAATAATGCTTCCAATTCATTAAGATCACCAACCGGGTAGAACTCTTCTTCATTCATTTCCATGAGCGGTATACCTGACAATTCATCCCCAAACTCATCTTCCCATGATGGAATAATACGAACCGGAGGTGGGACTTTTGCAGTACTTTGTGGGCTTGAGAATTTCACTTTGTCCATTATGGTCTCCGGTTCTTGAGTTTGCTCCAACACAACAATGGATGAGGATTGTGGTGCTTTAATTTCATCCTCATCATCCCAATATATATTGTCATTCGTGTAGTAAGGCAAACTCTCCCGTCGATGGTTAGCACAAAGTTCATTGATAACAATACTTTGGGCCTCTAATCTACGGAGTTGTTCCTCGGATTCACGAGTATCGAGTATCGGTAGCGGTATCCCAATATCTTGCATGCCTTTTTCGAGCATCGCGTCCCAACATTTTATTCTTTGTGCCCAATACTCTAGAAATCCCGTGCTAAGATGGAGTTGGGAAGGTGATATGTTAGGACCCTCAAATAGTTGTGAATAAGGGTAAGGTTCTTCATTAAAATCGGTGGGACACCCAGGTAAATAATAACAATCATGTGTGTGATGGGGTTCCCCACGTATCTCGCACCAAACCTCCATGTGATAATTCCCGTCATCATAATGGTATCCTTCACAATAATCTCCATAGTCGTGCTGCTCCATAAGTATCACTGCAAGGAACACTCAAACAAAAAGGATTGCGGGCACCAAATATACATGAAGAAAAATAAAGTAAATAATGAATAAAGAAAAAGATATAAAAATAAAAAAATAACACATATACACAAAGTGGCTACGGAAATAAAAAAGGTAACTAAACAAGTAAAAGACGCTAAAATTTGAAATAAAAATAAAATGAATAAAAACGAAATAAAGTAAAATAAAATAGATCAAAAATATAAACAAGGCTAAATCGAATACTTGGATCGTTCTCGAAAAGTCACCGTATCCTTGACAACGGCGCCCAAAACTTGACGTGTATATATATATATATATATATAAAATAATTTAAGTAAAAGTTCCACACAAATCGGGTTTTAAAATAGGTTTTCACCTACAACTAAACCACACACGAAAGACAAGTGTACCTATCGTTTGTAATAAAGTGTTGGTAAGAACCGAGTATCAATCCATGGACACGACAACTTTCTAGTAATAAATCTTTGTAAATGACCTACCGAACAAATAAATCTTGATTTAGATGTTTAACTAATTAAACTAGCATACAATGAAAACAAAGCAAGTATAAATACAAGAAAAAACAATCAATCCAACAAACTACCTAGACAAGAATCCACTCTACAAACAGGACAAAATAGCAAGATATGGCAAAACATCATGAATCTAAACATAAATAGTAGATTTCAATAAAGCAACCTAATACTAGCAAATAATCATCATGATGGGTTTTCAATCAAGAGATAAACATAGACTAACTTGTTTGTCAAAACAACAAAGTCTCATAATCAGAGGAAAGCTAGCATTAACAACATTCTAACCACCTAAGATTACACTAAAGTAGCCAAATTCATGAAATTAATATAAACTTATAAAACTTTAACTAGCAAGTCATCACCAAGTCAAGAATCAAAACAACACTCATCAATTTTCCAATATTAAGTGTAGGGTTTCATACTCATCAATAATTATATAACCAAGTTAATTTTTACTAGTCATTCCGAACTTAGTAATGTAAACAAAGATTTCATGAACATTCAAAGTTTACAAACAAACATCTAGAACATAGTTGTCCAACATGAATGCCTAAACATTTGCAAAACTAACAAGGTTAAGTAACTATAAAAAGCATGAACACCATCAATATCAACTTATAAACTCAACTATATTCTTGAAAGAACACCACTTTACCAAAATCATGCATAGATAGCAAAAGTAATTAGCCCATAAGGCTTAATACAACTACAATCAAAATAGAAATAAGCTTACAAAACATGTTCAAGAACAAACGAATGCAAACTAAGATCAAGCAAGGATTAAAGGATGGAATGATGAATCTTGTGTTGGTGGAAGCCTCCAAGAATACCCTAAAAATGCTTCACTTGGTTGAAAGAGAATCCCCAAGACTCCACACACAAAAATGAAGTGAAAATAAGTGTTTATAAGCATCTGGACAAAGTGCACGGTCATGCACAAAAAATGCATGGTCGTGCACTATTTTGGGTAAGTCAAACTTTCACTTTCGGATGCTCAGAGTTGCAGGTTCCAAAAAGCTGCATAGTAATGCATAAAAAGGGCATGGTCGTGCATTTCCGGCACTAGCTAGTGTACTTTCAAAGTTGATGTGTCTTGTCCTCGGCATCGGATAGTGCACGGGCTCGTGCCCTCGGGAGTGCACGGTGGTGCACAAAAAGTGCATGATGGTGCAGTTTCACTTTTGGCATGATAGTAGATGTGCACGGGTTCCAATAAAGGTGCACGGTGGTGCACTAGAAGCGCATGATGGTGCAGTTTCTCAGCATGGTCATGCACTTTCATAGCATGGTCATGCACTTTTGGCACGGTAACAGATATGCACGGATTCCAATAAAGGTGCAAGGCCGTCCACTAAAAGCGCATGATGGTGAAGTTTGGTCAGCATGGTCATACACTTCCTTAGCATGGTCATGCACCGGCTCAGCATGGTCATGCACTTTCTTAGCATGGTCATGCACTTTTGGCAGATTCTTGATTTTTGTCCGAAAAGTGCCATCTTTTCGTCGTTTCTTTGTCGGGCGGGCGCCCGGACCTGAAAATTCATAAATAACTCAATTAAGTACTAAATATAACGAATTTGCATGGAGTTTTACCAAAATAAGAGGTTAATTTGATGCTAAAAGGTGTACACTTTGTGTTACATCAAAGGGCGCTCAGATTCATACGGTTGAAAGATGACAAGAGGATCCAGGATCGTCTGGGGAGTCAAACAAAGAAAGAATCCTCCGACAAGAAGCAAGGGTTCTCGTTCAAGAACAACAACTCGAAACCCTACTCCAAATTCAACAATCAGAACGTCCAAGCGGTTGAAGAAGGAGACGATGATGAAGACTTCCCAAGCATCTCAGAATACTGCTTCTCAGTAGATACTCATGGTTTAATTTGTGCCATGAAAGATCTAGGTGAGAAAGCTAGGTGGACCCAAAAGAACGAAAAGTCAACCACCTTCAGAGATAAATCCAAATGGTGTGCTTTCCATGAGGATTTTGGCCATATGATGGATGATTGCATCGGTTTAAGGAAGGAAATTGGATACCTCCTGAGCAAGGGTCACTTTAAGGAGATCTTGGGAAGAAAAAAGTCCAGGATCCAGGATCCTGAAGAGGTTCCTCAAAAAGCAACTCCGCCCCCACCAGATGCTCAAGTGATCAACTTCATTCTGGAGTATCAGACATATGCGGCACTTCCTTCTCCGCAGCTAAGAGACTTGCCAAGGGAACCAAGTTGGATAATGGGGAACGACCGGTTATATCCACCACTTTGAAAACTGACAAAAGGATCTTCTTCGGTGAAGAAGATAAATCAAGCATTCAGGATCCTCATCATGACGGTTTGATTGTTACTTTGTTTATTGCTAACCATTATGTACGCAGGATCCTTGTCGATGGTGGGAGCTCGGTCAGTATCATCCAACATGATGTTCTTTAGAAGATGAACATACCAGACTCCGAGATCATCCCAAGGACATCAGTGCTAGTTGATTTCAGTGGAGAGACCAAGAAGACATTTGGGGACATCAAACTCCCGATATACATCGAAGGGTTAAACTCTTACCAAAAATTTTGTGTTATAGATAACCTTTCTTATTGCAATATTATTTTAGGCAGGCCTTGGCTGCATGGGATGAAGGCAGTGGCCTCTACTTACCATCAATGCATTAAACTACCAACTCCTTGGGGAGTAGTAAGGATAGATGAAGACCAAGTTGAAGCCAAGAACTACTACTCTTCATCAATGAAGCCAGCAGCTAAGCAAAAGATAGCATAGCAACCACAACAACTTCCTAGGAACGTACTGGAAGCTCGTGAGAAGGACTTAAAGGAAGTATCCTTGGACCCTGAGGATCCAGATGTGAGAGTGTTCCTAGGATCCAATATCCCTAGCGAAATTGAGGAGGATATGATATCCTTCCTAAAATGAAGAAAGTCTACGTTTGCCTTCAAACATTCAGACATGACAGGTATTTCTAAGGAGGTAATTACTCACAAGCTCGGCCTTGATTTATCCATTAAACCCGTCCATCAGAAGCAAAGGAAATTCGCTCCTGAGAGGAACGCGATCATACAAGAAGAAGTTGAAAAACTTCTTAAGGCCAGTATGATCAGAGAGGTTAAGTATCCTCGATGGTTAGCAAATGTGGTTGTTGTTTCTAAAAAGAATGAAAAGTGGAGGGTGTGTGTCGATTTTACCGATTTAAACAAGGCATGCCCCAAGGATCATTTCCCGTTACCACATATAGATTCCATGGTGGATGCAACGGCAGGACATGAGATGCTCACCTTTATGGATGCTTCCTCTGGATTTCAACAAATTCAGATGGAACCATCTGATCAGGAGGATACAACATTCATGACTCCTACTGGCATATATTGTTATATTGCTATGTCATTTGGACTAAGAAATGCAGGGGCAACATACCAAAGACTGGTCAACATGATGTTCAAGAATCAGCTAGGTAAAACCATGGAAGTCTACATAGATGACATGGTGGTGAAGTCAAAGAGAGCTGAGGATCACCTCAAAGATCTTGAAGAAGCTTTCAATATCTTGGGTCAGTACAACATGAAGCTGAATCCTTCAAAGTGTCATTTTGGTGTCAAGGCTGGAAAGTTCCTAGGATACATGGTGACCAAAAGAGGAATAGAAGCAAGCCCCGAGCAGATAGAAGCCATCATCAATCAAAAATCACCTGTGAATGCTAAGGATGTCCAGAGGCTGACGAGAATAATAGCTGCTCTCAACAGATTTATTTTCAGATCCTCGGAGAAGTGCAAAGACTTCTATGACATCCTCAGGAGGAATAAGAAGTTCGAATGGAGAGAGAAGCATGAAGTCGCCCTAAAAGCCTTAAAGGATTACTTATCCTCAGCACCAGCTTTGATGAATCCTGTGGATGGAGAATCCTTATATCTATACCTAGCTGTTTCAGGAATTGCAGTAAGTGCCGTCCTCGTTAAGGATCTGAAGGTGAACAACATCCCGTTTATTATGTAAGTAAAAGTCTTTTAGATGCGGAAGCCAGGTATTCACATTAGAAAAGTTAATTCTTGCACTTATTATGGCTTCTACGAAATTGAGACATTACTTTGAAACACATACTATTATTTTAAGAACTAATTATCCTGTTAAAAATGTGCTTAGAAAGCCAGAATTGTCATCTAGGATGGCTAAGTGGGCTGTGAAGCTAAGTGCGTATGATATTCAGTATGAGCCTAGAACAGCCATCAAATCGCAAGCACTAGCAGACTTTGTGGCTGATTTCTGCAGTGATATGCAAAAGGAAGCTGATTTAGAGGTCTAGCAACTAGAAGAAACCAAGGACACTTGGATCCTCTTCACAGATGGGTATCCAACGTAAGAGGGACAAGATTAGGTACTGAAATCGCCACAGGGGGAAATATTACCCCAGTCTATAGCCTGTGAGTTCCAAGCAACAAATAATGAGGCAGAATATGAAACTCTGATCGCAGGTTTGCAATTAGCTAAACGCTTGAGGATCAGGTATCTTCACGTATATATAGATTCATTATTGATAGCTAACCACTTAAATGGCTTATATGTTGTTAAAGGTGAAAAACTAATCAAATATCTAGATGTTGTGAAGGAATTAGCAAAATCCTTCGAATTGTTTAGTATTGATCAGGTACCAAGGGAAGAGAATGTTGGGGCAGATGCTTTGGAGAATTTAGCCTCATCCTTGAAGATTCCAAAAGACACTAAGATCCCAATCATCCATATACTCTCGCCAGCAATATGAGAACAAGCAGTTGGGGAAATAACGAATAACAAAGAGATCGTACTTTGGGATCCATCATCCTCAAACAACCAAGGATCCTGGATCCTCCCAATCAAAAAATACATTCAAACTGGAGAGATTCCAACCACGGAGAATCCTAATCCTTCAAACTAAAGGTATCACAATACATTTTATTACATGATATTCTGTACAGAAAATCTCTTGCAGGTCCATACTTGAGGTGTATCGAGGATCCTGAAATTCAAGAAGTGCTCAAAGACTTTTATGAAGGTGATTGTGGTAATCATACTGGGGGTAGAGTCTGTTTTCTAGGATTCTAAGAACAGGATACTTCTGGCCAACTATGAAGAGAGACGCCATGGAATACTCAAAGAAATGTGATGCTTGTCAAAGGCATGCAAACATCCTACGTCAACCAGCAGAACCTATGTATCATGTATCCTCATCATGGCCTTTTATGAAGTGGGGCATGGATATTGTGGGTAAACTACCTAAGGCACCAGGAGGAAAAATATTCATGCTTGCAATGACTGATTACTTTTCAAAATGGATAGAAGCAGAAGATTTTGTTCAAGTTCGCGAAAAAGAGGTGATATCCTTTATTAAAAGAAATAATATTACTAGAGTTGGCATTCCTTCAGAAATTATTTGTGACAGTGGTTCTCAGTTTATCGGGAAAAGAAACACTAACTTTTGTGACAGTTGAGGCATCAAGATTATTACTTTTACACCGGTACATCCTCAAGCTAATGGTCAGGCAGAATCAAGAAACAAGATAATCATCAACAACTTGAAGAAGAAACTAGGATCCAAGAAAGGAAAGTGGGCCGAAGAGCTACCTTATGTTCTTTGGGCTGACAGGACAACACCCAAGAATGCAACGGGCCAAACACCCTTCTCATGAGTGTTTGGGTCAGAAGCAGTTATCCCTAAAGAAATGGTGGTTCCGACTGCCAGAACAAGCATCCCTGATCCTGAGGCCAATGAATAAATCGTTCTTGAAGACTTGGATACTATTGAAGAACTCAGGGACCTGGCCAAGATTAGAATGGCAGCATATCAACAAAGGATAGCTGAGGCATACAACAAGAATATCAGGATCAGAAGATTTCAAGAAGGAGATTTAGTTTTAAGGAAAGCCTTCCTATATACAACCAATCCGGCTGATGGAAAGCTAGCACCCAAGTGGGAAGGCCCTTATCTGATCGAGTCGGAAGCAGGAAAAGGGGCATATCATTTGCTCACTATGGAAGGCAACAGGTTACCAAGAGCGTGGAATGCTATCCACCTCACGAAATACTTTTTCTGATCAGGATCAAGTATCCTCTGAGGATCAAGTATCCTTAAAAGAACAAGGATCCTAAAATCAGTAATGTCTATCTAATCATTTATTCATTTTCATTTTTGCTTATTTAAGGACAACATATTCTTAACACTTGTGTTTTCCAAGTTTTAAGTAACAATGCAGGATGTTAGTAAGATATTCAATGATCAAGAGGTTGGCCACCTCTCCTTTACTTTTAAGGTACTAAACTATTTCCCTTGGCCTAGCCCACGAATGGGTATGACCCCCGACGGTCATATCCACCAAGGTTTAAAGGTTTTCACCTTTCTTATAAATTAGAGTTTATACACTCTCGCCCGGAGCGCACGCTATCCAAGGTATAGTCTGGGGAAGCGGGACCAGTACACGTTTAGTGGCTGACAATTTCGTTGCTTTCGGCTATATGGAGGATCCTACGATTTATGTAGACGGACCATACCACTGGTTTATACGTTTTCACGTTATCTCAAGACAAAGGTTTCTAACATTTTCATGTTAGCTAAGGTTTTGGCGTTTTCACGTCACTCACGTTTGGGCTAAATCCCGGTTTGGGCGAGTGCCCAGTTGACATCCGTATCTATGGGCCAGTCCCCAGTTTGGGCTTGTCCCTAGTTTAACACCAGTTTGGGCTTGTCCCCAGTTTTAGGCGTGTCCCCAGTTTAACACCAGTTTGGGCTTGTTCCCAGTTTTGGGCTAATCCCTAGTTTGACACCAGTTTTGGGCTTGTCCCCAGTTCACGGGTTTGTCCCCAGTTGCACGGGCTTGTCCCAAGTTTATTATTTGGGCTTGTCCTCAACTTAACGGGTATTTACCCCAACTGATCTTATAAACTTTGTGGAACAAATGTTCTAGGTCCAATGAGAAGAATCAAGACTTATGGGTTCAAAATACTTAACATATTCCTACAAGGATCGCCGAAGGTTCAACACTTATGGTAAGCTAGGTCTACTTAGACCTTGTGGTATGATTTATACTTACAAAATTATATCGGTTTAGACAAGATTATTATAGATCTTTTTGTTTAAGGATTTAACATCTTTAAATTCTTTGTGGGGATATTATATCCTAATAATTTTGTAATTATTTTTCTTAAGGATATTCTATCCTAAAATTTTCTTTTATTCAAGATTATTTTCTGAAACTTTCAGTAAATCTAAGATTTTATCAGGTAAACTTTCACAATAACAGGCAATAAACAAATAGTCAAAAGACGATATTTATTAAAAACTTACTTAATATTATCAAAAGTGAACCCGGACTTCACCATTCGAAAAGATGGACCATCCATCCGAGTTAAAGTAAGTTGCTACTAACCGTTTAGTTAAGTGCAGGAAAATAAAAGTTAGAGACACCAACGGCTTCATCCCCACAAATAGAGGATCCATCCACCTTTGGTACCTCTGAAAATTGTCTTGAGGATCAGTGATCCTTAAATCCTACTTCTATTGTTTGTTACAGACCATAGCAATTGTTCATAAAAACATCAACATAAAAAAATGGGCTCGGGCCTTGTCTTCAATATCCTTCATCGCCCATTCACGCTGCATCCTTGCCTTCCGCAGCATCCGCTCCTTCACCAGTCACCCCCGCATCCTTGACTCCACTGGTTCCAACCTCGTTCTCCTCAGCCATGTTCGTATCCTCCTCGCCACCAAGAGCCGCCAAAGTAGTCTTCCACTTATCCACTTCCCAGGTCGTTTTGTCAAAAGCAGGATCACCAGCTGTAACATCCCGGATTTTCAAAGAATAATATTTAAATATATTATTTATTTATGGCTTAAAAGAAAATTTTATGGGAGTAATAGAAAAATTATAATATTAAATAAAGAAAAGATCATGGACTTTGATTAATTAAGATGAGTTAAAGGGTAATGGGCTTTAGGTCCGTGGGCTTTAAGGGATATAAATACCCCCTTAAACCATTCCAAAACCCTAACTCTCATTTCTTTCCATCTTTTCCATAATCTCTACACACATTCAAGAACACACACACCTCCTTTACCATATATAAGCGGCCGAGAGAAGAAAGGGGAAAACGAGATCAAACGAACGTTGAATGTTAGTAGATCTTCCTTATACAAGATAAATACAATATTTAGAGATCATAACCAAGCCAAACAAGACCAAGGAACTCATAAAGGTATGTTCTTGATCTTAAAGTTTATGTTTTGATAAACGTTTGGCCTTGAAACTTCAAACTATAATAGATTGGCTATGAACGAACATTAAAGTTGAAAACTTGATGATGAAATGGAACTTAACGAACTCGTAACTATGAACGGCTCAAGAAACCCTAGATCTATTTTTTAACATTTTAAACTTAAAGATCCAAGCTTTATGATTTCCCGAGTCAAGCCTTACCCGGAAAATGACCACGAGAGCGCTTGCCGGATAGGATAATATTATATTAAATATTTGTTATTAAAATAATAATAATAATAATAATAATAATAATAATAATAATACACGGGCAGGGGGTTGAGATCCAAAACCCACCAACCCCAAACCCAACTCGATTACATGAAACCTCATAGCATACAGTGAACAGCTCGATCGTTATGCTCAGCCGATTACAATCAGACCTTGCTTGACAACCCAAGTCGCTTACAGCTGGTCATCGATTACAATCACCATTGATTACAATCAGACCTTACTGCAAACACAAGTCTCATACACTGCTAACCTCCTAAACTCGCATACAATCCAATTCGATTACAATACTACATCGATTACAAATAAGCAAACTCGAATACAAGAATCGATTACACTGATTTCGTTCACATTACCATTCGAATAGTTGAGACTCGATTACAACACGTACACACAAAATCGCATACAATAACCCCAATTACATTGAAGTTCTATTACAACAAACTCGATTACACTCCAATTCGATTAAAATCGGACATCGATTACTTTACATATCGCTTGCAATAAGGATTCGCTGCAACTGTGCTTGATTACTTTGACAAGTCGCATACAAAGGATACTCAATCGCAATCTGAGTTCAATTACAATATAGAACTCGCTTACTTCCACATAACCCGATTCACATATAAGGAAGGTTCGATTACAATGAACCTACCCGTATATTCAGTGATTCATCATCATCGATCTCATTGTAGTCGATTTTGAGGAGCTGTTGTAGGGGAACCAGACAAGAAAAAAAAGAAGAGAGAGACGATGAAGGAGGATGAGGATGAGCAGATGGAGGAGATGAGAAGGATGGGCCCTATGTTTCTGATTTATTTTATCAAAACCCGGCCCAAAACCTAGCCAAGCCCAAATGCCACACGAGCCCAATTACACTCCCTACACCCGATCACTTATAGTTAGGTTACTATGAACAACTACCCGATTACATTACGAAGTGAATTGGTTACTTATAATCGATCTCGTTGAGCGCCCAAGAATAAGTACTCGTTTAAGTGTACACATAAAATTACACTTGGAAGTCCACAAGTAAGGGGTAACTCAAGTGTCCTATATAACACACATACGTTTAAATGTGAACATACTTATAAACACATGATAGTCTACGAGTAGGGACGTGACTTCGATAAAGAATATTTAAATAATCGAGTCTTAAGATAATAATAAAATATTTTAGGAAAGAGAAATTAATAATAAAATAATTAAAAACCTTACATTAGGTTTTGTAAGAAATATAATAAGTAAATGAAATCTAAACAAGACCAACCGATCATACCAGACTTAGTCAATTCCAACTGGAATGCAAATAGAAAGAATATTAATACGTGTACCCTATATACAGTTAGCAAGGCGCAGTTAAAAAAGGGAATTACGATAAACGGAGAAAGAAACAGTATCCAGGTGAGTTTCTAGCCCCTTTCCTTGTTATGTTTTCGGGGCTGTGTGCATACTCGATGTGATAGTTAATACACTTACCTTAAATGGTAAGTGTATGCCATGTATGATATATGTGATAGATACGATTGATTGCTTGTCGGTACGTGAACGATCTTCGGATATTGCACGTATTGCCAAGGGAAGAGATTAGTTCCTTACATGGATATTAAGTTCTCCTTCTATGAATAAGATAGAGTTCCTTCTATAGATAATGTATAATGTTCCTTCTATGGATAGCATAGTGTTCCTTTTATGGATAGTACAGTGTTCCTTCTATGGATAGTATAGTGTTCCTTCTATGGATAGTACAGTGTTCCTTCTATGGACAGTATAGTGTTCCTTCTATGGAAAGTATATAGGGTGTTCCTTCTATGGATAATATATATATATATAGTGTTCCTTCTATGGATAATACATGTATAGAGTGGTCCTTCTATGGAGAATACATATAGTATGGGTAATAGTTATAGTTCTTTAAATAGATATTATGTGACGTTCCTCTTATGGATATTTATACAAAGGTAAAAGTATTAATACGTGTCTTCGGATACGTTAAGAAGTATATAAGAATGAATTGTATGTTGCCTGATTAACTAGAACTCACTCAGCGTAGCTGACTTTTAGTATGCACACAGGTATACTGTTTATTGAGAGAGCATGAGGAGGACACATGGCATGGATTGAATGCCTGGCATCTGAAGATGGAAGAGAAATGATGATTTAAATAAGATGTTGAATATTATGTTTTAATGAAAAGATCAACTGATTTGTATCGAATGATTAAAGTTAACATTTCCGTGAAAGTTTTAATAAACTCTGATTTGTAGAACTGTGTTTATGAGTAAACCCAACGTCCAAAGTAGGGCTACCGGGAACGGGGCCTTACACCAGCCTCCACTGCCATCTTAATCCTCGGTTGAAACACTGACCTAGCAGCCCACATTTTAGCCTCTTCCGTGGCATGCTATACCTCTTCTTGGCACTGGGCTTCTGCTAAGGATAACTAATCCTCTAACTGCTTTTTGTCCTTCGAAAGCTGGATCAAGGCCTTATCCTTTGTCATCACTGCAACTCCCATCCCAGACAACTTCTCACTCATCTGGTTCACAATTTTATCATAATGGTCTTTGCTAAGCGTTTACAGCCTATAGCCAACAGTTAAAACAATGTTAACAGGATATCGGATCCTTAAATTTAATATGACTGGGTATGAGATACTCACAGTGAGGATCATGCCGAAGTGGGTTTTAGGCTCAGAGGACCTCTTTCTTTTGGAAGCGGCTGACTTGGCTATGGTAGTTGCAGTCTTTGGCTCAGAACTGGTTGCAGCCTTCAAAGCCTCCTTCTTGATGTCTTGAGGAGTCATCATGCTATCGATGTCTTTCAAAGAGAACTTGCTAGCGGACTTTTGAGACTTCTTAGCGCCTACAAGATTAAGTCAACAGAATGTATTCCATGTAATTTTATTTATTTCAAAATTATTATATCAAACTTACTTGACATATTGGAGTCTGAGGAAATCTCACAAAAGGCTTTGATAAATCGGGCTTGAAAAATTCTAACCTCGGTATCCAGTGCAAGGAACCGTTTTGTTTTTTCCTCTGTTCCAGGTAGCTTAGCCAAAGAAGCGAAGTTCTCAACTGCAAATAAAAAAGAAGAATCAAGGTTAAGTTAATCATCAAGTATCCTATCATTATGAAGGATCCAGGATCCTACCCTTTCTGACCCATTTTGAAGGAAGGTCAGCCCCTCCGGGTATAGAGTCACGTTTCATGAAGAAAAACTGATTCCTCCAGAAGGAATCATTCAAAGTGGCTTTCAAAATTGGATGGGGCTGTCAAGGTTTGGATTTCAGAATGAATCGGGCCGGACCATGGGTAGTGAGGGTATAGAGATGGGAGAACTCCGGAAGACCGAAATCAACTTTTTCTTCCTCGATAATCTTTTCGATGGTGCATAAAACTCTTCAAAGCATAGGCATATCCTGGATATAGGATATTCCAGTGGATTCAAAGAAGCTTTGTGTAAAAGGAGGGAACGGATATCGATAACCGATGAGAAAAGGGCAAGCCGGAAAACACACCCAGGTTCGAGAATAAATATCACAACGGATTCCGGAATCGTACGGTCGGAATATGGTTCCCGATGGAAACACTGAGTGGAACTCGTCAATCTCGGGGTCTGTGAGTTTGCAGATTTCGATAGAGGGGTTAGCTATGAGGTTCTGGGATTGTATCTCAGTCAACTCAGAGTCACCGGACAACTGATCGGACGATTTAAGAAGGGAAGAAGAAGAAGTGACTGACATTGTTATTGGAAAAATTAAAAGATTGAAGAGAGAAGGAAGGATACCTGATGAGCCGCCTGGATATGTGGTTATAAAAGGATTATAGAGATAGAATATATAGGCGGTGATAATTAATCTCGAGGGTTTGATAATAATGACTCCTGGAATATGTCTAATCATCTACTATTTTGTAGGATTCAAATTTCAAAATGCCAGCTGTAAAGCATAAACACCCGCCATTTTGGGGGCAATTGTTAGGGCTGATAATTTTGATACTGGGGATATGTTATCCTTGAAGATGTGTCTGGATCAATTATCCTCCTTAAGAGTCCAGAGTCACGTCAAGATCAGGGATCCTCATAAGTTGATATTATTAACAATTGTCTCACGTGTGTAGGTTATTATTTAACAAGAGCAACGGCTCCTAGACCCAGTCTACCACCAATTTCGCTACTGAACTTCTATAAGAACGTGGTCAAAGAGCACGATGAAGGAGAGTGGAAGACTAGCGGATTAGTAGGACCTAGTTGTTAGTTTGTTATTTTCTTTTTAAACATAGAGATAACGATCAATTAGCATTCACTTGTATTTTTCACACACTAGAGCAGAACTCATAATTCTCTCTATTCACTAGCATTCGTTGTAACATTGATCGGAATCTCCAAAACACTTGTAACCTTTTTTGATTAATAAATTGGTGATTGACGAGTTGTTATCACTCGGGTTTTTTTCCTTTGATCTAAACAAGATCAAGGGGTTTTTCCTCGCAACAAATCATTGTGTTCACTCCATTTTTGTTCATATAACCGTTATTATCATCGTAGCACTAGACCTCACATTTACGGATTTGGATACAGTATCCTTAGCTGATTTTTATCCAAAACAACGATGATAATGATAATAACATTAATATTATTAATAATACAAATATAGTATAATAATACTAACAATAATTATTATTAATAATACTAATATAGTAATAATAATAGTTAAAGAATAAAAATCTTGGTATTAATTAAGTGTTGTTGATAAAAATAATAATAATAACAAATAATATTGATAGTAATAACGATACCATACTCGATGTTAGTTCGATTTCTAACCGAGTTCACAAAATAAATATAACAATATTATTGCTAATAATTAATGATAAAAATATGATTTTAATAAATAATAACAATATGATCTTTATTAATAATAATAACAACTTTAATGTTTATAAGAATAATGATACTAATAATAATATTAATAATGAATGTATGTAATAGTAAGTTTAACATAATAATACTAATAATAATTTTTAGGTAATAATATTAGTACTAATAGTAACCGTAATTTGTTAAGTATAATAAAAATAAAACCAAAACCGGTCTAGGATGAGACTCGAACCCGGCTGTTCATATTTTCCCCAGTACAAAACAATCCAATACCCATCCAACTCGTTTCAAAGAATATAACCGAAAGATAAAACCGATTATTGACAATTTAAATCTAATAATAGATATACGAAAACTGATAACACTAAAGCCCAAATTACTTTACCTTTAAGACGTGTATATGCTCGTGGCTCTACACCGGGAAGAACCCGAGCCGAATCTATCGGAGACAGAAAATAAAAACCGGAGGGAGAGAGAGAGGGAGAGACGGAGAGAGAGTGAGAGACGGAGAGAGTGAGAGAGAGACGGGGAGAGAGAGACGGAGAGGGAGAGGGACGGGGAGAATGAGAGACGAAGAGAGCAGAGAGAGAGAGAGAGAGAACGTAGAGAAAGAGATGACGGAGCACCGGGGGCCACGGCGGCCGGCTTTCCGGTCGCCGAAAAAACGATTAGAGAGGGAAGAGGGTCAGCGGACTTCATCACTGCTGCCGGAAAACTCTATATCGGAAGGAAACAAACGGACAAGGGGGAAATTGGGGTCGTTGGTGGTGCGCCGGGGTCGCCGGAAAACGGCGCCAGAAGTGCCGAGAGAGAAAGAAAGAGCAATTGTGGTTATTTTTTAAAAAAATTAGGGTTACGGTATATATATATATATATATATATATATATATATATATATAATACATATTTTCAAAACACCCCCCTTAGGTTTCAATCAAAGTTTAATATGAGTTTAAAGGTTTGTAAAACTTATAACGACTTTACAAAAATCATTTTGAACTCCTTATGTTTTTTTTCTTAGCGTCACTATAATATGACAAACATCGGTTTATTGATGATCGAGGTCTATATTAATATTATGTAATAATTAAGTAAGGTTCTAAAAATGTTGAGTCAGTTTTACAAAACGAATATAACTCGAGACCCGAATTTGACAAATGTCACAGTATCACCAACTTTTTGGAAATTTTGTCCAGAAATTAAAATAAACTCAAAGAGAATGTAATTACTAACGAATGTCGCTTATGATAAAACAACTGCATGAAAATTTTTAAGCAAAGAATGACGTCAAATCCTTGCATGATTCGAAAAACGCTACACACGAGAAACATAATAAAAGGCACTTATATATAGGATGTACCAGCGGCGTATCCACCATGCCCTTATCATAACTCGCATTTCCACTGTTTTACCGCTATCATTCTCGGTTCTGAGTTATCGCACACAACCGTACTTACCATGGCTTTCATACGAGGATTTCGATAATTAAGTGTGCACCCAAAATTATTTTGATCGTCGTATGGTCCACATGGTTCGTCCGTTGTGTGGTTTAACAGGCATATTTATTTTGAAATATTTAAAATACATGTGTAAATAAATTTGTTGAATTTTTCCAATGTTGACAAAAACAGTACCAGTAGTTGAAAATTTCGAGATTGGCTTTTTAATAAGTAGGAAAATGGGATACATAAATGAAACAATTTAATGTCTTAGAATATAAACTAACGCAAAAATAACAAGTTTGGTTTAAATAAGTACGCTCGAATAAATAAAATCCAGAGTAGACAATCTACGAAACGAGAATCCAAAGAGTGAAAATGAAAGAATCTAATAGGTGTAAATGAGAAGCCCAATAGGTGAGTACATGAGGTCGAGGTAAACAATGATACATTTAACAATAATATCGTACGATGAGTTTTATACGTGAACAAACTTGAGGTTATAAGTAATTGAGAATACGATTACGAAGAGCGTAATAACATGAGAATGGGGTGAGTTCCTTGGGGTGACGCATAAATATGTCGAACTTAAAATAAATAGAATTGGATTAACAACTAAAACAATTGATGAAATGTGATAAAACGTGAATACGGCCACAATTGTGAAACCATTTATATAATCGTCATCATAATAACGGTTTCTAATAGCGTCAAAAATTGCGGACAACCACACATAGGCCGCTTAATAGATTAGATGAAATGATGTAGAATAATGCGTAAAATCGCGTCTTGCTTGAAATACATAGATGCTCAATATGAATAACATAGTCAAGAAAATATCGTTTAAAAGATAAACAAAATTTGTAACGAAATTGAGGCTTTGAAAGTATTACCCAGATTGTTATTAAATAGCTTGAATTTGGTCATGAATAATCCAGACACAAAATGAAATCTCATGTGCATAAAGTTACCATCAAAACATCTCATAAATGAAAAAAAAAATAGCAATAATTGTGAAACTCGAATTTAATGACAAAATATGTAAATTGCGTAGTGTATAATAGACTAAAATTGAAAATGAGGTCTTAAGTAAAATCGTTCAATCGTTTCCAAGAAAATGAATATAATTATATTAATATATCGCGGTAACGCGTAGCTAGAGAAACGTTTTGATCATTATCAAGTGTAAATATTGTAAGCCCAATTTGTTAAAGGAATTTGTATACATAAAGCGGTTGTGATGAAAAATATTTATAAAATAATGCTTGCGATAATAAGAAGTAATAGTTTCCGTAAATCGTTATAGAACAAAAATTTATGTAACAATATAAAATATTTATAAACGCATCCCAAAAGATTTGTAGAGTCGTGATCATTGAGTTTATGCAAGATGGTGAAAGTTGAAATTTGTTACTAAATAAATCCCGCATTCAACATTCAAAATGAAACCTCGTATTTATAAAGTCTTTATGAGATTTATCACCTTAGGTGACAATATTTATGATTCTTGAAATCACCCATATAATCGTTTAATAATCTTTGAAAGCAAATACTCATAATAGAATTTTGTTGTCATGACAATATTATATATATATAAAGATGATTTATAAAATATGAGCATGATACGTAAACCATTATTTTTTTAAGAGTTTATAGTTTAAAAGTGATTATTTGAACTCATGAGGTTGTTATAAATACACTAGCTGTATATATATATATATATATATATATATATATATATATATAATATTTTTTTATTATTTTTTTTTTTTGGGAAAAACGAAGCTTGCATGTGTAGGGAGGGGTTTTAGGCTTCGAATGGTGAATGGTTTGGAAATTTGGTGAAGGGTGAGTTTTTCTTGGTTATCTTGCGTAGTTGGGTTTTCTTGAGTTGGATTGATGAGGTTTGTTGAGTTTGGGTCGTTTGATTGGTTAGGCTTAGATGATTTGTGTAAGTAATGGTTGGGCTATTTAGGTGAGGTTTGGCTTATTTGTGTTTGGGTTAAGTTGATGGGTTGGATAATTTGATCTTGGCTAGTTTGGGTGGAGATTTGGTTTATACATGTATTTTGTAAGGAGTATTTGTGTTGCTATTTTGATATCAAACTCTATGGTTTGATGGGAACGGTGTGGCGATATGGTTTGCGATTTGACATAGCATGGGTCGAAGGGTTCTGAGTCATAGTTGGGTAAACTTTGGTTTGTATATGTTCAAAGTATTCATGAGTGTGTTTGTCGGTGTCTTTGAAGTATTAGGATAGTGAGTTTGATAGGTTTTTGTGGCGTAGAAGTGTCGGTGGTTAGGGCCTTTTGTTGGGTTGATTTTTGTATATCCTGGACTTGCATGGGGTTTGAGTAGGTGAGGATATACTTTTGGATGTTTAGGCGTCGTTCATATTGAGGAAAGATTTGAGTGCTCGGGAAAACTTTTGAAGTGGAAAGGGTGGTTTGATTTGAGGCGGAAGTCTGAGGTGGAATACGGGTGTTTGGGAACTTGTGGTTGCGTTTAGGGAGATTTTCTCTCTTTTTTTTTACTAATAATAATTATTAAATTTAAAATATCATAATTTATAAATAATGTTTGAAATATCCATGAAAATTGTGATAATTAAAATTACAAGTTATTATGTATAAAATAAAATATTGAGATTTAAGCTTGTGAATCACAACAATTTTTATTACTAAAAGTTTTCCACTAAAATGAGAGTTGTTACAATACGTCGGGTTGGCTTAGGTTGTAAAATAATTTATGAGGAAAATTTTGAATTAAACCAATTCGTATAACGTAAATCGTTCTTGACATGCCTAAAATTTAAGTAGTAGAAAACATCACGGAAAAACTAAGATAATAAAGTTTGCATTTTAAGGTTTATTGTAAAAATAAGAATCGATTGTCATGAGGAAGCAAAATAAGCTTTTATAAGAATCAAAACAAAATCTCTTGTTTATGAGGAAATCTATACTATATATAATATAGGAGTAAGGGACCTCTTAAATTTTAAGAAGTGCCACTCTTGTTGCACATTATACAAGTAACAACGCATAAAATTTTAAGAATTTAGGGGTAAAGTAGTCTTTGCATATCCAAATATAATATACAATCTTGGTTCTTCAACTTTAATCAAGTTTTGTTAGTATATTAAATAGTTACATATTTCCCCTCTAATTATTAACCAACTACCTCACAACATTTAAACGACCGTAACCTTTTCACACGTTAATATTTTTTCTAAAAAATTACATCATAAAAACGAGCATTTTATTATCTTTAATTTGAGTATGGTATTGCTATAGTTTATTAATTTTTAAAAAACTAACATGTTACATGATTACCAATTATTACCGGCAATAGGTTGGGCATATTCGACTAATGGTGTTGGAACGGTTTAGGGTTGGAACAGGTTAATACAAAAAGGGTTAGTTTGGTTCATGTCGGGGTGTGTTTAGATCGAAAGGGTTAATGTCAAAACGGGCTTCGGGTTAAAACGCTTTCGGGTCGAAATAGGTTCGTAAAAAAGGATTGGGTTAAAAGTAGTTTATTTGAAATTATTGTACATTTCATCTTTGCTTCTTGCTTGTCGCCACCTGTTATACGCGTTCAAGCATCAGTTACATGGATGACATTGTTTATACATACTGGTTGCTCGCGTATAGGCATTATGTGTTGCACTTATGTAACATCCTAAAATTTAATGTTGAGTAAAGGAAGTTATGTTTAGTGATTTCGCGTAATTAATTAAGGTCGGGTAAGGAGCGGACCATGGACTTGGATTAATTGAGATGGGTTAAATGAGAATGGGATCTAAGGGATATAAATATCCCCTAAACCCAAAATATCTTCATTTCCATCTTATCCTTTCACACTTCCAAAACACACACATACACCACACACTACAACCGCCGGCCGGCCGGAAGAGAGAAAGGCGGCAGATCCGAGGGAGAGAGAGAGAGATTAGTTGTGATAACTAGTAAACAAGACCCAAACAAGCTCAAAAAGGTATGATTCTTGATCTTTGAAGTTTAAAGATCCGAGCTTTTAGTGTATAAACGACCGAAAATGGTCGGGAAGCGTAGTGGGTGATGTTGGACCGTAACAAGGGTGTTAAAATCGCTCGAAATGTTGGACAGAAACCGAAACAGCGGCTATCTGGGCAACTTCGCCCTCATCTGGGCAACTTCGCCTTCAAAGCGATGAACTTCGCCTGCAAGCCAAGTTCGCCTGATGAACTTCGCCTGCAAGCTAAGTTCGCCTGATGGCAACTTCGCTGTAAAGCTAAGTTCGCCTAACTGGCAACTTCGCCTGAAGCTAAATTCGCCTGATGGCAACTTCGCTGTAAAGCTAAGTTCGCCTGATAACTTCGCCTAGAGCTAAGTTCGCCTGAGGTTTAACTTCGCCTAAAGCCAAGTTCGCCTAAGGTTTAACTTCGCTTAAAGTCAACTTCGATTAGAAAATAAATTAAAAATCTAATGAAAAATGTGTTAAGACAGTTAATGGAAATAAAATTTTTCCAAGCTGACCTGGCAGCTCGACCCCAGCCAGGGGCTCTGCCCCTTGGACCTTGCTAGGGGCTGCCGCCCCTAGACCCCGCTGCCAGGGGCGCTTCCCCCGGACCCCCGTTCGTTGTGGGTCATATAAAGATAGAAATACATTATGAGAAGTGATAGTTAATTGATACGTATACTTGTTATACAGTCAGCCGTGCACAACTGAAGAAAGGGATTACGATTAACGGTGAACGTAACCGTGTTCAGGTGAGTTTCTAGCCCCATTTATGTGTTACGTTTTCGGGGCTGTGTGCATACTCATTATGTTTGTTAATACACTTATCCTAAGAGATAAGTGTATGCCTTATGTGGATAATGTGAAATGTATGAATGATTGCTTGATGGTACGTGAACGATCTTCGGATATTGCACGTACTGTCAGGTTGTAACGCTATGTATAAGGTAAGTATGTTATGTATGTTTATGTGTATGAACATGATAGAGATAATAGAAGAAAGAAATGATAATGTATGGTTGTATGGTTACGAAAAGGGTACCGAGCCCTAATAATACTCGAGGTATGACGTATGGTTGTATGGTTACGAAAAGGGTACCGAGCCCTACTAATACTCAAGGTATGATGTATGGTTGTATGGTAACGAAGAGGGAATCGAACCCTACTAATATTCGAGAACTAGGGAACCGAACCCTACTAATATTCGAGGAAAGAGGGTACCGAGCCCTAATAATACTCGAGGAAAGAGGGTACCGAGCCCTAATAATACTCGAGAAAAGAGGGTACCGAGCCCTAATAATACTCGAGGAAAGAGGGTACCGAGCCCTAATAATACTCGAGGAATGTAGGGCGTAATGCTCTTTATAACGTAAGATATGAAAGTAAGTTAATACAAAAGAAAGTAAGAAAGTATGAAAGTAAGAAAGTATGAAAGTAAGAATGTATGAAAGTATGAAAGTATAAAAGTATGAATGAAAGGATATAATTTTATGTGTATGGTATGATTATGTGATTAACTAGAACTCACTCAGCGTAGCTGACTTTTAGTATGCACGCAGGTGAGTAGATTGAGGCAGCTTGCTTGAGGAGACACGTGGCACTGAACAAGAGTCTGGCATCTGAAGACTTATGATGTTTTAATTTTAATGTTTTAATGTGAAAGACAAAGGATGTTTTGAGACAAGTTATGAAATATTGTAATGTTTTATGAAAGTTTTATATTCCGCGTAAATGTTTTAATTAACTCTGATATTTAGAACTGTGTTTATGAGTAAATCCAACACGAAAGTAGGGTTACCGGTAACGGGGCCTTACAACTTACCGGCACCAGTTACACGCCCGATGCCACGTTAAATGCATACCACTGTTGCTTTTCGCACGTACCGTTGCGAGGTTACAAATGTACTAACAACGGTTGCGTTTCTACGTACACCGCTGCATCGCGCGGGCAACTGGCTAGTAAATATAATAAGAATAAGTGAAATTGAATGTCAAAATTTGTTACGAGGTATCAATATGAATGATGAAAGTTTGTTTTGAGTATAAAAATTTCGCGAAATGAAAAACTCTTACCAAGTTCATTATTTAATATCTTATAATGGAATTATCGTGGTAAATTAAAATGACCGGCATTGTAAATCGAGATAATGACATAAACGATTTTTTTGTCTTTAGAATAGAATATCTATGAAGTTTTTTTTTATTATTATTATTATTTTTTGCATAAGGATTTCAAGAAAGTTACAAGCTATGGCCTATGAGTTTGTGACTTTCTTGAAAAACCAAAGAGAGACTACCATAAGAAGTTTAAAACTGGGAAGATCGTATGATAATAATTTTTATTTGTGAAAATTTATAATAAACCTAAGGTTGCATGATGAAAGTTGTTATGAAAATAAATATGGGTAGCGAATTTTTTTTTGTAACATATATCGAAGAGATTTTAATGAACGAAATTTGCAATAAAAATCCTTGTGAAATCAAAATGAGAAAACTGGTGTAAAACTTTACCATATAAAATCGAGATATAAAAGAATTATTAACAATAAAAATATATATAACATTTATAAATGAAGACTTGTGATAAGAATTTATAACAAAATAAAGGAAAAATAGTTTAAATTCTTGAAACGTAATAATAATGTTTTAAGGTTTAAAGGTGGAAAAATCGTGCATGAACCACCATGACTTGATATTCCGACACTAAAAACCTTTTTTACAAAACTAATGTTGGGGTCTAAACATGTGCACGTACCACCGCGTCTTTTTCATGTTTTCGACTCGAATAACGATTGTAACAAAAATAATAAATCGGAGTACAACATCACGTTAAAACACTAGTCCACGAACCACCGCGGTTCTATTGTTTTAACACCGAAAAATATGATGGCGAGCGGAATGCTCACATTCGACTACTTAAAGTGGTCATCTCATAAGAGACAATCTTTAAGGAGATTTGAAACAACGGGATCCAAGTTAAGCTCGTGATCCAAAGCACACAATAAAAACTAATGTTTTTGCGTTTTAAGGCAAGGATACCTTGGAGTACTATGAAAGTGTGTGTATGTGTATATATAAAATTTAAACCAAAGTAAGGTAAGGATACCGTAGTATGTTTTGAGTATTTGTGTATATATACGATTTGATGAAATAAATAACTATATAAATAAACAAGTGTATTGAACAATCAAGTAGGCTAAACACGTATAGGCAACACGTATAAGGACCCTAAAGTAAAGATTATACTAGGTCGTTACGTCTAACCACCTGATCCTATAGTAACCTGGCTCTAATACCAATCTGTCACACCCCGACCAAAGACGCGGAACATGCCGGGGTGCAACCAATTGCCCAAATACATAATACACTATTTAAAGTGACAATATTAAATCAACTCCTTTTATTTCATAAATCAATAAACAACACATCTCGTTCATACAACAATTTGAAAACAAGTAGCAATTATATTGTTCGTTTTACTAATACCTTGAGTCAACAAAAGTCAAACCTGTAACATTTCATAAATTAAAGTTTATCAACACAAAGGTTGGTGAGCAATTCATAAGTTTGAGCATATAAGTATATAGTAATAAAAAACCACAAAACTTGTATACGTAACAATAGATAAAAGTAACAACTTGGATAAATAGATATCGCTAATAGAATTACGTTAGCGACACCTAGCTATAAGGGGATGCCAAATAGTCTAGGATTTTATAGTTATTGTTAATTTCATTACGTTAACGACACCTTGCTATGAGGGGTTGCCAAATGGTCTAGGATTTATAGTTCCACCATCCAAAAGCGATAAACACATAAGCATGTAAGCATAGAACACCAAATGGAGCAATTATTTAAGTAAGGTATACAATCACGTTTGTGGGTTTAAAATTCAAGTAAATAAAGCATTTAGTTTGATAAGTATGAAATGTCACCCCAAAACGAAAGATGGAAAACGGGGTATGAAAGTACTCACCTCGATTGATAAACCGGGAATAATAGATGGAGATAAAACGATGCACAAGCTAGCGAACGAGAAAGAACGGATCCGACTTGAAACGACAAACACTTTAAATAGAATAAATAATATAATATTAACATTGATATTTCGTGAAAATAGAACTAAACTTGATATTATATATTGAAACTTATAACGAGGGGTTCAGTTTATAAACGGGTTGAAGCGTAATATAATATTAAACTCTAACAGTAACGATATTAATGATGATAATGATAATAACATTAATATTATTAATAATACAAATATAGTATAATAATACTAACAATAATTATTATTAATAATACTAATATAGTATAATACTAATAATAATAGTTAAAGAATAAAAATCTTGGTATTAATTAAGTGTTGTTGATAAAAATAATAATAATAACAAATAATATTGATAGTAATAACGATACCATACTCGATGTTGGTTCAATTTCTAACCGAGTTCACAAAATAAATATAACAATATTATTGCTAATAATTAATGATAAAAATTTGATTTTAATAAATAATAACAATATGATCTTTATTAATAATAATAACAACTTTAATGTTTATAAGAATAATGATACTAATAATAATATTAATAATGAATGTATGTAATAGTAAGTTTAACATAATAATACTAATAATAATTTTTAGGTAATAATATTAGTACTAATAGTAACCGTAATTTGTTAAGTATAATAAAAATAAAACCAAAACCGGTCTAGGATGAGACTCGAACCCGGTTGTTCATATTTTCCCCAATACAAAACAATCCAATACTCATCCAACTCGTTTCAAAGAATATAACAGAAAGATAAAACCGATTATTGACAATTTAAATCTAATAATTGATATACGAAAACTGATAGCACAAAAGCCCAAATTACTTTACCTATTAGACGTGTATATGCTCGTGGCTCTACACCGGGAAGAACCCGAGCCGAATCTGCCGGAGACGGAAAACAGAAATCATTTTGAACCCCCCATAGATTTCAATCAAAGTTTAATATGAGTTTAAAGGTTTGTAAAACTTATAACGACTTTACGAAAATCATTTTGAACTCCTTATGTTTTTTTCTTAGCATCACTGTAATATGACAAACATCGGTTTATTGATGATCGAGGTCTATAATAATATTATGTAATAATTAAGTAAGGCTCTAAAAATGTTGAGTCGGTTTTACAAAACAAAAGTTTACAAAACAAATATAACTCGAGACAGGAATTTGACAAATGTCACACCCTACCAAAGTAGTCTGGTATTGATTCATCATTCTTCATTTTAAGAACCTCAAAGTCTCTTCTCAGTTTTTGTAACATGGATTTCTTCGCCTTCTCGTTTCCAGCAAATTTCTTCTTCATTAAATCCCATATGGCTTTGGACGTACTTCTGTCTAGAATATGCTCAAACGTGGTTCTACTGATGGCTTGGTACAAGTAATGTTTTACTTGTAGGTCTTTAGATCTTAGGCCTTATAGCTTCTTTCTCTGAGCTTCTAGAAGAGCGATTCCAATGGCCGGTTCAATGATTCCTGAATCAACAAGATTCCACAGTTGCTTGGCACTCAACAAGTTCTCCATCATCTCGCTCCAATGTTCGTAATAGCCATCGAGCACAGGCATTTTCAGTTTTTATGTACTCATTTCTTGCTACTATTTCTTTTGTGAGCAAATGATATTACGCTCTGATACCGCTTATTGTAAATGGATATCAAAACTGAAGTATTTCGAATGAAAAGCTTGATTAGATAAATGAAGCCAACAGGCTATAAATACACCAAAGTAAATAACAAATACAACGCAAAAAAGGAAAAAAACTAACTGACCAAAATAGATAAAGACTAGGCTAAAGAATCGGCCAACTAAAGAAATCTTCCTCCCACGTGCAAGACCAATTCAGCTTTATTCAAAATACTCCAATGGATCTTCTAACGACATTAAGAACTTGCAACTACTCCTTCAAAAAATTCAATAACGAAACAACCACTCCTTTTTCTTTTATTATTATATATTAAATATTTTTATGCTTTTCACATATTTCAATAATTAAATGAACAAGAAAAAATAAATTTATAGTACATATCTATGCTAGCATACAAATAAAACAAAAAACAAAATAATGATATCTTCTTTCAATCATCCCCACTTCCATTGTTGTGCACCCTCCAACTACAATACATATTCTAATGATCTTTTTTTGATAATCTTTCTTTCTCCATATTTCAATAATTTACATGGGTTGGAGTTGAAATTTTACAGGGGTCAGTCGGGAATTTATAGTATATATAACACTAGGAAAAAAAATCACAAGGGTCGGCCGACCCCCATAGCTATACTGTAGATCCGCCTCTGCTCCCAATCTGACAAAATTATATATAATGGGCTCAAGTTTTGTTCTAGAACACTAAAATAACGCATACTACAATTTCTTGTTTTTTTTCATTAAATACAAAGCAAAAATCAATGCTAATTTTTTCAAAAGCAAAACTTTATAGAACACCATACGGTATACAATTAGTTTAATTGTGTATATGAAAGAATTTCTTTAATCATACTCGTTCGTTGAACTTGACTGAGAATAAATTAAGATCAGAAATAATAAACAAGTGAACTGATTTAGAAACAATATGGATCAATAATGTTGATTAGACGTGGTTTCTACATTAAATTTTTGAAGCTTGCATATGGTTTAGTTTTTTATTATTTAATGATATTTAAACCTTACTGTTATTATTAAAATGTTTGATATTGCTTACTCATCTAATGATTTCACATTGTATTTAGACATTAATTTGGATATTGAAGAGGTATGTACCCGCCTCAACACCGAGCGAGGCGGGTCAACCCACAAGATATAGACAAGAGGCTTGAAATCAAGATATTATGAGGGCACAAAGCCAAAACCTATGCGCATGGCGCATATCACATATGCTCACGCATATCACATATGCTCATGCATCACATGCTCAGGCATCACATATGCTCACGCATCACATATGCTCACGCGTATCACATGCTCACGCATATCACATCTGCGCGTGATGCATATCACACGCTCACGCATATCACATCTGCGCGTGGCGCATCCGCGCGTGGCGCATATCACATGCTTGTGCATATCACATCTGCGCATGAAACATCTGCGCGTGAGAATAAAGAGAAGACCTCGCGCATCCTCAGGATAGGCGCATATCACACATGCACATAATCAACCTCGTCCTTATCCAAATCAGGATAAGGACAACCTTGATTGTGCACGTCAGACAACCTTCCAGAAGGTATCTTTTTAAGGAATAAGAATATGCTGATGTTGACAGCTGCAAATGAAAGGTGGATAACTCAGCAAAACCCATGTGCTACCACATGATTGCACATGGATCAGGGAATAATCAATGAAAAAGCACCAGGTGTCCCAAGGACACGTGGCGCGAAGCAATAGGAGGAGGCCAAAAAGGCCCTAATTGGGTCTGAGCCCAATCATTGGAAACCCTAGCACTATAAATACCACATCAACTCCACAAGGAGAGGTATGCCCTATTACACAGTATTACACATTATTAAGCAATACATTCCAATTCCTTACCCTCAGATTATTTTCTCCTACAATCTCTTATTCTCACACCGGAGGGTTACCCCAAAGAGGACCCCTCTGTCCCTTTCTGAGGGGTAAGTTTACGGTACTGTTCATTTTGTAGGTGGAAGAATCTAGATCCCAGAGAACCATCGGTGAAATAGCATAATCACACCCGAGTAAAGTTGATCGTCTACCAGTGAGCCGATCCACGTTTCTTCATTGGCGCCATCACCTGTTACAACGGCAACAAAATCTCATCAGTTCTCTAAAAAAAATTTTCACCATGGCTTCTGGTGTTCGTAACAACAGATCCAGACGATCTTACGTTCCAAAATCTTACCGGCGCGAAACAAAAAGAACCAATGGGTCCAGAAGATGAAACCAATGACCCTAAAGAATGGCTTATAAACGAGCAACGACGTCTAATGGACAAGTACAATGAGATGGTCAAACACAAAAAGTTAGCCGACTTAACACAAAGGCTAGCGTTTGACAAGCAAACCGTTCATGGAACAAAAAGGGCGCGCGCGCCGGAAGAGGGTCACTCTGTTCACACTGAACACGCTGAGTTTAGTGATGAAGAAGTGCACAGCATGAGGAAGACGCGAGATACTCATGCAGGAGGCTCACAGCTCAGCGCGCACATGAACGTGACGCCTGGAGCCAAAGCCGACATGGATCTGTACACACCGTACAGCCCACCAGTGAGAGGGCAAGTGGACGTAACCACACCGTACAGGCCAGCCATCTTGGTGAAACATTCAAAATTCACTGAGCGCATCGCGAAGGCTCCCATTCAGCACAAAACCAAGATGCCAAGTGGTTTGGGCAAATATGACGGCACAACAGATCCAGACGATTTCTTACAAGGTTTTTACAACACTGGAAACCTAGAAAGCTGGACGATGCCAACATGGTGTCACATGTTTGCTCGCTGCCTCACGGGCGCGGCGCGTGTCTGGTTCGAAAGCTTGCCGACTGGGCAAATCGATGGGTTCGAGGAACTATTGGAAAAGTTCCAAGCTCACTTCGTACAGCAGCGCAGACACACGCGCGACCCTGATGACATCATGCACTGCGTGCGCAGGAATGATGAAACGATTGAAGACTACATAACTCGTTTCAATCAGGAGTCTCTGGCAATCGGAGGTATCACTGAGCAACTTTTGCGCGTGGCCTTTATACAAGGCACGCGCAGTGATCAACTCCGCAGAGCTCTCGTGAGCAGAGATGGCATGCCAACCACTTGGGCCAAGCTAATTGAAGCATCGCGAGTCTTCGCGAGAAATGAAAAACAAATTGCCCAAGATAGAGCGAGAGAAAGAGGGCATCAAGCAGAGGCACCGCGCAACAACGAAAGAAGGGGCAAACAGAACTCTGTATGGTCCAGGTTGCAACAAACCTGTTTTTCTCCCGCAGAAAAGCAGGCGCAACCAAGCTCACCCAGCCCCAAAAAGACATTCGTAATCGCGGAGAAGGTGATAAGAGGGAAGGCGGCAGAGATCCTAACAGACCTCTGCCAAGAATATGGACTCCCCTCACTAAAACGCCTTCACAAGTGTTAAGCACTGAGAATATCCAGTTCAAAAGCCCCAAGCCACTACACTACAAGGGACCATCAAACAGTGGCAAGTACTGTGAGTTTCACAAGTCCACAGGACACAACACTGATGCATGCCACCACTTGAAGGATGCAATTGAAAAAGATGTGAAATCAGGCAAGCTGGCTCACCTGGTGAAAAACTCAAGACCAGAAATGAACAACCAGAAGGAGCCTCAGCCAGCAAAAAATTCAAAAGAATCTGTGTAGCCGAGGGAGGAAGGCAAGTGCAAAAATCAAGAAAGAGAAGCGCGCAAATCCAAGGAGATTGGTGTGAGCAACAAGTAATCTTCCCAAGAATCAGGGGAGGCCCTTCTATCAGCAGTCCTCTTGTCATCACTACACACATTGCTCATTATGAAGTGTCAAAAGTCCTGGTGGACACTGGCAGCGAATCAGACATCATGTATGAGCAATGTTTCAGGAAGTTGGATCCAGCAAACCAAGCAAGGCTTGAAATTGTGAATGCACCAATCTCTGGTGTTTCAAATGAAATCATCCATCCCCTAGGTCAAATACAATTTGAACTAACTATGGGGGATGAGAAACACAAGCGAGCCGAAGTTGTCAACTTCTTGGTCTTGCCCACCACTTCATGCCACAATATGATCTTGGGTAGGGGAACGATTGCCCAATTCAACGCCATACCGTCGCCAGCGCACGGCGCGTTGGGGTTCCCAACACCAACAGGTGTAACTTTTGTATACCGAGATCATTTGTGTGCAGTGACAAGTACACCACGGGAAGGGAGAATGAAACTTCCAATGGCAGACAACGCGCCAGAGGAATGGATTCTCAACCCAAAATTCCCGGAGCAGACAATCACAATTGGCGCTACGATATCAGACGACACGAGGTTGAGAATGAAAAGATTGCTCACAGCATATATGTCGGTCTTCGCGTGGCAACACTCTGATATGACTGGGGTTCCGCGAGACCTAGCGCAACATTCTCTCAACACGTTCAAGTCTGTAGAGCCAATTGCTCAAAAGAAGAGAGTCATGGGGGATGAGAAGGCGAGGGCCATGAATGAGCAGGTTGAGGATCTATTGCGCGCAAACATCATCCGCCCGATACGATACCAGACATGGGTAGCCAATCCTGTGATGGTAAAGAAAAGTAACGGGTCGTGGAGGATGTGCATTGACTTCAAGGACCTCAACAAAGCATGCCCAAAAGATTGTTACCCCCTCCCAAACATCGACGCAAAGGTGGACTCCGTGGCGCCATTCAAGCTCAAATGTTTCCTGGATGCCTACAAGGGCTATCACCAGATTCAAATGGCACCACAAGACGAGGACAAGACCGCCTTCAGAACCGACAAGGGTGTTTTTTGTTACACAAAAATGCCCTTTGGTTTAAAGAATGCGGGAGCCACCTACCAAAGACTTATGGATGCCGTTTTCAGCGAGCAAATTGGAAGAAACCTAGAAGTCTACGTGGATGATTTGGTGATCAAAAGCAGGGAGGAAAAACAAATGCTCAAAGACATCGAAGAAACCCTTGGGCGCCTAAAGGAAGTTAACATGAAGCTCAATCCGAGCAAATGCACTTTCGGCGTACAAAAGGGAAAATTCCTAGGTGTAATGGTCACCAAGGATGGTTTCAAGGTGAACCCAGAGAAGGTGGAGGCCATCCTTGACATGCCCTCGCCATCCACCATGAAAGAAGTCCAAAAGTTGAATGGGAGATTGGTATCAATCAACAGGTTCCTAGCGAACCATGCAAGCAAATCTACCCCATTTGTCAACACATTGAGAAATTGCTTAAAGAAAAGCCAATTCAAATGGACTCCTGAGGCCGAGCAAGCTTTCAGTGAGATAAAAGAATGTTTGATAAATCTGCCCGCGCTCACAGCTCCACTTCCTGGTGAAATTTTGACATTGTACCTATCAGCAGGAGAGCGCGCCATCGGCGCAGTATTGTTGGTGGATCGCAAGGGAATCCAAACTCCAATATACTATGTGAGTCGGGTGCTGACAGACCCTGAGACGCGCTACTCCATCATGGAAAAGTTAGTTCTGTCACTAACACACGCGTCGCGCAAGCTTCATAGATATTTCAATGGTCATCCTATTGAAGTTCTGACTGGTTACAACATCCAGCAAGTCTTGCGGCGCCCCGCGCTCTCAGGAAGGCTGACAAAATGGGCGCTGGAATTAGGAGAGCACACGATCGCCTATAAGCCACGTCCGGCAATAAAGGGACAAGTCTTAGCTGATTTCATCGCAGAAATCCCCGAAGGTAAAATTGAAGAGGCTCAGCGCGAGGTAGATCCTCCGCGAGCCAATGATGAAGAAAATGTTTAAAGATTATTCACTGACGGAGCTTCAAACAACGAAGGATCTGGCGCAGGCCTCAAACTGGTGGATCCAGAGAATCATGAATATACTTACGCCATCAGGTTGGACTTCAAGAGCACCAACAATGAAGCTGAGTATGAAGCCCTGCTGGCTGGCCTGCGCATCGCGCACAAATTCGGAGTTAAAAAGCTATAGGCCCATGTTGATTCATACTTGGTAGCAGCACAGGTCAATGGCCTTTATGATGCCAAGGAGAACACCATGCCTCTGTATCTAGAGCAGGCGAAAAACTCATCGAGCAATTTGACTTCTTCAGAATCATTCATATTCCGCACAGTGAAAACAAATCTGCCGACGCGCTGAGCAAGATGGCATCAACCAGCTTCGATCACTTTGGCAAAGATGTCAGGGTAGAAGTAATGAGCAACCCGTCGGTGGGAGCGAAGTCTGTCCTGGTAACTCATACAACCCCTTCATCATGGATAACTCCAATAATGGAATTCTTGAAGGAGGGAAAGGTACCGGACGATCGCGCAAAGGCAAGGAAGATAAGACACAAGTCGCAGAATTATGAACTGCTTGATGGTACATTATATCGACGCTCTTATCTTAGACCGCTCATGAAATGCCTAGATGCTGAGGAAGCAAGCTATGTGATCAGAGAGATACACGAAGGAATCTGTGGAATACATGCTGGCCCGCGCATGGTGGTTGCCAAGGCAATGAGCGCAGGTTACTATTGGCCAGGCATGTACTTGGACGCTTTAAAAGAGATCCAAAAATGCAAAGCGTGTCAGAGCTATGCGCCAAACACCATGCGGCCAAAGAACAACTTGATTCCGGTGACCTCCGCATGGCCTTTCCACAAATGGGCAATCGATATTGTGGGTCCCTTACCGCAGGCGCAAGGGCGAGTAAAATTTTTGGTAGTGGCAGTAGACTATTTCACAAAATGGGTTGAAGCCAAGCCACTAGCAAAAATTACAGCCGAGGCGATGAAGCAATTTATCTGGAGCCACATCATATGCCGTTTTGGCTTGCCCATGGAAATTGTGAGCGATAATGGCAAACAATTCACTGACAGAAAGATATCCAGCTGGCTCAAGGAATTGCGCATCAACCAAATCTTCACTTCAGTATACCACCCTCAGGGGAATGGCCAAGTGGAGCGCGCTAACCAAAGCTTGCTAAATGGGCTGAAGAAAAGGTTGGAGGGAGAATCCCATTCTTGGGTCGAAGAGCTACCTAATGTCTTGTGGGCGCACAGGACATTAAGCAAAACCAGCAATGGCGAATCCCCGTTCAGCCTAACCTATGGAACGGAGGCAATGATTCCAGTAGAAATTGGATGCCCATCCCATAGAGTGCTCATGATGAGCAAGATTGATAACGAGCGCGAAAGGAGGTTGGATCTCAACTTACTTGAAGGGCGCAGAGAGGCGGCTATCATCAGTGAAGCCAAATACAAGAAAAAACTGGAAAAATATTACAATCAGCGCGTGAAAGAATGCCACTTCAAGAAAAATGATTTTGTCCTTCGAAACAATGAAGCTAGCCGCGCGATACCCCCGGGAAAAATGTCCCCCAATTGGGAGGGACCTTATCAAGTCTCGGAAGAATTGGGAAAAGGCGCATACGCTTTAAAAGATTTGAATGGAAAGAAGATCCCGCGCGCATGGAACGCGGCACAGCTTAGAAAATGTTTCATGTAAAAAATGTCAAGTTTGTAATCAAGGTTTTTAAGCCATTATGAATAATGATACGCGCTATCTTCTCTCAATGTGGATTCTATTACCTTTTGCATACATGTTTCACACTTCTCTTTATTAATTTTGAGCAATATGACAACATTGTATTGACATCAAAACAAAAAATAAAACGAAGTAAAACATACATGCGCAAGCTTCAAGCTCAAACGCGTTAACGAGTCTTAACTCTAAAACGTCAGGGCCTTAGCCCAATAATATGAGCCTTAGCTCAGGGCCTTAGCCCAATAATGTGAGCCTTAGCTCAAATCACTCACAACATCCATCCTACATGCTGCGCAGCCTGACCATAAAAATACCTAAGCACAACTAAGGCAAAGCACATGCCAAAACATAGATGTTAAGCTCTTAGGTCGAGGTCGCGCATGAAATTGTAATGGATATCAGAGTAACACATACTGACACGTAAAGGCTAAAAAACTCATAGTTCCCTATAATAAATGCGCGATAACGTCGCGCAAAAGAGGAATAATGAAACGCCAAAGCACGTGTCAACATAGTCAGGATATTGCAAAATCACTTAAAATATGACAAGGATTAAGTATAATAATTTACTTGCAACCTTGTTCTTATTTCAACGTGCAAGCATATCTTATATTCAACAAGCAAACATGCAATATAAAGAGATGAATGGGGAATGCGCAAGATGCGAATAAGGGAAAAAACAAAATTTCATTCCAAAGCATTGAAATTTACAAGTTTACAAGATGATGTGATACAAACTACAAATAAAAAAAAACATGAAGGGCTTCTCAAGTCTCCACGTCGACGTCAGCCTCTTCATCGTCCTCATCACCGCCTTCAGCATCTGGCGCAGCCCACTCCTCGTCATCTCCAAACTGACCATAGTCAAGATGTTCGTCCTGAATGGAGTCGCCTTCTATCGCAATAGTGTCAGGAGCGGGTCCTTTGGCCACGCCAGAGACGCTAGCCGAGGCAGCATTCCCCGCGCCATCATCGCCGCCACCAGCCCCGTCGCACTCGTCAAGTAATTTCTTTAGCGCGCCGAGATCGGGCTGGTCAGCAAGCGCGGATATCTGCAAATCATAAGGAAAAATATGAGTACAAAAAGACTTGGAAAATAAGTCAAGGTAATCTCATTAAGGTTAAAATACCTGCCCAAGGATGGGAATGGGAGTATTCAAATACTTCTCCCCCATCTCGGCCATATCCGCGCAGACAACGTCGAGCTGGTAAGGGTAGTCGGATGGGTTCTTCTTCAGTGCGCTATATTCACAACCATCCTTGAACCCTTCAGCTCGACCCACCAAGCGCGAGGCAGCGTTGCAATCCATCACAAGGGTCTGAAACTCGTCTGAATATTTCATCGCGTAAGCGCAACGAGTCATACCCTTTGAGACTAGCCATTGGCGATCCTGCGCGAGGGAAGAAACAGTCGTCTCGAGGGCAGGAATCTGAGAGTTTAACAACTCAACAGTTTCCTTGGTCTGTTTCAGCTCCTCTTTGTCGGACGCTGCTGCCGCCAAGGCTTCTTCCTTTTCCGCTCGCGCAACATCGAGTGCTTCCTGGCTAGACGCTGCCGTCGCCAAGGCTTCATCTTTCTCGGCCGCGCAGCCGCCAGCTCCTTCTTCAGGCGCGCAACCTCACTCTCCAATGATGATTTGTCAGTTATAGACCGGACAAGAGCTTGGTCACGCGCCTCCGCGTCCAGCTCCAAGTCGTGCACTTTACGCGCGTACTTGGCCGCGTCCGCCTCGGCCGCCTGTAGCTTCTCCCGCGCAGCCTGTAGCTCATGCACGCGCTTCACGAAGGCGGCGTTGGCACTTGCTCTGTTCTCGCTGAGCTCTGCTTGGAGTTTCTCAGCTCTCTCTCGAGCATCAGAAAGATTCCAATCAGACACTTTAGCCTCTTGTTTGGCTTCCGCAAGAGCATCACGTACCTTTACGTAATCATAGCGAAGCTCTTGGGAGGCAGCAAAGAAAGCCAACCCAGCAAACAGATGATCGTTGAGCAAGTCCTCGCGAGCGCGGTCCTCCTGAAACCTCCTTTCAGCTGGAGGCATAGAATGAGCCCAGAAGTCCTCACACACACCCATGGACTGAAATGAGCTGTCCTCAGTAATATTCCATCTCGGGCGGTAAATGTGATCGGCTTCCTGCAAACACAAAGTAATAATCTAAGTCATCAAAACACTAATATGGAAGTCCGCGCAGCGGAGCAAAAACGAACCTATACCTGCGGGGATGAAGCAGAAAAGTCAGCGCCAGCCCCACGAGAAGACTGCGCCGCGAAATCTCGTGGCGCTGCAGGGTTGGCGCGGCCGCTGTCGGAGCCTTCAGCTTGAACCTCCTCATCCTCCTCTGAAACAGGCCTTTTCTCCTGCGACCTAGAACCAAAATCAGTCTCGCGAGGAGGGCTGCGCGCAGGAGGAGGTGAGGGAGGTCTCGACGCCGCCAGGTCGGCGCGTAAAACGGCCTCCTGCTCCTTAGTAATCCCGATGAGGGGAGATTCAGCGCTTGCAGGAGCAGGAGCAGAACCACCGGCGCCAGCAGTGCCACCAGCAGCTTGTGCGCCAGCTATGACTCCTATAAAAAATCAACAAAGAGAAATGGTTCATGACTTGATCTAAAAAGAGAAGTCAGAAAATAAAAGTGCATTACATACCTTGGCGCACCGCCGTTCGCGAGTTAAACATCGCCATGAAGTCCATTCTTCCCCTTTTTGGGGGTAAAACAGGGGACTTCGAAGCGACATCCGGCGCAGCCTCGGCACCTTGTTGCGCCTGAGGTTGATCCACCAAGGTCGCCGGCTCTACACACATTTGAGTGAGCAAAGATTCATTAGTAATTCTATCAGAATCGCGCTCATAAAACCATAAAGTATAAAGTATACATGTCGATGAGGAAACGACAGGCGCAGCGCCGCTTCCCTTTTCCGCAGCGCGAAGGGAGGAGGTGGCGGCACCATACCTCGTGTGGACAGGAGGTCTGCCCACATTTTGAGGCAGGGAAGACAAGGAAAACTTGGAGGTAAACTCCTGGGTTTTCTCAAGTCCCCTCGCCTGAGTAGGAGGATCCTAAGCAACAGGGGCAACATCTTTCTTCTGTTTCTTACTGGCCCCTGCGCCAGTTTTCCCCTTAGCTTTACGCTTTAGTTGGGGCACCTCAGCCTCCTCCTCCTCCTCCTCTTCCGCGAGCTCCAACTCGTAGACTGGGGGGGCTTGAAGAGGTATGTACCCGCCTCAACACCGAGCGAGGCGGGTCAACCCACAAGATATAGACAAGAGGCTTGAAATCAAGATATTATGAGGGCACAAAGCCAAAACCTATGCGCATGGCGCATATCACATATGCTCACGCATATCACATATGCTCATGCATCACATGCTCAGGCATCACATATGCTCACGCATCACATATGCTCACGCGTATCACATGCTCACGCATATCACATCTGCGCGTGACGCATATCACACGCTCACGCATATCACATCTGCGCGTGGCGCATCCGCGCGTGGCGCATATCACATGCTTGTGCATATCACATCTGCGCATGAAACATCTGCGCGTGAGAATAAAGAGAAGACCTCGCGCATCCTCAGGATAGGCGCATATCACACATGCACATAATCAACCTCGTCCTTATCCAAATCAGGATAAGGACAACCTTGATTGTGCACGTCAGACAACCTTCCAGAAGGTATCTTTTTAAGGAATAAGAATATGCTGATGTTGACAGCTGCCAATGAAAGGTGGATAACTCAGCAAAACCCATGTGCTACCACGTGATTGCACATGGATCAGGGAATAATCAATGAAAAAGCACCAGGTGTCCCAAGGACACGTGGCGCGAAGCAATAGGAGGAGGCCAAAAAGGCCCTAATTGGGTCTGAGCCCAATCATTGGAAACCCTAGCACTATAAATACCACATCAACTCCACAAGGAGAGGTATGCCCTATTACACAGTATTACACATTATTAAGCAATACATTCCAATTCCTTACCCTCAGATTATTTTCTCCTACAATCTCTTATTCTCACACCGGAGGGTTACCCCAAAGAGGACCCCTCTGTCCCTTTCTGAGGGGTAAGTTTACGGTGCTGTTCATTTTGTAGGTGGAAGAATCTAGATCCCAGAGAACCATCGGTGAAATAGCATAATTACACCCGAGGAAAGTTGATCGTCTACCAGTGAGCCGATCCACGTTTCTTCAGATATTTTTGTAAGTGATGTTTGTATATGTTTGTTGATTTATATTTTTTTTTCTTATTGGCTCCTTTTATATTTCATAGAAACATCCAAACGATTTACAATGAAGTGGCAGGTAAGCGGGCAACAAGCTGCGCCGCAACCCCCTTTTGGATAGCAAACCCAATCCGACTAACAACAAAGTTTTGATTCTTATGGGCTGATACGTTACTATACACAACTTTCTGAACCCTATTCAAAAGGTCCACGGCATCCGGAGCTAAGAAACCAAAAGTGTCAAAGGCGAAGGGGATAAACACGTGTTGATTCTCCAAACAAGCTCTCTCGTGTTTAGCAACCTTGCCTGATGCCACCTTCAATGCTGCCTGGCTTGCTACAAATCCAGTGTCCCTAATCCCAACAAGAGGGGACACTCCTGTGAGGTCGACACAAGCGTGTTTTCCCCCTACCCACCCAAAAACAAGTATATCGGCCGGTCGTAATGTAGATCTTCCTTCTTGAGGATCCGTAAAAAAGTTTACGGGGGCTTCCTTTTTAGCCGAAATTCCGGCTCGTTTAAGAACATCGCATAGAATATCCCTCACCAAATCATGCCTGTACTTAAACCCAGGCAACTCTTTGCAGTGAACCGCATGCTCGCCAAAAGAATCCAAACAAACCTTACGGCAAACTGGGCACGGCTCATCTACCGGAAACAAAGGGATCATTAACCGATACTTCAGGATGGCCCGGTACTCCAAAGCCGACATATGTTGGCCCAATCCTTCAATAGGGAGAACACTTAAGAAATCTTGAGCCGGAGGAGCCCGAAGACACTCAAACACCGCTTTCTGACGAGGGGATAAATCAAACTTCATTTCCAAACTCTTGATGATTCCACTATAAAGCATGTTGGGCTTTAGGGGGGGGGGGGCGGTGTCTTTATTAGAGAAACCGCTAATGTCAAAATCGGGAAGTGAAATGTGCAACCGATCTATCGCACTCCCATAATCGGAGTCAAACCCATCAATACCACAACCTCGAAGAATGTGGTCTTGTAATTCCCAAGATTGTGCCCTCGAGGCCACAAACGCATAAGTAGAAACGTCTGAAGCTGGACATAAACCCAAACCTCCAAAACGAGCCGGAAGTGATGCCAACCTTCATTGAAAATCTCCAAAGAAGGGACCACCACAAACCACGATTTATATTAGTTTACAATATCAACGAACCAACATGATTGAATACAAACTTAATTCATTCTCAACAAACAAACACAAACAAGAATTAAGTCCGTTTTAAGTATCCATTCGGTTCGATTCGATTCGTAGTGATGCTTCTCCATCAATCAAGATCTTTATAAACAACTGCACTACATTCCTACACTAAACACCCAACAATCCTACCTAGTCAAGATCCTCACAAACGACCTGTATGCCACTTTGCAACAACCACGAAAATCACAAGATTTACCAAACTCAAAACACCCAAAAGCCAAAAGAAGTTCTGTAACTGCCCATAATTCAGATTATCCGGTATCCACCCGGGCCCACCGTCCTCAGTAGTAATCTTTATAACAAAACCAACCAATAACGAGCTCGTATAGTTCCCCAATGCAATAGTCATGAGCCGCAGGGCTGACCCCAAACTCTTCATCGAGTCAGGCACTTGCTCGTAAAAGAACTCCATCTGACCCACGAGCGTGAACACCTCTGCACACCCGATAATTAAAAACTGTGGGACCTGCCAGAATATTGAAACAGGCACAGGCTTGAGCTCGTAGCAGTTGTGCCTTTTGACAATATCAACCTAACAACTTCCAAGATACCGGCACATAACATTGAAAATATTGAAATGAAATGCCCGGTTCCGATTCGTTGGAGTTGGGTTAATCCATTTGGGTGACCCGTGATTTTTCGGACTAGTGGGACAATGATCTGGTCGTAGACTGGGACCCAGAATATGACACTAAGGGTGCCAAATGTACCTAGTGATGCTGGTGGGATATTGAAGCTGGTTTTGCCAACTTGAGTGTCCATGAATGAGCCTTGTAAGACGAATAAGTTGTCCATTTGGGCACGTACGCTGCTGAATATTATACCCGTGACCCAGATTGGTAGTAAACGTAGCACGGATTTCAGCTCTTCGATTTGGGTGACTGTGCAAAGTCTCCATGGGTTTACTGACCCGTTTGTGTGGTCCGTTGGCGTCTCTACAGCTGCCTTGTCAAGGAACCTGTAATGAAGTATTAAGATCAGGTTAACACGATTATTGATTTCTTGATAAGATTATGGTAGTAATGAATACCATTGACTACTCATCATTGTAATCAAATGCATGTGGGTTTTTTACTTTTCAATCACAATCTCAACAGGTTTGACTTTAATAGTCAAAATGCACATTCATTTTTTTCTGGAAAAGCAAAGTGTAATAAAAAAGAAAAAATGGGCCAAATAAACAACAAATAACTTGACTCTAAAACTACTGGGTCAAGTAGGTTGACACTTGACAGTAGATATGCACAAAAAAACCAGGTTGAAAGACGAACCCGAACCTAACCTGATTTTTAAACCGGTTTGAGAGAATACTACTTGGACCCTGTAATCGGTTTGAAACCGGTCAAAACCTGGTTTCAAACTAGCCAAACCCGATCCTTCCCCTCTCAAAAACCGGGCTGGAACCCGAACCAGTTTGACTTTATTTAACCCAACCCGCACTGGCTTGGGCCAAAAACCCGACTCCACTACTTGACAATCACCACAAAACAGTTTTTTTCTTTTTTTAGTCACACCTAGCACCCTAAATCTTGTAAGAAAAACAATTCACTAAAAAGTGTTTGGGCCAACCTGAAACCAAACAAGTTATGACCCAAAACAAAAATATCCCGTTTTGACCGGTTACTGACTTACTTACCTGAAGTTCCTTGTATGATTAAGTTTGCGCCTTCTTACACTATTTGACTTAGCACCATCAGTCTCATACAAAAGTGATGCATCTGCTGGCACATTGATTCTTTTCTTTCTAACTGAAGCAACAACCACTTGAAACAAACGGGTCAACGGACTACCCGCAGGCTTATGGTTCCTGTAAAACCACGTACCCGAGAAAAAAGGCAGAATAGCAGAGCAAGTACAAGTATTAGTAGCATAACAAAAACGCGTTCCTCGTCATTAATATGTTTGCTCGCAGCAGAGGTAAAAGATAGATTTTCGAGCCTGAACATATAAGCAACCTTCTATCTGGCCTCTGTACCAGTAGGTGCCTAAATGAAGCGATTAAGCGTCGGGGGCTTTGCTGGCTTGCTGGCTAGCTCGTGACAAAAAAAGTAAATAAAATGAAATATTGCCAACAGAAGACCGTCTGCGACAACAAGACCATCAGCAGCAGATGATTCTTCTAGAGCTACTCAATTAGCTACAGCACCAGGTGCATTTCCCCAAGGGTGCCCTAAAGTTCCTCCACCGAACTGATATTCCTCAATGTCCCGGCTATTCACGGAACGTGAGAAGCAGATGATTAATCATATGCTTCCGGATTTTTCTTTCGACCATATTTCGATTGTTAATACGCCTGTACTTTGATGAGCATATTTTCGCCCAATACGATTCAGTCGATACAGAGTCCACACCCAAGTTCCATAGCCCGCTATCCCGATCATGATTTTCCTACCCCCAGAGGGAAAGGCAAACCACACCCATTGCCATGGCTAAGGCAGGAAGACCAAAGCCCCAAATCCAGCCCACATAATCTTGTACCCAAACAATCAAAGAACGAGCAAGAAGAGTGCCAATATTCATCAACTGATAATACCAGTTAAAAAACGAACTCTTGCTCTTTTTCTCCATCTTATCATTGTCGTCAAATTGATCTGCTCCATACGCAGAGATACAAGCCTTGATTCCTCCACTTGCTAATGCCACCAAGTAAAGTGATGTGAAGCACATTACAGTCTTAACATCTATTGCATCATAAAAGTTGGTTGAAAAGATAGTTGGCATCAGCCAACATGTTGATGCTGATAATGTCAACAGTCCCATCCCCTAAAGTTAAAACATTGTCAAATATTACTTCCAAATCATCAATTTTTGATGGTCAAAATATGGTAAGTGGACTTACAATGGCGTACAACACTGAAGAGGTAGCTATAGTCCAATATTTGCCAATATAGCCATCAGCAAGAAATGCTCCAACCAATGGGGTAATGTAGCATGCAGCGGTCCAATTTGATAAATTTCTTGAGGCAGTCGCGCTGTGCTGGTTGAGTTCACCAGTAAAATACAGTAACAGATTGGAACTCATCCCAAAAAATGCTAATCTTTCAAGACTTGCACTTGCTGCAATAAATGTTACATCATAGAAACTGTTTCAGACTGTCAACATAAATAATTCAAGTGTAACTTGGTTACATGGATGGAAGAGGAGAGGATGCAGGTTGAAGAATGTAAGTACCAATTATGAAGACGCATGCTTTCCAGCTTCCTGTTGTCAACTTGTTAGCTGGATTGTTGAGGTGATCCACCGTTCCATCTTTGGTGTACAAGACACTATCTTCCCCTTTGGTTTCGAGCAAAACATACATGCTCGTTTCATCGTCTGGAGAAGATTATTGAGATAATTATATATATGTCCAGCTACGTATTTCTTTGGTTAAATGTTACGGAACTCCGTTCCTTTGAGATGATTATTTAGAGTTTATAAAGCTTAATATATCAAACTTTAACATGCTCATAGTAATAAATTAAAAAACATAAAAAAATCATAAACCTGTAGACCTCCCTCATCTTGACATCCCAATAAATATGAGTTGAGAAAATTTAAACTAAATTAATTTCAATGCAATGCAATCAATGCAATAATCCATATATATTAAGAATTAGTAATGCACAAGTTGAAGTGAATAAAACCCTAAAGCAAGCATGTATATTAGATAGAGAAACAGAAAATGAAAACATGAAACAAATTAAAGAGTAAGAATTAAAATGAGTAGAGAATGTGCATCTGCAGCAGACATAAAGAAGATAATTACCTAAGACTTAAAATGAATGAGTAATGAGAAAGAGGTGAAATTAAATAGAAACACACACGCAGAGACACGATGAACGTCTGAGGAGGAGGAGAAGGAGAAATTAGAGCCATTAATGGAATGGAGGAAGATGTTGAGTCATGAAATTAATACCAAACACTAGTCTCAACCAACGATAATAGTAAACAGTTTGAACTTTATATAACGTAATTACATTACAGAATCTACATGAATTGAGGTCATTTTGTTTCAACCTTGTCACCTTTCTAACCTATTTTACAAATTCAGATCTTAACTAATTATCATAAACTCTAGTAGCATTTAAAAAATCTTGTGAAATAATAATATTAAATCCATGGATACCGCAGACAGACTTCCTTCATTCCTTCCTTTCTCCTCCCCTCTCACATTTCTTTTTTTAACGGGTTTTGTAAACAGATTTCGAGGCTTCTCTCTCCTCGCCGTATCAGACTCACCCGTCTATGTTCTTACCTCTCTCTCTTTCAAATCGCGTCACCAACATTGGAGATGGTCTATAAATTTTATAAGTATCGATAATATACTTTATTTTATGTATATGTATAGTGTGAAAGTTCGTGATATTACGTTATGTATTTAATAAAAATACAGAGAGAAATATGAAACTTAAAAAAGGGGAAGTTAATAATTTGGGAAAAACGAAATTTTGTTCGATTTGTTAGTAATAATGAATAGTATGACTTGTTCAATTTCCCTTAAATATAATAATTTGTATAAAATTGTTAATTTAGCTTTTCTTTAAGTCAAACAACACCCTCGACATTGATCTCATTTATTATATTTAATGCTAGTTTTGCAGATGGTTCTTGGTCGGTTTGATAAGTCCGACACGACCCAGTTTGGCATATAAACTTTGCCACGTTACTCCTAAAAAGTGTCTTAGTCACTCACTCTATGTAGTTATGCTCTTGCCTTGTAAATTTCATATCACACACATAAGTAAAACTCCACACAATACTTAAAATTATACTTGACTTATAATAAGTAACGGTCTTTCTAACAATACAATGTAAAACGACTTTTTGATTATGTTGGTTTAATTGGTTAGTTATGTTTTCCGAAGATAATTATGTTGTTTTAGTATTTAGAATTCTAATTTTTCTTAAATTTTTAATTTTCTCGATCAAATACTCACCTAATAAAGCCCAAACCCGAAAAAACCATGACAAATTTGGGTCGGGTTTGGGTTAGAATTTAAAAATCTTAAACCCAATCAACTTGAAATTTCAACCCAAAGAACATCCCATTAGCGTGTAATAAAAGTTACACTATTATTAACTATTGAAGGATAGGTCAAATGAATTAAAAGGAAAACCTTATAATAATGATTGAGGCAAAACAGAAGTTTTTTGTATGGATTTTGATAGTCCGTGCCAAATGGTTTTCTCAAAAAACCGAGTTTCTAGTATGGTATTAGGTTTGCATTACTCATTCTTGAAAAAACAAACTGAACCCGTTTAAGCAAACATAATCAAACTCATAAAAACCGAACCAAAGTTTCAACCTCAATCTCATTATTAATAAAAAATTAGGTCCAAAGTTTCACACTTTCATGCAATCATGCCCGAAATTCATTATTTTGGGTCATTTTCGTCTAAAATATTTCAACCATTATTGGCAAAACTTCAAAAACTGAAACGAACATAATTAACGATTGAAACCAAAATTGAACTGTTTTTGAAAACTGAAAATCCCAAAAACCAATCTTTTGGTTTTTGGTTAGGTTTTGAGGACAAAACTGATTAACACCGACCTCTATTTTATTGATATATTTTTTTAAATTGTTAAAAGTTAATAAATGAAAGAACACACTATGGTTGATAACCCAAATAAAATTTTTTTTGGTGATATCTAACATTCAAATAATTAATCTGATTTTGTTTGGACCTTTAGGGGGTTTTCACGGTCCTGTTTTTCAACCAGGCTTGCAACAGTTAAAACAAAATTGAAAGTCGGATCAAATTTAAATGTCTTAATAACCAAAATATATATCAATATATAAGGCTATGTGTAATGGAGGGGCTACAATTTGGGGCGAATTGTGACACGTGGCGCCCAGTTGATGGTGGGTTAATTTGTATATAATTAAGTCCGTTTATTTATTAGTTTTAACTGTTTATTGTGAGAACTTCGATACTTCTTACGTGTTTATTGTATTTCAGGTCATAGACGTTAAAGTACCTAATTTGGACCTGTGCGAGCACGAGATGAAGACCCGGGATGATGTGTGATAGTGTATGATCAAAAGTGGAGGATTTGGGTAAAAGTTGTTTTAGCATATCATTTGTTGAAATCAGAGTATCTTATGCTATGTAGAGAAGCAACGCACATCAGGAAGTTTTAAAGTATGGTTTGCTAAATTAGAGTATCATACTCTAAAGTTAGAGTACCATTTGTTGAGCCAGAGTACCATTTGTTGAAGCTAAAGTATCATATGCTGGACGAAAGTAAAACTACGGGAGTCGCTATTTTAAAACCTATATAAGGATAAATTTAGGGTTGGATAAAGAGACTTCTGGCTGGCAGTTTACAGAGCTACAAGAGGGCGATTCCACCATTCCGATTCTTACCGAGATCACATACATGTTCCATATCATTATAATTGAAGATTTCATGATGTCGATGCTCGGCTAACTTCTCCGAATCATACCCGGGATGTAAAGTTTGTATTATTTTCAGTTTTCTCATGTAACTAAGAACGTTTATGTATAATTGTTTATGGTTAATCTATGATTATTGATGTTTAGTATTTCTGTGTGTTCAATCGGTTTAGGTTTATGTTGATCTGAACGATTAGTTACCAGTTGCCATAATAATTGATCATAGGACTGCTTGATTAGGTTGAATACGATAAAACATATGATTGCCCTTAACTGAGTCACACTGGCAGGGACTATTTGATAACCAGTGCCGTGTGTAAAGCGATTATTGATGTCTAAGGTTTTGTCTAGTTGATCAGTCTGTAGTTAACCGTTAATGATTAATCTGTTAGGTTGCATGAGATTACTGTAAGTTACTTACTTGAAGTCCCGGGTGTGATTTGCTTTTATTAATTGATTGAAACTTGTTCACTTGTTCGTTGCTTAATTCAAAACTAAAACTAATTGCTTGTGTGATCAGCACTAAAATCTGCTACTTCATAATATTATAAATCTGTTACACGATTACATTGACCACATACTCCTGGTGGATACGATACCTTATTTACCCTATCTACTTAGGTTATTTAGGTTTTTGCATGACTCGAACGACGGTTATCAAAATGGCGCCGTTGCCGGGGAGTTAGTGCGCTTAGTGTCTTTCGTATTAATTGATTTTTGTGTTTATTTTAGTTTTAAATTTTAGTTTATAATTTCAATTTTATTTATCTGTATTTTACGCGGGTTGTGTTAGTTGTGCAGATTACAGGTTTATGCACACACGCTATTCGGGCCGACATTCTCCGTTAATTTACGAGCCCAAAATCGAGAGGTTAGCTCGGCAGAACTGAGTACAAAACAGAAACTCAGAAATGAAAGACCAAAACCAGAACCAAAACCAAAACCAAAAAAACAACCAAAATCAAGACCCACTTCCTCAAAATAACGCTTTTCACCCCGAAAACATACCTGACCGACCAGAATTCAATAATCAAGATGACCAAAATCACTCAGCTCGTGTTTCCAGAACCCGAAACCAAAACCCAAGACGAAACCTAAACCTCAACTTTGACCGAGCCGGACCATCCGCTCCAAATAATAACCTCAACCGCCGAGTTCGGATAAATATCGATGATGTTCAACCGAGTATTCCGACAGAAGAGGAAGACGAAGGGGAAAATAATAATGGAAACGAAGGTTTGGAGATCGATAATGCGGTAGACAGATGGGTTAGAAATAATCTGGCATTTGAGCCAGAAAATGAAGGTTTTGAGCAGGAAGATGTGGGTTATGTTAATCGGGATGAAGAGGTAGAAGAGCCGGTTAATCGAAGACGGGCTGAACCAGTTAACAGAAACGGAAGGGGTCGAGACAGGGTGAATCGGTCGGAACGGCCCGAAAGAGTTCTTGGTATTCCGGTTAACCGGGGCGGTTTGGGAGACCCCGGGGGGTTTAGGAGGAATTATACGGCTCCGGTTCACGGTGTTAACAGTCGGTTCAGTGCAGCTATCTCGGACGGAGCATCTCCGTTGGTCCCACAGGAACGAGTGCAGGGACAGCAAACTTTCAAGTTCCGACCATCTTACATTAACATCGTTCCTCATTTCCACGGATTGGCTTCGGAAGACCCGTATTCGCACTTGACCGATTTTTCGGCTATTTGTGGGTCTATTGGTGATGGTACATTTGATCAAGATGAAGTTCGGTTGCGATTATTCCAGTTTTCTCTAAAAGATAAAGCAAAACTCTAGTTTAATTCACTACCGATGCATAGTATCAGAAATTGGGCCGAGATGCAACAAGTTTTTATAAACGAGTTTTATTCACAGTCGAAGACTACCGAAGCCCGTTCCGACATTCGTTACTTTTCACAGTTACCTGGTGAGTTATTTCACGAAGCCTTTACCAGGTATAAAGACATGATCAGGAAATGCCCACATCACCAGATCGAACTGTGGGAACTGGTAAAGTGCTTTGTTGATGGGTTGACATACGAGGACCGAAAGCATCTTAAGGCCTCGTGTAATGGTCTGTTGCTGAATCAGCCTGAGGAAGATGATTGGGATTTTTTAGAATTTATGTGCGAAGATTCCAAGGCAGAAGCAACAACTGAAAGAAGAAGACGTGGTAATTCTTCCAGGTCAATTAAGTCAGTCACGAGTGAATCCGAAAGAATTGCTGAGTTAGAACGTGAACTGGCTGGATATAGAAAGGGTAAGAAGAAAGAAGTCAGGAAAGTTGGTGTTAAATTCCCGGTTTGTGAAGATTGTGGTGAACTCGGGCATAAGGCAGAAAATTGTCCCGAGTACTATGATGATGTTGAGGATGACACCGAGAAAGTTAATTATACTTACGGGAATTCCAAAGGCCAAGGGTTCAATTCGAACACATATCACCCGGGCCTGAGGAATCACCCGAACTTTCGTTACGGGAACGCGTCTTCTCAGTTGAACCCGAACTTTCAGGGATCGAGCCAGAACAGATCGCAGGGTAATTACCGCCAGAGCGGTTATCAGCAGGGTTCGAGTAATCAGAATCAGGGGTATAACAGAGACGGTAACTGGGGCGGAAATTCTTCGGGTAATCAGTATCAATAGAAAGGGTTCTCGGGAAATTCTGATGAGTCGGTGCACTCAAAGTTGGATGCGTTGTTGAAAGTCATGACTGATCATAAAACCGAGAAGAAGCAACAGCTCGAGTTACGGGATAAGTCGTCAGAGGCAATGATGAAGCAGATCGGTCAGCTCGCTTCATATGTGGCAAAGTTACAGAAGAACACGAGCCAACTCCCGAGCGATACCACAGTCAACCCGAACCATTACTGCTCAAGCTCCAAGAAGGGAAACAATGTGCACATCAACGCTGTAAGTCTTTTACCTCATTTTGAAATTTCTGTTGTTGAAGTTGATTCACCACCACAGTTTGTTAAGGAGGGGTGGTGGAAGATGCTAGTGATGAGAGTGATTGTGTTGGTCAAAATGAAACGATTTTCCAAAATAGCTCAAAATTAAAAGAAAATGAAACATCTTTTTGTGAAAATAGTTTTTGTGATAAATGTTTTAATGAAAAATTGACCATCACAAGGGATGAAGGGGTGGAGAATAATACCACCTCAAGTAAACTCCAAGACCCGGGAGTGCCGCTTTTATCAATTCAAATTGAGAAATTTAAAACTGATCGGGCACTTCTAGATCTTGGAGCATGTGTTAGTATCATGCCTGGTAGTTTATATGATCAGTTTGAATTTGGCCCGTTAGAAAGGGTAAACACCACCGTGGTGTTGGCGGACCAAACTCATACACTTCCCCGGGGCATGGTGACTAATGTAATGGTTCAGGTGGATGAATTTTTCTACCCAGTTGACTTTCTTGTACTTGACTATGCTAAACGTGTGAATAATACACAACCGCAAGTCATATTGGGTAGGCCATTCCTTGCCACAACACATGCGGTAATTGATTGTGCTAAGGGAGTTTTGGGAATTAAGTGTGGAGACCGTGATAAACGGTTATTATTGTTTGAAAATTCTATTAACCCTCTTGTTGACAAGTGTGTATCCTTGGATAAGGATCACACAAAAGAGGAATGTTTTGTGATTGACAGGATATATAAGAAGGATTTGAGAAACAACAGAGTGAGAATGTGGAAAGGAAAGGTAGCCGACCAAGGAAGAAGAAAGTGAGACATCCACCCAACCAAATTGATCGAGAGTGGAGATTGAGGATGTTTGGGCCAGATCCTGGCCTATCGGAAGGCTGGCAACAAATGCTTGAAGAAAAGTGTGCTTATAATGATAAGGTTGCACGGGAGCGGGCCAGACGCCCACCTTGAATGGCATACAAGTTTTAAAAGGGTGGTAATTGTACATTTTGTATATTTTTAGTTTGCATTTTTTTATATTACTAATTGTATTTCAAGCGTACCATCATAGCAAAAGCTAAGTGTGGGGATACCGCACCACGAAAAAATAAGGTTTCAGTTAAGCGACCCGGAGTGCTTTCATGTTCATTTTGCTGTGGTTAATCCAGGTACGTGTATATTTTGTTGTAATCGAACTTTGTGGGTGTAGTTCACTATAAACCCTCACGAGACCCCACTCGTCCTCCCGGGCTACCGGGGGGTTTACAAGGCTTGTTGCATACGCTAAATGCAATCGTGATTCCTAAGAAAGTGAGTTAGGTTTTTAAACGTTTTTAACTAATTTAATACAATTTATTATGAAACGAATTAATTTGGCTCGGTAATTGTTTTAATAAATTTAACAAATATTCATTTTCATAACTCTTAAAAGACCTATGTCTTACACTTGTGAGAAGCTTGCTTCTACACGTCTTGAGATTTTGCAGGTTTGATTGTCAATTTGGTAATTGGATGAGACGAGAGTATACGAGTGTTATGAGAGTTCACTAGCCGACTGGTCCTTCTCCGGTCACGTTGATATCAGGTGATTTCAGTTTTATAATTTATTTTTGTTTTTATTGCTTTAGACGTTAAAAGTGTGATTGTATAATTGTTAGTAGAACCGCCACACATGAGCCCCGAAATTTTAAAATTGCTTAATAGTCAAAAAGTCAATTTCAACCCCGTCCCTCAAATATTCATTAATTGTTTTATCATTTTAAACTTTGAGGACAATGTTAAGTGTTCTTACATTGAGGACAATGTAAACCTCAAGTGTGGGGATGGGGGAAATTTGAAAAATTTTTAGCTCGATAGTACCTCGAAGAGTGTTCAGAAACCAAAGTTGTTAACTGTTAATTATTGCCATTAATGCCAAGTTATAGGTTTCTGGTCATGGTTGGTTTTTCAGCTTCTCGATAGTCTTACTCACAGATGTTTTCAAAAAGAGAAGTTGAAAATGGGGTCGTGTAGGCGGGGATAACGAGTCAAGGGGACGGGTATACATGTTTCATATCGGTAGCCGATTATTCCAGACATATTGTGAGATGGACCCTATACTTAATACACATATTATATAATAGATATAAAACATGTCTTACACCATTGATTGAGGGAAACCAGTATGTTTTACAGAGTTAGAACTTGCTTGTCACATGCTTATCAAGATCTTAATACCGCCACCTGTATGGAGATTAGGACTTTAGAAAACCTTTACATACACTTTTCCTCCACTAAATAAATTTCCTTATCCGACCCCCTAGGAGCCCATTTGGACCTCATTCCTGTTTATTTGCTAAACCAGACATTACACACCATTTCAGCCTTGGCCTTCATTATATTTTAACCCTGTGTGATGAAATCCAGTTCGTTATCGAGTTGTATATAGTCAGTTGTTGAGCATAGTACACAATGTACGTATGTCTCGGTTGAGTTGTAAATATGTGTTTGTCAGAGTTGTATAATTATTTGCTTCAGTGTATTGTCTATCAGTTTGAAAAAAAAAAGTAAAAAAAAAAAATCAGCAAAAAGTCAAAAAGAAAGTCAGTTCTTATTCAGTTATGTAATTATCAATCTGTTTATTTTTGATTAGTTGTTTGTGTATTTGTAAACTGGGTTTCATTCACCTTAGTCACTAAATATGCCTATTCCGCACCCAGCCTAAGCCTCAGTAAAACCTTAGTCCGAGTCTTTATGCAACCGATGGGTAATTGGTGGAGATAAGACTGGCCTGCAAGCTTATTAAGTTGTAACTCATATTTGGTATTTGAGAGCAGAGACATATACTGGCACATCTTTTGCTAGTCCAGATATTAAACCGAGAGGAGTGTTGATAGTGTGAGGGGTATGAACATGTATGCCTTAACCGGAAACAAAGTACACTCGTCTGGGCGGCTCTATTGTTTTTATAATATCATTTAACCTTATTTGTGGGATGTCAATCTGGAAAGTGTCAGTCTGGGAAACTGGGTATGACCTTAAACCTTACTAGTATTAATAGCGATAATCTACATACCTATGATGGAGGTCGATGTTTGCTTTAGAGTTTTGCTTGAGGGCAAGCAAAAGATAAGTGTGGGGATGTGATGGTTGGTTAATTTGTATATAATTAAGTTCGTTTATTTATTAGTTTTAACTGTTTATTGTGAGAACTTCGATACTTCTTACGTGTTTATTGTATTTCAGGTCATAGACGTTAAAGTACCTAATTTGGACCTGTGCGAGCACGAGATGAAGACCCGGGATGATGTGTGATAGTGTATGATCAAAAGTGGAGGATTTGGGTAAAAGTTGTTTTAGCATATCATTTGTTGAAATCAGAGTATCTTATGCTATGTAGAGAAGCAACGCACATCAGGAAGTTTTAAAGTATGGTTTGCTAAATTAGAGTATCATACTCTAAAGTTAGAGTACCATTTGTTGAGCCAGAGTACCATTTGTTGAAGCTAGAGTATCATATGCTGGACGAAAGTAAAACTACGGGAATCGCTATTTTAAAACCTATATAAGGATAAAGTTAGGGTTGGATAAAGAGACTTCTGGATGGCAGTTTACAGAGCTACAAGAGGGCGATTCCACCATTCCGATTCATACCGAGATCACATACATGTTCCATATCATTATAATTGAAGATTCCATGATGTCGATGCTCGGCTAACTTCTCTGAATCATACCCGGGATGTAAAGTTTGTATTATTTTCAGTTTTTTCATGTAACTAAGAACGTTTATGTATAATTGTTTATGGTTAATCTATGATTATTGATGTTTAGTATTTCTGTGTGTTCAATCGGTTTAGGTTTATGTTGATATGAACGATTAGTTACCAGTTGCCATAATAATTGATCATAGGACTGCTTGATTAGGTTGAATACGATAAAACATATGATTGCCCTTAACTGAGTCACACTGGCAGGGACTGTTTGATAACCAGTGCCGTATGTAAAGCGATTATTGATGTCTAAGGTTTTGTCTAGTTGATCAGTCTGTAGTTAACCGTTAATGATTAATCTGTCAGGTTGCATGAGATTACTGTAAGTTACTTACTTGAAGTCCCGGGTGTGATTTGCTTTTATTAATTGATTGAAACTTGTTCACTTGTTCGTTGCTTAATTCTAAACTAAAACTAATTGCTTGTGTGATCAGCACTAAAATCTGCTACTTCATAATATTATAAATCTATTACACGATTACATTGACCACATACTCCTGGTGGATACGATACCTTATTTACCCTATCTACTTAGGTTATTTAGGTTTTTGCATGACTCGAACGACGGTCATCACCAGTCAGCAAAATGGGCAAATTTGTTTTTGGGGTGTAATGGTGTAGGGGCTACAAGTTGGGCACACAGTATCTTTTTTTATTATTTTCTTTTTATAATTAAACTAATCAAATAAAAACCAATTTATATAAATAATTAAATAAAATGCATTAAAATTAAAAAGAAATACAAAAAAATACATAACTAAAAAAAATACATAACTAAAAATATAAAAAAAAAACATATAGCTCGGTTGGCGACTTGGCGTACATGTTTAGGTTCGGGTCGGGAAATTGAAACAGTTAGCTCGGTTGGTTTAGGTTTATCGGGGTCCATTGTAAGTTCACGTTCGGTTGGTTTTGCGAACCATGGTGTTGACCGAAAGGAGGGAATGGGTGGTTCGGTTGGTTCGGGTTGTTTCTAGGATTCATTTTGCATATACATATATATACACACACATATATATACATATACATATACATATACATATACATATACATATACATATACATATACATATACATATACATACACATACACATACACACACAACATATATACATATACATATACATATATATACACACACACAGGCTACAAATATAATAATATATATATATATGTATATATATAACACACACTAGTAATATAATAATAATAAAAACAATCTTCTTCCGGCGACAAAATACCCACGCCCCCGCCCAAATCGCCCCAATTTCGCCCAGGGGGCGATGTTCGCGCCCTTTCTCGCCCAATTATCGCCCAAACTCTAGCCCACTACACATGGCCTAAGGTTTGCTATGACAATAGAAGAACCTTTTAACACTTTTATTGCCTAAAAGTTTGACATTTAAGCTATTGAAGAATTTTATCTAGGTTTATAAATTGACAGTTACTATTGATAATTAGGCTCATATATAACTAAAAAACACCTACAGCCTATATAAGAACCAAAAAAACAAAGGAACCAAAAAACTATACAGAACAAAATTATCAAGAAATTTAAGTAAGTTATAAGAATGCAATGCAGATCTTTCTTTCATCATTCTCAAACTTACACCAATGCATTACAAATATATCTATGAACATTGTCATATGCACAAATATTTATATGGACATCACAATATACATCAAAAGTACCAAACACACTATATATACAAACCAATGACCCAGTAGGAATGGGTACAGCACACATCAACGAACGGCCGAAACAGGCTTTTTATACGTATGCCTTCGTGCCAACAAGATAAAAACCACCAAATTCACGACACTTAGACCCGACAAAAGCCAAAAGAAATAATCTAGGTGCCCGTAGTTAAGATTATCCGTTATCCACCCCGGGCTACCATCCCTAGTGCTGATGACTGTTACAACCGTGACGAGAAAAGCACTTACATAGCTCCCGAGGGCAGTTATAGTTAGTTGGAGCGCCGAACACAAACTCCTCATCGAATCAGGAGCTTCTTCATAAAAGAATTCTAACTGCCCGATAAATGTAAAAACCTCGGCACACCCGATAAGAAAATACTGGGGCACCTGCCAAAAAATAGACATTGGGATGCGTTCGAGTTCATAATAATCGTTTCTTGAGACAATCTCGAGCCTAACGACTTCAAGAATCCCAGCACAGACCATGCTGAATATGGAAATGAAGAGGCCGGTCCCGATACGTTGGAGTTGTGTCAACCCGTTTTGTTGACCTGTGAGTTTCCTGGCCACGTAAACTATGGCACGATCATAGACCGGGACCCAGAATATCACGCTGATGGTGTCGAAGATCCCGAGTGAAGCTGGTGGAATCTCGAAACCGGTCGTGCCCACACGGGGGTCAAGAGTGGACCCTTGGAGGACAAATAGGTTGCTCATTTGTGAGTAGACGGTGGCGAAGATGATACCTGTGGCCCAAACAGGAAGCAATCGTAGCACGGCTTTTAGTTCCTCGACGTGACTCACTGAGCAAAGCTTCCACGGGTCTATCGACCCGTTTTTTTGATCCAAGGGTGTGACCACGGCTGCCTTATCGAAAAAACTGAAAAGCAACAAGTTTTTACCCGTTTTAACCTTAACATGTTTTAAACTGCTACCCAACCCGCTCATTTTGCCACCTCTAGTATAAACTCTGAAACTAGGAATGTGGACTTTTGACATGACACGAATCTAACAGGTTTGGGTTTGGTTTAAATGGGCTCAGGTCATTTCAGGTCGAACCCGCGAACACGTTTAGCTAAACGTGTCGTGTTCGTATCAACCTCATGGGTTCTTTAGCTTACCCATTTAACCCGTTTATTTATTTATTTATTTATTTTAAAAAGAAGTGTTTTATATAATAAATTAAGAGTACTTTTTATGTCAAAATTTCAACTTTTTAAGATAATATGTGCATATGGCATAGTTTATACATATTTACTTAATAAAAATAAATAATATGTAATTTCAGAATTTAAAGTATTGATATGTAACAAAAGTTTAAATAACTTTTTTTTCGGGTTTAAAGGTTGTGTACATGTCAACCTACAAATATACGTCTCGTGTTCGGGTTCAAGTGTGTGACACGACTTTTGGGTTTGTGTTGTGCTCTACCAACCAACCACGAAGACGACCAATAACAGCCCTACATAAAACATTGATTAAAAGATTTTAAAACCGATGACTTACACAAAATCTAAGGTGTGATTGATCTTGCGGGTTCCAGAAATCGAAAGGCTGTCATCTGAAGTCTCATACAAGAGTGAACTATCAGATGGCACCTCTATCTTTCTCTTTTTGAAAGAAGCAACCGCCACCTGGCAAAGGCGAGTGAGTGGGCTGCCACCAGGCATCTGGTTCCGGTACAATTTAGTACCCGAAAAGAATGACACGATAGCAATCCCCATAGCAATAGTAGGAATCGAGAACCCCCAACCCCACCCGACATTGTCTTGGATCCAAACTAAGACCGAATGAGCCACAAGTGCCCCGATGTTTATGACGAAGTAAAACCAATTAAAGAAAGAACTCTTCTGTTTTTCCTCAACCTCATCATGATCATCAAACTGATCCGCACCATAAGATGAGACACAGGGTTTAATTCCCCCGGTTCCTAGTGCCACGAGGTAAAGAGATGTGAAGCATAGCGCGATTTGAGCTCCGGTTGCAGTGCAAATATCTTTTTCATAACATGTTGGTTTTAGTCCCGGGACCGATGCTGATAATGTTAACATCCCCATGCCCTGTTATCACAAAATATAGTATAACCTAGTTACTTTGACTGGTGGCAAGATAAGCGGGTTGGGTAAATATTTAGGAATGTTAACGAGCAAAGTCGAACTTGAGATGGTCTAAGCTCGAGCTTGGCTCGTTTAACTTCAAGAGCCCAAGCTCGAGTTCGGCTTGTTTCGAGCTCTAGTTCTAAAGTTCAAGCTCGGCTCATGATTAGTTTTTCAAGATTAAGCTCAGCTTGGGCTCAACTCGTTAATTATTTATTTTATTACTTTGTTTATATACATTATAATAAATTTTATACCTATAACATGATATATGTTATTTAGTTATTTTTAGCGTAATTTTATATATAATAAATATTACACAAATATGTGTTTAATACATTAAATAAAACTACATAAATATTTCGCTCGTTTAAGCAGGAGAGCCTACTAGCTCGATAAGTGAAAATCGGGCTTCTTTACTAAACAAACTTATTTTTTGGCTTGATTTCTGGTTGGAGCTTATTTAAGCTCGGTTCGATTCAAGATTTTAGCAAACTGATCTCGAGTAGCTCACAAGCAGCTTGGCTCATGTTTACACCCCTAGGTAACATGTCAAAACACGCAAACTTTTGAATGGGTCAAGTTGGATTAACCATAAAAACTTTTTTGTCTTAGACTTTTTATGTTTGTAATAAATAACAAGTATGACAAATACGATTATGATATTTGTATTACAGTATTAATATCATCAAATAATCCGAAAAACTGAGAACAATTTCTGACCCATTTGATCCGTTTCCTTTTAAGCTAAAGTTTTAGATTTTACACATTTGACCCTTCAGAAAAAAACCATAACCATATCAACCCATTCATATCATACTCACAATTGCATAGATAATTGAAAAGATGGTGATTGTCCAGTATCGACCAAGATAAGTATCAGCCACAAACGCTCCGATTAATGGTGTAAGATAGCAAGTACCACTCCAAGTTGAAAGATTTCTTGAAGCCGTTGCGCTATGTTCATTCAAATGGTACTTAAAGTACCTTACTAAATTGGAGCTCATTCCATAATAAGCCAGTCTTTCACAACATTCATTGCCTATAAATAAAACACTACAAATGAATATGATTCCACATTCAAGTATGTCCTTGAATAACAAATATAGTAGTCACCTAAGATGAAGCCACACGCCTTCCACGTCCCGGTTTTTCTCTTATTAGCCGGATTGTTAAGGTAATCTACAGTCCCATCTTTTGTATACATGTCATCTTCATCATCTTGCTTCGGTTCTAGCAAACTATACGTGTTTGATTCGGTATCAACTTCTTGATACTCACCTGAAAATGGAACTTTATTAAATATGTGCATTCACTATTCACAGGCAGATTCAGGTCAACTAAAAAGTCAAAACATTTTACAAGACTTTAATGTTTTGATCAAAGATTTAAACTTTAATATCCAATGAATGAAACCCATATCTGGGAATCCAATTTCATAATAATTAATATATGTAACCTGTAAGTTTAACAAATACAAATACAAATTACAAGAACTGATGGTGGTTTCAGTGATCAACTGCTAGGGTTTGACTTAAAGATAAGTGATTGACATAAAACAATAATAAAACCAAAATTAATGAAGTAATAGAGAGATTAAAGGTGATAGGATCACAAATTTGAGATTACCCATATGAGAATTTCGCCCCATTTCAAGATAAAAGATGAGATAGAGACAGTCAGCAGCAGCAGCTTCACTGTAATAAGTAATGTGAATCCTTCAAGAATAATATTATTTTGTGTTTGGATTCTTACTAAACTGAGAGATTCTCGTCAACACACCTATAAATAGATAATAATGTTTAAGAAAGACACGTATTTTATTTTGATTTTTCAACGACCAAGTATATGTTTTGAATTTTAAGAAAGATGAATAAAGCACTACCAACTGGGTATATTCATTGGAGAAAGGTCATATACGCTTGTGGTCACAAATGGTGAACCGGGCCGTCATCAATCTCAGGGGATAAAACCTCTGGTGGTTCATGCACGATATTAGTGGTAGAGTAAGAAGGTTTTTTCTATGGGTAAGAATTTTTAGTATTTGGATTTTTTTGGTATCAAAGTTTTCGGGTTGGTGCAGGTCGAGTTAGATAAGGGATGTGTTATTCATACACCCTTTATAGGGTGTATGTAGAGATAATATGTGTGTTAAGAGGGTGTGTAAATAACCATTGCCTCAGATAAATAGAATACAATATCACTATTATAACAAAAGTGCATTGTCAGCGTTCAATAATTGTATCCTACACATTTTCTTGGATTGAAAATGATTCTTAACATTTTCAATCACTAACTTTAAAAGAAACTAATTTTCGATATAACAAACAAACACTAACTTTGCCTTTTGAACTCATCTAGATTTGATTATTTGAAAAATCATAATTACGGAAAGATGGATGGACTCAATGGCGGAATTTAAACATTTAAGTCGAAGGACAAAAACATATGTTAAATTTGGATTGACTTATGGATTCGAAGGGCCCTACTAAATATAATTTATATTACTCAAATCTAGTGGACTAAAGTAGTGTTTGGTATACATGAATGAAAGGCGGAATGGAGTGGACCATTATGATGGAATGAAAAAAATGTGTTTGGTTGCTCAATGGAATGGAATCACCCACTACCATGTTCATTTCATTTCTTTTGAAACACCCAAAATTCATTCAATCCACTCCCCTTGTTTTTTTTCCATTCTATCCCTCTTTCACACTATATCACCTCCACCACCGCCACCCACTATCACCACCACCTACCACCACCAACAATTGCTCCCGCCGCCCACCACCCACTACCACCATTACTGCTCGCCGCCCACCACCACCATCCCATCGCCACTCACAACCATATTATTTTAGTTTGACTTTTTCTAGCTTACCAAAAAATAAAAACTAATAATTCATGTTATCCCCAAATTCTAACCAAATATGTAACTGGAATGATAATGATCCATTCCATTCCCTCGGTCATTCCATTTCATCGCTCATTCCATTAACCAAAAGTTTTTAATCTTGGGTTACAGACTTACAGTTAACTTTTTAGAAATCATTATTGTATAATTAAAGAACATGTAAAAACTTAGAAGTATTATGTTGGGCTTAAAGCCCAAATCATATCAAATATGTTTTTTCTATTTCTTTCACTTTTTCTACTGATTTGCTCGCCGAAATAGAATAGATTCACTCGTTAATTCGATATTATAGCTATACAAAAAACCGAAAAAAGACCGGGTTTGGACGGACCCGGTGGCCATGTTGTGCCTCCGCCACTGCACGACATATTTTCATGAACGAGACTTGAACCCGTCACATTTCATAAAAGAAAAGTTATTGGGGTACCGCTAGAGCACTGCTCCTAATTGTATTTAAGAAATAGAAAATACAGAAGTCATAAATATTGAATTGAAAAGTTATAATAATGTAACTTTTACTTCTTATTAGACAATTTCACTTATTAGACAATTTCAGACGTCATGTAATGTATTTTTAACTTACAACTCAAGCTAATTTGAATCCTAGTTGCGTCTTATCAGATATATATAGTTTAAAAAAAACATAGATGGTTTATCAAAGTAGGTTAACCCGTAATCATTTTTTTTCTATATATGTAAACGTGTCGGTAATTTTCATGTTCTTTTTCATATTAGGAACATAGTGAGTTGAATCTTAAGCCGCTTCATCTAGAAACTAAGTTAAGCGGACCGGTTCAACATGTTTTATAAATATAATCACATAAAGATAATTATTTGACTACCTTCTATCTTAAGCCATCTAAACACATTTTTGTAGATGCATATAACTTGCTTGTGGACTCAAACATAACCAATGAACAATATAAGACTAGACTTCAGACAAAAGCCCTTTCAATTATGTAAAATCTTTCAAGTAACATATATTTTTCAAGTAGCATATATGGTTTGTTTGGCCTTTTTACAACAGAAAACTAAAAGACCATTTGACATCAAGTAATAATTTCTTTTTTATCCCTATTTATATTTGTTGACTGAGGCATTGAGTCGGATGACTTTCTACCTGATTTTGAGTTTTCCAAGTTTTTGAAGCTCATAGAGGATGAGTAGAGCTGCCGAGTCGAACGAACTCTTCTTATCTGCTCGTGGCTTACCTGTGAGTTCAATAACGCTATAATCGGGAATGGTCAAACTTATTCGAGACTCAAAGCTATTGAAGCCTGTTCTTTTATCGACACCTTCACCAATTTCAATCGGAGTCCTGTAATATCATGATTTGATTTTAAAAAATTAATAAAACAATAAGAACAAAGAGGGTTCTAAAAAATAACTTAAAAATAGAATGTTCACTAACTTTGACTTATGTTCAGATGAAGTCAAGCTAGGCATTGGCCACTGCATTTTCTTGCACAACTCATAAAGTGAAGCTCTTGGTCCCCCCTTTTGTGTCTTGATTGACTCTAAAACTGCCATTGAAATGAACAATAAGTTTTTTTTTTTTTTTAAAGTTTGTTTCCTAAAAATAAACAATTTTTTTATAATGGTTACCTGGGATGTCAGTTTTGGAGGTATCAGAAATAGAAACTTTTGTTTCTGTTATGTCCTTCTCTTTTTCTTTGGTGTTTATATTATTGATTTTCTCCTCTCTATTTTCTTTACCATTATTCTTCCTTGAAGTTCCTCTTTTCTATCAAACCAAATGAAACACATTCACATCAACATTTAATCGTCTAATTAATTAAGTTAAACCAAAGTAAGCCGAACCTCGATCTGACTTAACATATTAAGAGCGGCTTGGGCCCTTGCAACTTTCTTTGTAGTACCCGTACCCTCTGCGGTCAATAAAGCATCTTCAAGCTGCAACCTTAGCTCTGCTATCACAGCATTACCATTGCTTCTACACGCGTCTTTTACAAAATAACCTTTAGAGTCACAAAACTCAATTAACTCCCGTAAAGGCGGAAGCTCAAGTTTAGCTGGTGTGACAATTGGACTTAATAACAACTCAAATATTCTCCAAACTTCATCAAGGTTAAGTTTTGTATCGAGTAGCATGGCCCCCGCAATACTCTCCACCATGTCACCAAGTGCCTTTGGGCTCTTTTTGGTCTGGAGTGAGTTAGTATCAGTTGATGACGTTGCAAAAAACTTTATATAATCTGGAATTTGTGTTTGGAGGGAGCCTGAGCAATATTGGAGATATGTGTGAAGATTTCTTCTCACAGCAGCATATGCAAAGTTTTCGTTATTGACTGATGCAGACCGCAGGTCGGTAAACTCTCCCGGGTCAATGTCACTGTGCTTATTGAAGAGATGCCGGGTGATAAGCAGGTCTAATACGGAGTCACCAAGAAATTCTAGCCTCTACACCAAACATATTTACAAAAAAGTTAACAACTTAATAAAACAGTTTTTAACTGTATAATCAATGATGTACCTGGTAACAGTATCCACCACCTAGATCTTGATTGGATGGATGTGTGATGGCTTCCAATAACAAGCCTTTGACCGCAAATTCATAACCGAGTTTTGACTCCAGACTTTGAAGAAGATCAAGTTTTGGGGTGTATGCATGAAGTGAAGCAACTTTGATGGCTTCATTGACACGTGATGGGTCGAGCTCACAACTTATACCGAGCCATCTCATCAAGTGCAGAGCAGCGGTGAGCCCGCCGCCCACAAAGTAAGCTCCAACAAGGGCCTCAACACAGTCTGATATGGTCTTTGAGCCCAGCCATCTGTGGCCCATATCACAGCATTTTCCAGTCAAAATTTTTATGTCCTCGGTATGGTATTTGGCATCGATAGGCACCTCTATGGTCTCAACACCATGATCACAAGGGTAGGATCTCAGTGGAAGCTGACCTGGCGCGGTCCAGCGGGTAGGATCAAATGCCATATCTCTTATGTAACCCTGTAAACAAATTCCACACAACATCAATATATAACTGTACATCTAAATATGCATAGATTACAACCTACAAAGCATTACCTGTAACCGACAACCGATTCCCAAATTGTACAAGGTAGAATTGCGCACTTGCCATTTTCGGACAGAAGACAGTTGTCCTTCATCGTTGTTCGGATGTCGAAGATAAAGATCACAGCTCACCACATACTTGATCACCGAATCACCAAGCAACTCTAATCGCTCCATTGAAAAGCTTTCGTTGCATCTCAGAGTCGTGGTCGCTTCCAAAATCTAAACAACACAATAGATTACAATATTACAAATCAAACAAGCAGTTTCCATTTTTTGTTTTGTGTTGTACAACATGAATTATAACACTGACCAATGAGATTGGGATGTGTATGTCGGTCATGTGGCCAGTGATCTCTTCACGAAGCTGGCTAGCCAACATTAATGACTCGATCCGGTGCATTAATGATGGCAGCAGATATAAGGATTTCACAACATCAATCCTTGCGTCGATAATAATCAAAAGTTCAGGTGGTAAACGAGCGTAGTATCTCTGTCTGTCCTTGTTCAGCTTATAAGTATCACCCTTTATCTTTTTTCCATGTAAAATACCTTGACAAATCAAGAAATAAATCATCAATCTAGAAAATTCAGATCATCTTTTAAAAATAAAACAATGTATTCCATTCAACAAACCTTCACCATTGAAGTCCACAAGAAGATTATGAGCCTTGTGGGCTTGCTTAAGGAGCAACATGTTTTGCCCCGGATACACTAGATCAATTTCATACTTTTGTTTAAAATAATTCTTGAACGATGAAAACTGTTTAACATCTCCATCGAAAGGACTCTCAGCAGTTTCATCTTGTAGCACTTCAAGAACCGAGTATATTTTTCCGGTATGAATTGTCAAAACTACCATGTTTGTGATATCAACATCTTTGTGAACAGATCTGTTGGCAAAATGAATCATATTTGTGCTTTCAGAATCTGTCATGATCAAATCAACACTCTGCTTTTCAGCTCTTGAAAAAGACGATTTCTTGACAAATTCGATGGCGTACACACATGAATCAATCTCTTCCCAGCTGATCTTAAACGTGTCTAGCGACTCTAGTGGCAAAAGAAAGTACATGTATGATGAATTCCACAACTTCTTATCAGTTGCTGGTAAAAACTGTCTTGGCTCTTCTGAATATATGGACCCGATATACAACTTGCCAAATATTCCATTGAAGAATAACTCTTGGAAGCACTTGCCTTTTGCAGCCTAGTTAACCAACAAATCATTAAAAAGTAGAAACATGTCAACAGAAACATAGGCACTGCTATTTTAAAGCGAATATCAAAAACAAGATAATTAACAAAGTTTTGGTCATACCTGTTCTGCATTGAGATGCAATTTCCCACATGAAGAGACTTTGCAATTTACATACTTCGACACCAGGTATAACTCCATTTCAAGACTTGCCACATCATCATCAAGCTTTGATTCAAGCAAAAGAACAAAACTTGAATATTTCACATCAACAAGGTTACATTTGAAACTGATCTTATAAGCGTAAAGATCCGCGCCATCATCACCCCAAGTTCCTGATAGTGCTCGAATCGGTGTTGTCCCATGTAATTCTTTCCTCTTTGTAGTTCCTATAATGATAAAACAATATTAAAAATAACCTATATTCTACCAAAGTTATATTTCAACTAGTGTATCCTACCTGCACCAGGAGGTGGCTCAGTTGTGTGTTTAGAAGATATGTTCTCGGTAGGATCTTCATTATTAGGAAGTACATGATCGGTGAGGGCCCGCATTTGATGCGGCTTTGTTTCCTCGACATGATATGATTTTGTTTCTTCAAAATTCGATGGCTTCACAACGCATGCATTGTCATTTATGGAATGCTCGCTTCTAATGATGTCACAAACTTGTTCTATTTGTTGAACATTATCCCTGTTATTGACACATGTTATTATAAGAATATCTGCATATGAAAAGAAATATACATTTTCATGAATACTTGCAACTTTTGATTACCTCTCTAGCATTATAAAAAACCGTGAAGAAGTTTGACGAGCTTTTCTCCACGGTTGAACATTGCTACATTGGGTTTTTGGGATATCAAAACAAATCACGGTTGAACATTTAGGCATGTCAATCCCCTCCTCAAATACACCCGTAGCAAATAGTAGATTCACCTAATTGAGGGTCATAAGATTCAAAGAGTAGTGAAAACCAACTAGTATTTAAAATGTCAAAAATAATGGTTTTTTTAATATCAAGATAAAAAAGTTAGACCCGAAAAGTGTATCACTGTTCCATGACAAGAATACATACTCAAAACTTAGATATGGAAAATTGGATTAGTTTACTTATAAACGTGTCAATTTAGGTTATTTTAGTAGTCAAATGTGCCAAACGGATCGGGAGTCTCCTAAAGCATATTTTAAATGCACAATATTTCTAAAATACATAAGGTCGTATTTATTATTGATATAATACAACTTTTGCAATCGTATTTGACACACTGGTTATTTTCTTTAAACAAATGAAAAAACTAGAACAAAAGATATTTGGGTCAACAAACTCGACCACTTACAATATGTACCTAAAGCTACCCATTTAGACACGTTAAGCCAGCCAACTTGCCTAGTATGCAACGTTTTCCTAGACTCGCAAAAATTAGATTAACATGCATACCTTCCCAGAACGAAAAGATTCAAGTGTTTCCCTTTGCAGTTTCGTTGGCATTGCATCAACCGATGTTGCGTTACAGGTCAAATATGAAGCTGTAAAATGGGACAGGTCTGCAACTCCCTTCAAGATCATGTCAAGAACTTTAGCGGTTATAACGCTCTTAGCAAAAACGATGCATGATACTTCCTTAGCTCCTCTAAAAACAGAACCCCAAAAGATTTATTAAAAAGGTCAAATCTATACTAAAAGAAGAAAAATCTATATATTAAAAAGTTGATTTACATCTCAAAGAAAGATGCTAAATTTCATATTTTGATATAGTAATTTATTTATATAAGTAAATAAATTTTCAATATGGAATAAGGAATTTACCCAAATGACCAGAAAAGTATAAAGAGTTGATATAGCTTTGGTGAGATATAGCCAGCTGCTACCATCATTTCAAGTTCAAAAATGTTTTCATGGCCTAAAGAGAGAACAAGAAAATTAAATTACAAAAACTCAAAAATTAACCATTCCAGGTATATGGAATAATATTACAAAAAAGTGGTACCAACTAACATACCATTGTGTAAAGCATTCTCAATTATAGATAATGCTTCTTCAAGAAAATGCAAACACTTTGAGCAGCTATCCTCAAAGAAACCACATTTTTCTATGGCCTTCGGGGCCTCCGCTATACAAATTTTAACAGCCTACAAAACAGTAAATCATATATGATGTGATCATTTAATAACTAAGCTCAAGTGCCAAAATAACAAATGTAAACACATAAACAGACCTCATAAGCACATAGAAGACCCAATTCATTAATGCAATAAATAATCTTATCATGATCATCCGACAACCTCTCTCGAAGGATCCCATGTTTTTCATCAGTGTCTTTGTAATGTCTTTGCAATGACAATTGCATATCCAGAAGTTGCACTTCAAACTGTGACCGAAAAAACAGAGAATCGTAGAATATTCAGTGTTCAATTTTTCTATGGTAAAACATATCCAGATATTTTAAATATTGACCTTCCACCGGGAGCAATCCAGTTTGAGTTTTAGATCTGCATGGTCAACCTCGCATGGCTCATAGAAAGAATAGCTAAGCGAAGCAGATTGTTTGACATGCTCCACCTCTGTCCTGTTTTGTGTTGTGTAAACCTGCATATTCATCATTTTATTCATCAAATTTTGTATTCCAAATAACTTTGGATTAAAGGGTTAAACTTGTCAAGTGACATAATATTACTACCAGAGAATCCAAAATGATTTCAAGTGCGGTCATTTGCGCTTCACAATCTCCAGCCGAAGAGACACCTAATGCAGAAATCATATTAAAAAGATTCATAAAATATTTTAATTGGCATAAATATTTATAAGACTAAACTCTATAGAGAAAGATACTCCAACCTTTTCTAGTCTCGAGCGTTGCAGTCATGCCGAAAACTCTTGGCTTGTTAACAGATTTGTGATAAAATTCCTTCAAGAAAAAAAGATAAAAACTTCAGCAAGATACCTTCAATCACAACCACAAATCATTCCAAACAAGATTATTAACATTTACCTTCATTATACTTGCATAAGGATGATTACCACTAGCAATAGCATGATGACACTCATCAATAATCAACAAACATATCATTTCAAATTTCATAAACCCATTCCTCAACGCATCCAACAAAATTTGATGTGTTATAACCATTACCTATGCAAAACATAAAAAAGTATATAACAATTTAAACTTTCAATATTATTTTCACAAAAACATATATAAAAATAAAAAAAATTATAAAAATAAACTGACTTCATTTTTGTTGATCTCGCGTTCCCAAACCGCAGCATCCCAATCATCAACCTTCTTCCCCTCCATATTTGTCACTTTACCCCCATGGTAATATTCAACCATGAGTCCTGTGTTTTCCCTAACAACATTAAAATGCTGCAACACAGAATTTGATTTTAAACTCAAACCAAAGAGTAGCAAATAAATATATACATACATATATAGGGTATTTTAAAATTAATAAACAGCTCAGTAGTCAGTACATGACCTGTTGAACAAGATTACGAGTTGGAGCTAAAAAAATGATCAATTTCTTTTCAAATGGCTGTTTTTCAAGAGAAAGTGCAACTTCTTTAATAATCATGACCGCGATCATTGTTTTTCCGGCACCCGTGTCAACATGTGCTATAGTATTTCTCCTCATAGCAACATTAACCAAATCCAACTCATACCTATACATTCAATAATAATAATAATATTAAATGAAGGAAATATAACCCACATTACATTAATCAAAGAAGCACTTACTGTGTTGGTTGATGGTGATTATTGATCATGGTTTCAAAACTTCTCTTCAAAGTCTGCATATTGACAAGAAACCAAGAAATTAACAATTTAATTTTTAATTTTATTTTTATTTTTATATTTTGTACGTGTGTTGGGTTAATTTACTGACAATATATTATATTGGTTAGAAATTAGTAGGGGTTATACAGAAATCGCGTGAGAATATTATCAGAGTTGCAGGCAGGAATCAAATAAGCCGTATATTTGTTTTTGTGTTTGAATACTTGCATGAACTCAACTTTGGGATTCAACCAATGGAGTTGAAGTTGAAATTACTTTCATGGAATGTATTTTATAATTTCACATAAATAAACATTGGGAAATTCATTAAATGTCCCCTCTTTACAACAAGATTCCAAATATGTTCGAGGCGACATGTTACCAAACTCGTTGTCTTCCTGCTATGTTAGTTTAAAATTCGTCGTATCCTGTAAGGCCCCGTTACCGGTAGCCCTACTTTCGTGTTGGATTTACTCATAATGCAGTCCTAAATATCAGAGTTAATTTAAGACATTCGCGGAACATTAAATACATTCAAACCATTACATTCCATAGCCATAATTCTTGTCTTATCGAGCATTCATAGTCATTTAAAAACAAAACATATTCTTTTAAAATAAACATCATAGCAAAATCTCCAGATGCCAGCTTCGTTCAACTCTGCCATGTGTCCTCCTCAAGCTAACTGCCTCATTCTACTCACATGCGTGCATACTAAAAGTCAGCTACGCTGAGTGGTTCTAGTTAATCACATATCATACAATACCTTCTTACGTTTCATACTTAACCTCTTAACTTTCTTTCATACACACGTAAGCGTATATACTTTCATTCTTACCTTCATACTTTCTTTACATACATAATCATACATTTTAAAGAGCCTTTCGCCCTATAACCTCACATATATTATAAGGGTCTGGTCCCTAACATCACAGATATTATAAGGGTCTGGTCCCTACCATCACAGATATTATTAGGGTCTGGTCCCAACCATCACAGATATTATTAGGGTCTGGTCCCAACCATCACAGATATTATTAGGGTCTGGTCCCTTTGTTCGTGTAACTGTACCGTACCTGTTCATACATACTTTCCTTGACAATACGTGCAATCTCCGAAGAGCGTTCACGTACCGTCATCATAACATACATACATTATGCATACATCATATATTCATACACACATCATATCTTTCATCATACTTATCGATCATATCTTAACTACCACCTGACGGTACATGCAATATCCGAAGATCGTTCACGCACTGTCAAACAATCATCATACACAAATCATACAATGCATACACTTACCACTTAAGATAAGTGTATTAACTATCACATTGAGTATGCACACAGCCCCGAAAACATAACAAGGAAGTGGGGCTAGAAACTCACCTCAATGCGGTTGCGTTCACCGTTTACGGTTATTCCCTTCTTGAGCTGTGCACGACTAACTGTATAATAATTATACGTATCAATAAACTATCACTACACATATCGTCTTTCTAGTTTATTCATTACCCGCAACGAACGGGGGTCCGGGGGCAGCGCCCCTGGCAGCGGGGTTCTAGGGGCGGCAGCCCCTAGCGGGGTCCAAGGGGCAGAGCCCCTGGCTGGGGTTAAGCTGCCAGGTCAGCTTGGAAAAATTTTATTTTCAGTAACTGTCTTAACACATTTTCCATTAGCATTTTGAATCATTAATTAATATGCTACTTGAAAGCTCAAGGGGTGAATTGTAATTAATTCATTCTTTTTCTAAGTCCAGGGACTGTTATTGTCATTCTGTTAAACTTTTAATTCGTTATTGGTTCATAACGAATTGGATTATCCTAGCGAACTGGTTCTTATAACGAATTGAACCCTTAACGAACTGGACTTCTTAACGAATCAGTCCATATAGCGAATTGGACCTTCTGATTCGTTATTTCTTTTAACGAACTAATCATAACGAATCAAGGGTAATTCGTTACCCTTTTCCCTTGACGAATCGGGACACGAACTAAGGCTAGTTCGTTATCTTACCTTAACGAATCAGGACACGAACTAAGGCTAGTTCATTATCTTTCCTTAACGAATCAGGAAACGAACTAAGGCTAGTTCGTTATCTTCCTTAACGAATCAGGACACGAGTTCGTTATCTTCCTAAACGAATCAGCGGGCGAATCACACCTACTTCGCTAATTACCCTTAGCGAATTAGGGTTAGGTCAGGGAATGTCAGAACATTCCCTGACATCGCTAACTTCGTACCAACCTTTTTCGGCGCCGCCTTTCCGGCGCCGTCATTGCCGGAAAGCCGCCGGAAAAAACGCATTTTCACCGGAAAAACGGGTTTTGGCTCGTTTTTCACCGTTTTTCGTCCCGTTCGATCCAGATCTGAGCTAGGGTGACTCCTAAGCTCATCATAGGTTCGGTTTATACCCGAATCCACCCGGATCTCGTGACTTAAACGGTTTAACGGTGTCGGCTCGTCGTTTCATGATTATATCTAACGGATTTAAGCTCAAACAATAAAATACTATCATTACCTCGGGTCGGTTCTCGGTTTCCTTTTTGATATCGGTTTAGAGAGAGAGAACTAGAGAGAGAATCTTAAGTGTGTGTTTTGGATGGTGTAAGGGATATGTGTAAATGAATTAAATGGAGGATTAAGGGTATATATATTTTTGATCATGGGTTTAAGCCCATAGTCTTTCCTTCATCCCCCCATAACCCAAGTCCATAATCCATATCCATTTACCCAACACAAGTCCATCTCGTATTCTATTCAACTAAACCGATAACGACCCGCTATAAAATAAACGAACTTTATTTTATTAATATAACCGAAAGTAGGATGTTACATATCCCCATCAAGTTAGCTGAAAACTATGTTAGCTTAAAAAATAAATCTAATGAATTTGTTACTTAAAAGTTATATCTAAATAAGGTACGCATAAAATGATTTTGATTGTACGCTTGATTTTTCTTAATCATATTAAAACTTCAAAACCAATAAAATAAAAAATATTCAAATATTTTTTAAATTAGTTTAGGACCCTCTTAGTGAAGATAAGGTAGGATTTTTTTAGCTAACATAGCGGGAAGGTGACGAGTTTTGAGCTAACATGGCAGAGAGGTAACGAGTTTTAAGCTAACATAGCGGGGAGGCGGGTTAGTAGCGGGGCAATAAGAGAATTTGAATTTTCGGAGGATATATTTGGAATTTCATTATGAAAAGAAGATATTTTGAGAACTTTCCTATAAACATTAATGCCCTGTTTTTATTAAATTCATTAATACTTTTTGTTTGAACAACATTAAACTAATTAATACTAGAACTAGAATGTGGTGTATTGAAAGGGAGTTTGGGTTTCTCAATTGAGACCCAAGTTCATTTATCACTTACAACACGTTAGGGGGATATGAGGGGCTCAATGAAGGAAGAGTGAGATCTTTGTGATCTCCAGTTCGATCCCGGGGGCATCCGGATTTTACCAACAGTGGGCCTTCGGGCGGGTGGTTTTTTCCCGGAACTGGAGATAACTTGGAGGCTCTTAAGGACTCCGTACGGCTAGATTGGGGCAGCTGGCGGTGACCTTTAGCCATTGGGTCACCCCATACAGAGTACCTAAGCATTCTATGTTTGTTAGCGGTTTGAAAATAGATAATACTAGAACTAGAATGTTACAAGCTTGTAATTTTAAATTTTACCTTTTAAAGTCATTGTAATTAATAGGATATTTAATGCACGTTTAATAGATTATAGTAGTATACTTGTATTGGATCGTGAGTTAATTAATGATTTAAGTAATCTAAATAGATGAATTAATGATTTTGGTGAGGGGTGTAATCTGCTTGTCAACGAGTTGCGTGGTGGATTGTTTAAACACAACAGTCATTGTAATTAATAGGATATTTAATGCACGTTTAATAGATTATAGTAGTATACTTGTATTGGATCGTGAGTTAATTAATGATTTAAGTAATCTAAATAGATGAATTAATGATTTTGGTGAGGGGTGTAATCTGCTTGTCAACGAGTTGCGTGGTGGATTGTTTAAACACAACATGGCTGTATGTTTATTCGTGTTAAAAATATCAATCCTACCCCGCATATATGAAGGTGTAATCCATTTATCTAAATTTATAAAACGGATAAAATTAAATATTAATTATCTTAATGTTCTTTTCTTACATATAAATACAAATCGAGCTACATCTGGAATTAGAATGAAGGATTGTAAAAACAAAGAGTAAAATGGGTCATAATTGGGTTAGATGGCTGGCACGCTTAACTAAAATGATGACGGGTCAACTTGTTTAACTAAACCAGTTAAACATGTCAACCCCAACCCCAACCCCAACACAAGAACATGGCAAATCAAACATAACATGTTTTTAACTGGGTTAAATATGAAAAACAAAAAAGTCCACATAGGGACACCCGGTGGTAAAGCTTATGCCCCTCACCAAAATGATGAGGTTTCGAATTCTGCATTGTACGGATTAGGTTTAATGTCAACATAAAACCTGACTATTTTTGTGTTGTGTTTGTATTGTGTTTTGGGTTATGTCGTAAAATGTCTAACATACTTTTGTTACGTTATTTTGCTTACAAGATCATATTGGATATCTAAAAGAATTATGGGTTGGAAGTGACTTAGTATATTATTAAGAGCATTCTAATCCCATTCCCTATCCTCATCTCTATAATTACACTAAAAAACACTATATTTTTCCCTCTTGTTCAATTAAATAATATTTTGTATACCTTTATCATTACAGTTTTCTCTCTCCTTTACTCACAACCAATCCAACAAATATTAAAAAGTAAATAGGGGCAAACAATGTTCCCCAAATGTTTCCCCAAATTTACAAAAAATCACTACATTTCTCTCCCCACCCTATAATTTACACTCACAATCACTCACAACCCCATCCCATAATTTACAAACTCCTCACATATAATTATAGGGGATGAGATGTGAATGCTCTAAGCGCTAAACGACACATATACATAAAAATAACTTTAATTGGGAATAATTAAGGAGGTTCACTTTTTAGTTATTCGCTTTGAAGATTGAACAACATTGGAATTCAACCAATGGAGTCGAAATTTCACGAAATGAATGTTTTTTGTACTTTAAAATAAACATCAATGCACTGCTTTTATTAAATTCATTGGTACTAGAATTGCAATTTTAACGATTTAACTTTTACTAGTTGAAGTTATTGTAATTAATAGTGTGTTTTAATTACCATTTTTAACACTTAAAAATTAATGATTCAGGTAATCTAAATAGATGAATTACAAAATCTAATATTTATTTCTGGTTAGGAGTGTTTTAGCACGTTAAGAGTTGGATTGTTCAAAGTTCAGTTGAACACGACCGTATGTTTATTTGTGTCGGAAATATCAATCCTAACACATACATACTACGTAACACAAAGACAACCAGTGTAATCCATTTAGCATAAAACTTCGTTCATACATTATAGTAATAATTTACTACTTATTCTAACGTAAACAAGAAGATTTAGATGCAAGAAGAAATTAAACTTTAGTGAAGAGTAGAAAAAGCACATAAAGGGAGAGCGATGCACCTTATTTTTACAAGTGCTTGCATGAATAATAGAGTTGACTGCGTAAAGAAGAAATGGTTTTGAATGTTTATGTCTTGTTAACCCTAGTACTTAAGAAAGTTGGGCCGTTAATTTGTTGGGTAAAGATATTTTCTTAATAATACAAGATTTGGCCACATAGGCAAAAAAGCCGAAATATACAAGCGTAATGACAAAAATAATGCAATATCCAACAAAAGTGATAGATGCTCAGTATCGATATAAATAACACAATATCAAATGCCTAAGATGGGTTAACGGTATCAATGATAATCTGATTGATAAATATGTCACATACTCACATTCGATAAGCATGGACCAAACATGTGAGAACAACTCATTGTTGAAAAACCTAATTTTTATAATTAATAATAACGTGATAATTAAAAAAGCTAAACAAATTTAATTATATTCTTATTTAGCTTTTAGTAGGAGGGTCGATTCAAATACACACTCAAAATCAAACAATTCCACTAATTCTTTAAGACATGATTAGACTACAACTTGAATAAATTTAGTTTATGTGCTTATGTGTATGTTTATCTTAAACTAAGCATAGACCTAAGGACCCATACAAATTACCCTAAATCACCTTTTTAATGATGAAATGACTCATCATCACCATCATCGTACTCAGTATATCCCACCAATAACAAAGCTATGGTAGGGTCTGAGGAGGGTAAGATGTAGACAGCCTTACCTCTACCCTTTAGGAATAGAGAGACTGCTTTCGGTGAGACCCCCGGCTCGATAATGTTGAAATGACTATAGAAAGAAATCATATACCCGATGAAAAACTATCCCAAGCAGACTAATGATCAAACTATGTGTTCAAGTGAACATCAAAACTCTGCAATTACTGAAAGAGCAATTAAAAAATGATTCTTTTGAACGAGTCCATCCAAGTTACATATTATTTATAACGATCTATTTAATCATGTTGAATGTTGTCAATCTGTATATTTAATGCATGTAACTTACTAGTTCTTTATTTAAATATAATCAAATTATTTGCATGAATTTAAAAAATAGGATAACTAATAAGTTATATATAAATGAGTATAATGTTGTGAATATTATATCAATAGTTTATATGTATATTTCTATATGTAATACTAGTTTGAGGTCTGTGTACTACGCGAATAGTTCTTGAAAATATAATATTTAATAAATAATCGGTATACAAGAAATAATAAACACGTTAAGCACTATTAATACATTCGTTGTACAATAGTCTTCAAAATAATTTTAAAGTAAAAGATTATTACAAATATCAAATGTTTGAAAAAAAAATAGGAAGTAAATATAAAATTAAAAAATTTTAAAGCATAAATTTTAAGAATGGTAACTATTATTTTACTATTATAAATTTATTAAAAAGTGTGAGGTTTAATGTAGAAGTGACAATTGACCAAACTTATAGTCTTTTATTAGAGAGTATAGATATAGATGATTAAAATATTTATGTAATAAGACTATTATAAAAGAAAGAAGTAGAAAAATAATAGCCGTCGGGTTTTGAAATTAAAAAAAAAACGTAGACGTTTGGTTTTTAGAAAAAAAAAAGTTGCCACCATGATATAATAGTAGTCGTCGGGTTTTTCTTAAATCATGGCACCCGTAGAGAAAAATAGTAGTCGCCAGGACACTTATTTGCAAACAACATCCACACATGGATGCCCTTAATTGGCTGAAAAATATGTATGAGCTGTTTTGTTTGGAAATGGACATTTTCAAGACGGACATATATTAATGGACAAATTTTTGTTTTAAAAAAAAGAAGAGTTAAAATGGAAATTTTGGTCTTTTTCTCCCATTTTAAATTTAAACAATCCAACTAAACATGACCAAATCTTTATTTGTATTAGAACATCAATTTTAACTAGTATATATAGTGTAACTTGAAGACAACCAGTGCAATCCATTTATCTAAATTTATAAAACAGGTTAGCATGTAATAGTCAAGCTACAAACCTGGTATACTGGTAATTAGAGTGGCAGGTTTTACTAAACGAGGGTCATAAATGGGTTATTGAGTCGACTGTTTTATTAAACATTGTGACAGGTTTGCTTGTTAACAAAGCATGTCAACCCCAACACGACCTATTTAACTAAACATGTCAACATACAACTTATTTTAAATGGGTTAGATATGGCAGCCAAAAGTCCCAATAGGGTCACCTGATGGTAAGGAGTAATCTCCCGCCTAAATGGCTAGGTATAGAATCCTGCATTGTGCGGATTGATGTTAATCAATTAACTGAATAGATTAAGGGTCTATCATAAAAATATCAACTTAAATCTTGATTTTATTTTTATTATTATTATTATTATTATTATTATTATTATTATTATTATTATTATTATTATTATTATTATTATTATTATGTTTTGGGTCATGTCGTCGTCACCCTCCTTTTATTATAGTATTTCGCTTACAAGATCATGTTGGACAACTAAAAGAATTATGGGTTAGAAGTGACCTAGTAATAAGCGCTTAAAGACATATACACACAAAGATAACTTTTGATTGGGAAACATTAAGGGTGTTCAGTTTTTAGTTATTTGGTTTAAAGATTGATCAAAACCGAACATAACTGGATTTATGCATTTCAAAATCGAATCAAAAACCGAATTCAAATTTTGTTTCGAAAAATAACGTTGCTTATACTTTTCTTTTTTAAAAAAGTTAAACTTTGGTCTAATGTAGTTTGGTTGTGGATTATATTAGGTTAAAAAAGATTGGGGGCTAAAACAATATTTGAAGTGGGTTAAATGACAAATTTTAAATAACTAGTACATGTTTTTCGGGTTATTTGGTTTGAATAAAATTGAGAATTTGTGAAAATAATAACCAGACAAAAAAAACTAAGTTACCAGTTTGATTTCAGTTTAAAACCAAACCAAAAACCAAATTGTAATTGGGTTTAGATTATGTTCGGTTTTTTATTTAATCGGTCTCAAAGCGATTAATAAACACCCTACAGAACTATAGTTATTACTTTTGTTTAAAACATCATAAAATATCAACCTTTTGGTCTTAATATGTTTAAAACAAATACATGATTTTATAAAAAAATCACAACATATAACATTCTTACAAGAGTTAAGTGTCATTTTCGTACATGTGGTTCTATCAACTACGCAACTTTAGTACTTTTTTTGAATTTTTCGCAACTGGCTACTCTGTGTTTCAAAAACTGGCCATTTTTAGTACTTTTTCATAACCCCGTCTATTTTACACCGTTAAGTCAGGGGTAAACTGGTAAATTCTTTTTTATTTATTATCCTTTTTTTCTTTAATCACCTAACCCCTTTGTATCTTCATACCATAAATCTAAACATCACCAGTCACCACCACCCCGCCCACATCCCTAAACCGTTCGTCGATGAACGGATTTGGATCCACCAAAACCCGTAATCCTAAGCTCCGATTTGTGTTCTCAGATCTGACATAACCTGATCATAATTTGACTTACACGGTGAGAGAAAATTTCAAAACCCTTACATTCCTGTTAAATCTCCAAGAACCCTAAAAAACCTCAAATTCCACCCAAATCAATGGCTTTGGAACCGAAGCATATGCACCTTCATCAACACTATAAAGCCCTAATTTCGTTAGATTTGAGTTACCATGATGAAGAACTGTAGTTGGGTTCTTCGAAATATGTATAGAGGAGCAATAGGGTAAGACAAAGAGAATGGGAGGGATGTCGTGGTGGCTGAGTTTGGTTGTGTCGGATTTGAGATGGGAGGGGTGTGGTGGTGTCGGGCCTGCCGGCATTTGTGGTGGCGGCAGTTGTGGTGGTTATTTCGGCGTGGTGCAGTAGTGGTTAACTAGAGGTAGTTCACCGGAGGTGATAGATGAATAACAATGGTGGTTCATCGGAGGTGATATATGAATAACAATTGTGATTTGCAATGACTATAGTTGTGGGTAGAGACATACAAAGAAGATGGATCTTGTTATGTGTGATATACTCATGGTGGTGTTGGTTGGTGTATAGGTGTATAGAGAGAGAAAGAGAACATAGAAAGAGAGGAGAAAGATAAATTGATTAAAAGAAAATAAAAAATAAGAAAAATAACGAAGTTACCAGTTTACCCTTGACTTAATAGGCAAATTAAACGGGGTTATCAAAAAGTACTAAAACGGCTAGTTTTTGAAACATGGAGTAGCCAGTTGCGGAAAATACAAAAAAAACACTAAAGTTGCGTAGTTGATAAAACCATAGGTATTAAAATGACACTTAACTCTTCTTACAATATACCTATCTAAATTCTATTTAGGTTTTTTTCTTTTCTCTTTTTTGCCTTAAACTTGATTGTGACTTGGGCTATCACTAGAGATGCGAACAAGCTAAGGTGTTCGCGAGTTACTCGAGATCAGCTTGTTAAAATGCTCGATCGAGCCGAGCATAATCGAGCCCAACCCCGAGCTTGAACCTAAAACTCGTTTAATAAACAAGCCCGAGCTTTAGTTATCAATATCAAGCCTGCTCACGGGCCTAAACGAGCATGTCATTTACATATATTTTTTTAAATATATAATTAATAATTACTAATTAATATATATAATGCTATGAAAAAAATAAAAAAATAACAAAATAATATATAATATTTTATACATAAAACTATAATAGAAAATATATAAAAATAATTAGAATCATATACAAAATTATTGATAAATAGTAAAACGAGCCGAACCCGAGATGAACTCGAGCTTGAAAATCTACTCCATCCGAACTCAAGCTTTGTAAATATAGCTCGAAACAAGCCGAGCTTGAGCACTTTATAAGTTAAATGAGCCGAGCTCGAGCTTAGTTGAGCTTGGACTCGGCTCGTTTTATCATTTCAAATTTGATTTCATGCTTCTTACAGTCTCACACAGTACGGCAGAGAAATCGAAATTTCTATTAATTAATAAAAGGAATTTCCCTCATGTCTATGGCCACACCTAACTAAATACAAATTTTCAATTTATTTTATATTTTTGTATTTATTATATAAATAATAATATAACTACTACAAATAATAAAAAATTCCACACTAAATAAGCTTATATTTACAAGGTGGGTTATGGGTATTGTTTAAGAAAAACAAAAAAAAGAAAAAAAAAACACATCACGTAACAAATTAGCCTTTTTGCTAGAGAACTCACGTTTTAAAATTTGCTAAAAGAAATTAGGCATATTTCCAAAAAAGATCAATCAATCAATCATGCCCAGTAAAATCCCATCGACAGCAAAGCTATAAGTAGGGTCTGGGGAGGGTGGGATGTAGGCACACCGTACCTCTATCCAAAGGAATAAAGAGGTGGCTTCCAGAGAGACCCTCGGCTCTAAGTACATGTGTATGAAGCAAAATAAAGGAAATCAAAGTTTAACAGTTATATAAAAACTACTACTAATTAAAATAATATTAATAATAAGATCACAGTTTAACAGCTATATAAAAGCTAATAATAATTATAATAATAATAATAATAATAATAATATATGTAAGGGAAATACCATTATGGTATGTGACCTAAATAAGTTAAGTCTAAGCCCTAAGGAATTCAATACTCTCTAAAAATCCTTAACTTTAATTCTACTTCTCCACGAATTCCTATCCTCAACCATGTCCTCGGAGAGGTTTATGTCTATCAAATCCTGCCTAATCCTCTCATCCCAAGTCAATTTCGGTCGTCCTCTACCCCTCCTCCCCTCTATAATAATGTTTTCTACGGATCTAACATGATTCGTCGTCAGTCTTCTCTTTACATGTCCAAACCACCTCAATCTCCACTCTCTTATCTTGTCTGCTATGTTCGCCACCCCTAATCTCTCGCGAAACACAACGTTTCTTATTCGGTCTAGCCTTGTGTGCCCACACATCCAACGTAGCATTTCATTTCTGCTACCTCCATCTTCCGCACTTGTGCCTTCTTGATGGCCCAACAATTTGTTCCATATAACATTGGAAAAGAATGCCGATTACAACCCAAGAAATGGAAGAGTGGGAGAAGTGTATGCAACTGATGAATGCGACTGTTTGGGTAGACGAGTCAAATTAGTGGAGTCTGACTTGGGGATAAAGACGGCAAGTTCTCGGTTAGCTTGGTTAAAAATTTGATCTCTAAAAACAAGAATGCGGGTAATAATTATACTATGAAGTGGAGAAAAGGGGTTCCGAATAAGTGCAACATTCACGTGTTGAGAGCGGAAATGGATACACTACCCACTCAAGGAGCCCTAGAACAAAGAACATATTTAGGTTTTGGATAGTGTTTGTCCCCTGTATGAAGCGAAGAGGGAGACTATGGATCACATCATGACGGGTTGCGGGATAGTGACGGTGGTTTGGATCGTATAAGTCATTGGTGCAAAGTTTCCCCTGTTTCTGATTTTTAGTCAGAGACCTCTTAGAGTTTCATAAGACTATCAAGCTTGGAGTTGTCGAAAATGAGGCATTACATGGGATAATTATTACTCCCTCCATCCCATTGAAAGTGGCATGGTTTAAAAAACACAAAGTTCAAGGTGGAATGAATGATTACCTTTTTTTGTTTACCAAATGACAATAATGTCCTTGGAAACTGAGTCCATCAATATTGTTTATTAGTTTTAGTTGTGTGTGTTTAAGGGTAAACTTGGAAATTGGCTAATAATATTTTGCAAGTGGACATTTTTAATGAGACAAACAAAAAAAGAAACATGGACACTTTTAATGGGACGAATGTGGTATTGCTTGTTAGAGATTTTGAAAGACAACAAATGAAAAAGTGTTTGAAGGAAAGGAGGTAATTCTTGAAGAGATAATAGAAGATATTAAAGCCCGTGGTTTTCTTTGGTTCAAGACTTCAAGTACGTGTCTAATCATAGATCCTTAGCTTGGTTGAATTGGTGTAAATTCGTTTTAATGTGAGTTTCTTTTTGGGGTTGCCCTCCTTCTTGTGGAGGTAGCTTGTTGATGTTTTTGGTTTTATTTTTTTTGTCATTTGTTTGTTTATAAAATTTCATAGTTCGTAAGAAAAAACGTAAGACTAAAACTTTATTTACTCAACTAATAAAGTAAAATACAAGTCTTCCGTTCAATTGTAGCATAATTTTCATGTTGCTAACAATCTCAGAGAGAGAGAGAGAGAGAGAGAGAGAGAGAGAGAGAGAGAGAGAGAGAAACATAATTTGGGGGATTCTACACAAAGTAGAAACAAATGGTCAAAATCACCGAGACAACATAACAAAATAGTAAATTATGGTCGGTTGATTCTCTCTCATCTTCACATAGGTACCATTTGTAACGATTCCGGCAAATTCAGATATACCCTAGCCGGAATATACCATTTATGTGTTATTTAATACTGAATATATAAATTATAATGTGTTTATACGAGTATATAAGATTCACAAGTATGAATTATACTCGAATGTACAGCTAGTCGTATTGGAATTACGATTAACCGATGAACGATTATTGAAACCCGATCGAATCGGGGATTACATTATAGACGAAATATATGATGTTTAGTAAGGTTTACGAAGTATTAAGGCTACGGGATAAGTGAATTATAGCACAGAAAAAGGATTTCGATTTATTGGTACGTCGGTACGATAAACGAAACCTTTAACATCAAACCAAGCAAGAGAAGATCGATCAAGCCGAAAAAGATGCACAATGACCGACAATATGATGTGTTGAGTCAATAAATGTCAGGGTTTAAGTTTTTAAAGTTTTTAAATCGGTTTTATATAAATTTTATTTTTAAGCCGAAAAACGACCGTTTTAGCCTCGTTTTAAGCCGAATTAAGTGTTTAACCGAAAAACGAACTGAACCGGATTATCCATAACATTATCCGGATTACACAATCCAAATGTGTGGCCAAGGTTTGAGATGTGGGCCCCACCCCACACCATACATGGACCGATCGGTCCATTTGGTGCACACACACATATCATTTTCTTTTTTTAACACTCCAACTCCACATTTCTCTCAACACTCTTCAACATTCATCCAAAAACCCAAGTTTTTGAGCAAGTATCATAAGGTATAAACATATTATTATGGTTTAATCTTGGTTTTAATTCCAAAATCTTGAGAAAATGAGGTTTCAAGTGAAAAATGGGTGAAAACCCGAGATGAAACCGATTCTTGCATGATCAAGTGATGTATACAAGTTATACAAGGGATCTTGGTCCAAGAAAGGAGTTAAAAGAGTCAAAAACGATTTTTTACGGTTAAAATCTTTGTTTTGATGTCTTAACCGAAACCATGAAAGGAATGGCTTGATTGTGGGTATAACTTGCTTGGTGTGGTGTTATTGTGCTTGTAGGTGTTATATCTAGTTGCTAGCAAAGGCTAGAAAGCAAGATCTTTGCGATCTAAAGCTAGAAACACAAGGTAGTTCGGTTTTTCGTATGATTTGTGTGATTTGGACAGATTGTGGTAGACTTAGATTTGGGTCATGAAATTTCACAGAGATGATCTACACATGAAAATATGATATCTGTGAAATTTTGGTAATTTTTGGATAAAGGATGAATATTTGGTGAATTTAATGCTCGGTTTTGGCTAAAAATGGTGAAAAATAGCTAAACATCATGAAAAATTCTGGAAAAATTCAGATAAGCTTTTTATAATATATAAAAGTCACACACAAAATTTCAGGTCCATTGTAGAAGTCTAAGTAGGCTTTTCGGTAAAACGAGTTCTAGGGTTTTCTAGCCCGGTTTTGGTGAAAATGGCATGAAAAATGAGTTTTTGGTTCTGTAAAAATTACTGGGATCTATGTGGATGGTAGGAGTCATCCCAGAAAAATTTGGGATTTTTCTAAGGTCGTTTGGTATTTTCGACATATTTGGTGTTTAAATGACGTTTAAAAATAGATAAATAAATGTTAAATATAAAAATTAATTCTGGAAATATTTTTATAAAATTCCTTACTGTCAAAAACTGATTTTTGCAAAATTTCAAGATCCGAGACTAAACGGATAATTATTTGTGCTAAACAGAACATAAAAACAAACTTTTAAAGCTTAAAACGCGTAAACCGGCAAAGTTCGCCTAAGCGAGCTGACTGGTGTATAAAAACCCTAAAAATGGACTATTTTCAAGAAACTAAGTTAATCAAGTAAAAATAAATCATCCGAAAGTAATTCGGATGATTTGGGTAATTTTACCCGATTTAGCAGTTTCCGGTATACTAAAGACGGAAACGGGCCCCGCGGCCAAACGGGGTGTCTAAACCGAGCTCTAATTTCACCACTTTAATTAAAATATCAGTAACAACTATTTTCTGGTCGTATGTGACCAAACTCACTTTTGAAAACATAAAGACGGTTAACCGTGCTAGGCACGCAAAACGAGAAAACAAACTGATGGTAATTTTGACTAAAGAACTTTAAGTGATATCACAATCTAAGTCCTGAGAAGTGTTTCGGGGTTAACATTGTCCCCGGATCGTGTACGGTACTGGGTTAACAGTGTCCCCAGACGTACCGGTTAACACGAATTTAAGTTATATTAATAGAAATTGTGTAGTAACGACTTAGGGATCGTATTACAGATCCGGACCGGTAGCTGTGCACAGTATTACATCTTTGCTCACAAAAAGGTGAGTTTCACGAGCCCCTTTTTACTGAACAGTTTTAAATATTTTCCCGGGGCGGAAAGCATGTTTCTATCAAAATGTTTAAGTACATGCTGATCGCATGGAAATGAATGTATTTATATAATGTTTATTGTACGGGAATCGTACGGTAATGTATTAAGATGGTAATTGTCTGAGTTGCTAACATTGTAAGGCCCGAAACAGTGTCCCCAGAGGTTATTAAATGTATTTCTGGGTTAACAGTGTCCCCAGAGGTTATTAAATGTATTTCTGGGTTAACAGTGTCCCCAGAGGTTATTAAATGTGTTTCTAGGTTTACAGTGTCCCCAGAGGTTATTAAATGTATTTCTGGGTTAACAGTGTCCCCAGAGGTTATTAAATGTGTTTCTGGGTTAACAGTGTCCCCAGAGGTTATTAAATGTGTTTCTGGGTTAACAGTGTCCCCAGAGGTTATTAAATGTGTTTCTGGGTTAACAGTGTCCCCAGAGGTCATTAAATGTGTTTCTGGGTTAATAGAGTTTTCACTTGTAGGCTCAGCATAATTACATCATTAAAGTATGATTATTAAAATGATTTGTCATGGTTTATTTAAATTAGTGAAACTCACCAACTATTCGTAGTTGACCCGTTTTCTTTACATGCTTTCTAGGTACACCCAAATTGGAATGAGTGATACGTGCTTGATGATGTGTGCTATTTTGTGGAAGCTTAAGAGTCTATATTTTGTATTAAACATGTTAACGTAATATTGGTAAAACTTATGTGATAACGCCTAGTCGGTAACGAAACTCGGAACAATGTAATACGTTTAAATTATTGTAGTGGTGTTTTCTTTATAAGCAATGCTGTTGATATCAGATGTGTCTGTTGCATCCCGTTTACGTTGCCGCTGCGGTTACGGGGTGTTACAGAACTTGGTATCAGAGCCATTGGTTATAAAGAATTAGGATGTCTTTAAAAGATACATAAAATATAACCAGTAGCTCAAGTGTTATAGGATCTGAATATCAACTAATAATTTATTGTGACAAGTTCTGGATGAACTTGGATGGACAAGTGAGTTATTATGGTCCGGAACATAATAACAGACTTGTCCGCACGAGGGAATTCAGGGGAAGTCACGGGGGACTTTAATAGGTAAAATTGGCAACATATGTGCAAATATATGATAATATTGTTATGTGGTCAAGTTGTATAAGTAAGTGCATATTAAGTTGTTTATGATTTACACTATGGAAAGAACTATATGTTTGTTAACTTGTGTGCAGGAAAGAATGTCGAGGACTCCTAGTTTGTCGGTGGAGGAGGACCCGGAGGAAGTCAGCTCCGGAAACTCTGGGAGCATACGCGTATCATCCAGCTCCGAGCCTAGCGAGGCTAGTCGTAGGAGCCCTGGCCAGTCCTCCCCAGTCAGGATTGTCAGATCCCCTACACCGCCCGCACCACAAGCCATCCCTGTCCCGCCCGGATTCGGACCCCGCCTCACGGCGCGGATCAGTGTCCCACATGTCCCACCTACCTCGCCCCCACCCAGACTTGCTACCCGCAGGGGCGAGTCCTCCCGCTCCCAGCCCGAGCCTGTGACTCCACCCGTGTGGGGCCTCCCTAGGCAGGAAAGGGATGCGGCGGCATGGCTGCGAGTGCTCACCGAGCAGGTGAATGAGCACTCCGTCGCCTTGACAGTGGGTGTGCAGAGGCGAATGTACTTGGGGGACTGCATACTGGACCACCAGTATGAGATTTCGCAGCTGAAGAGGGAGTGCTCATACTCCCAGTGGATGATCGGCCGGATGGAGACGCGGATCCGGGTTATGCTGGCTGTGATGGTGGTGTTGGTGGCTGTTTTGGTGGGGTTGGTATACCACCGTGTTTAGTTGTGTTAGGATGGGAGTAGACAGGAACCGCTTTTTGATACTCTGTGTAAGCAGTTAGTGGTGATGCTAACATAGAGTGAATCTTGGGTAGTTATAATACAACCACTGGCCCTTAGGGGGTCTCTTTTGGGGTATATCATTATAGATACTTTTGGGTATCATTCAAGCACTGACCCATTGCGGGTTATGTCGAGATGATGCCGACATAGGCCCTATGTAGGAAAACTTAACTTATGTAATGATGACAGGAAAAGTATGTGAACTGACATGGATGTAATATGTACTAATGTTAGTTAATGAATGGAATGTTTGTTGTGTTTTATGATTGGAACTTGTATTAATTAGATGTATTTTCTGATGATGTGTAGAATGGCACCAAAACGATCAGCTCAAATGTCGGAAGTAGATGTGAGCCGTTTGATTGCTCAACAGTTGGAGGCGGCGATACCGGATATAGTATTGAGCATCGCCGCCAGTATTAACAATTCGACCAATCCAACCCCTCCGAGCAATCAAACGACCACCAATAATGACGGGGAACAAAATGTTAATCCTCCACAGAATGATAACACGATTCCGAGTAATGACGCACCGCCTAGGGTGGTCGTTACGGACAGTAATGGCCCTATACCAACTGTAGAGACGAACCGTACTGAACCGATTCCTGCATCTAGGGGATGTTCGATCAAAGACTTTATGTTGTGCAAACCTCTAGAGTTTAGCGGGTCTGAAGGACCAAATGGGTTGGTTAAGTGGATCGAGAAAATAGAAACAGTTGTGAACATCAGCAACTGCCCCGAGGACTGTGTTGTAAAGTACGCCACCTGCACATTCACGGACCATGCCTTGACATGGTGGAACACGATAGTGCAGACTCGGGGTCAGGCGGCGACAAACCACATGACCTGGACAGAGCTTAAGGCTCTTGTACTGGAACATTTCTGCCCGAAAAACGAATTGCAGAAATTAGAAAATGAATTGTGGAACCTGGAGATGCAGGGGGCAGACCATTTGGGTTATACGAACCGGTTTAATGACTTGTCGCGATTGGTGCCATGGCTGGTCACCCCAGAGTTGAAGAGGGTTGAGCGTTATATTTGGGGGCTAACTCCCGTTGTAAGGAGTATAGTCAATTCTGGGGGACACCAGACGTATGAGGGTGCGGTGACGCAGGCTGGTATCGTCACATATGATTTCGTAAGGAGCGGTTCACTGAAGGTGGCAGGAGAATACGCTGGGGGAAAGTGGGGTACACATGACCATAGGATCCAGGAAAAGCAGCAAAATAAACGTGCTAGGCCCACTGCCCAAAACTAGGCCATGACTAGTTCAGGCGGAAGACAAGAACCGCAGAAGGGAACGTTTGCTAGGTGTGGGAAATGCGGTTACCACCATGGTGGCGGGTGCAAAGAGGTGGTGTGCCACCGGTGTGGCAGGATTGGGCACTACGCACCAAGTTGTAGGACAAACCTGAACAACCTGAATCGACAACCGCAACCTATCCGTGCGCAGCCATTTAAGACCCAACCAGCCCGTCAACAAAACCCGCAAGGAAACCAAATGGTGACCACCAGCAGTGCTTGCTATGAATGCGGCAGCACGGATCACTTCAAAAGACACTGTCCGAAACTGAACCAGGGAGGAAACGGGAGGCAACCCACGGGTCAGGCATCGTCGTCCAATCTGGCGCGAGGCCGAGCATTCGTGATGGGGGCGAACGAAGCACGCCAGGACCCCAGTGTAGTGACAGGTACATTCCTCGTCTCTGATCATTACGCTTCGGTATTATTTGATACAGGCGCCGATAGAAGTTTTGTTTCTGTTAAATTCCTGTCGATAGCAAACCTTCCGATTGGTGAGACCATAGAACCTTATACCGTAGAAGTCGCTAACGGTAAAACCATGATAGTTAATCGAATGGTTCGGAATTGCCCTTTTATTCTGAACGATCAATCCCTTCCGATTGACTTGTTACCGGTAGAAATGGGTAGTTTTGACGTGATAGTAGGAATGGATTGGTTAGCACGCAACAAAGTAGAAATAAACTGTGAAAAGAAAATCGTCAAGACCCGGGTGTCGGATGACGAAGAGATATTAGTGCAAGGAGAAAAGTCAGGCACCATGATACCATTTATATCCCACCTCAAGGTGTTAAAATACATACGCCAAGGATGCGTGGCGTACCTAGCAAGCTTGACGGCCACTGATTCTGAGGAGAAACGGGTGGATGATATTCCAGTGGTACGCGAATTTCCACAAGTCTTCCCAGAAGAACTTCCTGGATTACCGCCAACCCGACAGGTCGAATTCAGAATCGACTTATTACCACAAGCTGGCCCTGTTGCTAAGGCGCCCTACCGACTTGCACCATCCGAGATGCAAGAATTATCCAACCAGTTGCAAGAATTGTTGGATAAAGGATTTATACGTCCCAGTTATTCCCCGTGGGGTGCACCTGTACTTTTCGTGAAAAAGAAGGACGGGAGCCTTAGAATGTGCATTGACTACAGGGAATTGAACAAGTTGACAATCAAAAATAGGTATCCTCTCCCCCGAATCGATGACCTGTTCGACCAACTACAAGGTGCGAGCTACTTCTCAAAAATAGATCTTAGATCGGGATACCATCAAGTTAGAATTCAGGAGGAGGATATCCCAAAAACCGCATTCCGGACTCGCTACGGCCATTACGAGTTCTTAGTTATGCCTTTTGGGCTAACAAATGCGCCAGCAGTGTTCATGGATCTCATGAATCGAGTCTGTAAACCCTACCTCGATAAATTCGTCATCGTGTTTATTGACGATATTTTGATATACTCGAAGAGTAAAGAAGAGCACGAGCAACACTTAAGATTAATTTTAGAGCTTCTAAATCAGGAGAAGTTGTATGCAAAATTCTCCAAGTGTAACTTCTGGTTACAAGAAGTGCAATTCCTTGGTCACGTTATAAACCATCAAGGAATACACGTTGATCCAAGTAAGGTTGAAGCAGTTAAGAACTGGCAAGCGCCTAAATCGCCAAAGGAAATCCACCAATTCTTAGGCTTAGCTGGATATTATCGTCGATTTATAGAGAACTTTTCCAGCATCGCCCAACCTTTAACCCTTCTGACCCAAAAGGATCGAAAGTATGAATGGGGTGAAGAGCAGGAAACGGCGTTTCAAACGCTAAAACAAAGATTGTGCCAAGCGCCGATCTTAAGTCTCCCCGACGGAGACGATGGTTTTGTCGTGTATTGTGACGCATCCCGGAGAGGGTTAGGATGCGTGTTGATGCAAAATAATAAGGTTATAGCCTCTGCTTCTCGACAGTTAAAAATACACGAGAAAAATTACACTACTCATGACTTAGAACTGGGAGCAGTTATCTTCGCACTTAAAATCTGGAGACATTATCTTTACGGTACAAAGTGCACCATCTTCACCGATCATAAAAGTTTGCAACACATATTCGATTAGAAAGAACTGAATATGAGGCAACGAAGATGGGTCGAGTTGCTAAGCGACTATGACTGTGACATCCGTTATCACCCCGGCAAGGCTAACGTCGTAGCCGATGCCCTGAGTAGGAATGATCGGGTTAAGCCATTGCGAGTGCGAGCACTGGAAATGATAGTCCAGTCGAACCTTTCGGACCTGGTTCGAGTCGCTCAACGCGAAGCGTTGAAAGAGGAACAATTGGATAAAGAGGGACTTTACGGTAACGAGAAGAATTTCGAACAGCGCGTGGACAAAATTCTCTATTTCAAAAATCGGATTTGGATCCCGACCCTCCATGACCTTCGAGAACTAATCATGGACGAAGCGCATAAATCGAAATATTCCATACATCCGGGATCGGATAAGATGTACAAGGATGTGAAGGAGTTCTACTGGTGGCCGGGTATGAAAAAGGATATAGCCACATACGTTGGCAAGTGTACGACGTGTGCGAGGGTTAAGGCGGAGCACCAGAAACCCTCGGGGATGTTACAACAACCGGAAATTCCCGAATGGAAATGGGAGCAAATCACGATGGATTTTGTGACACATCTCCCTAAGACGTCCCATGGACACGATGCAATTTGGGTAATCGTGGATCGATTAACCAAGTCGGCACATTTTATTCCGATTAGAAATAATTATAACACCGAGAGACTTGCGCAGATTTATATAAATGAAATTGTGTCTCGTCATGGGATACCTATCTCAATCATCTCCGATCGAGATAGCCATTTCACCTCCAATCTTTGGTAAGCTGTACAAGAAGCGCTGGGAACGCGTATTGATCTAAGCACAGCTTACCACCCTCAGACTAACGGTCAGTCTGAGAGGACCATCCAAACACTGGAGGATTTGCTTCGTGCATGCGTACTGGATTTTAAGGGAAATTGGGATCAACATCTCCCACTCGTTGAATTTTCCTATAATAACAGTTACCATAGCAGTATAAAGGCAGCACCTTACGAAGCATTGTATGGACGGAAGTGCCGATCACCACTCTGCTGGACTGAAGTGGGCGACACACAGGTTATTAGATCAGATCTGGTCCAGGAAACGACCAGCAAAATCCTTGAAATTAAGAACAATCTGAAGGCCGCACGGGATCGGCAGAAGAGTTATGCCGATACCCGTAGAAAACCGTTATCATTTGAGAAAGGTGATAAAGTGTATTTGAAAGTATCACCTTGGAAAGGAGTAGTCAGATTTGGAAAGGCGGGGAAGTTAGCCCCTAGATACATTGGACCATTCGACATTACTGCAAAAATCGGTCCTGTAGCATACCGATTAGAACTGCCTGATGAATTAAGTGCATTTCACAACGTGTTTCACGTGTCAAACTTGAAAAGGTGTCTGTCGGATGAGACATCGGTGTTACCACTAGAGGGTGTCCAATTAAACGATAAGCTTAATTTCGTAGAGGAACCCATAGAAATAGTGGACGGGAAAATCAAGCAACTTAGACACAATAAGATCTCGTTAGTCAAAGTTAGATGGAACTCGCAACGAGGTCCAGAATATACATGGGAACGAAAGGACGAATTTCGGAAGAAATACCCCCACCTATTTCCTCAAAAGGAAGTAGTTGACGAGTAAAATTTCGAGGACGAAATTTTTATAACGAGGGGAGAATGTAACGATTCCGGCAAATTCAGGTATACCCTAGCCGGAATATACCATTTATGTGTTATTTAATACTGAATATATAAATTATAATGTGTTTATACGAGTATATAAGATTCACAAGTATGAATTATACTCGAATGTACAGCTAGTCGTATTGGAATTACGATTAACCGATGAACGATTATTGAAACCCGATCGAATCGGGGATTACATTATAGACGAAATATATGATGTTTAGTAAGGTTTACGAAGTATTAAGGCTACGGGATAAGTGAATTATAGCACAGAAAAAGGATTTCGATTTATTGGTACGTCGGTACGATAAACGAAACCTTTAACATCAAACCAAGCAAGAGAAGATCGATCAAGCCGAAAAAGATGCACAATGACCGACAATATGATGTGTTGAGTCAATAAATGTCAGGGTTTAAGTTTTTAAAGTTTTTAAATCGGTTTTATATAAATTTTATTTTTAAGCCGAAAAACGACCGTTTTAGCCTCGTTTTAAGCCGAATTAAGTGTTTAACCAAAAAACGAACTGAACCGGATTATCCACAACATTATCCGGATTACACAATCCAAATGTGTGGCCAAGGTTTGAGATGTGGGCCCCACCCCACACCATACATGGACCGATCGGTCCATTTGGTGCACACACACATATCATTTTCTTTTTTTAACACTCCAACTCCACATTTCTCTCAACACTCTTCAACATTCATCCAAAAACCCAAGTTTTTGAGCAAGAATCATAAGGTATAAACATATTATTATGGTTTAATCTTGGTTTTAATTCCAAAATCTTGAGAAAATGAGGTTTCAAGTGAAAAATGGGTGAAAACCCGAGATGAAACCGATTCTTGCATGATCAAGTGATGTATACAAGTTATACAAGGGATCTTGGTCCAAGAAAGGAGTTAAAAGAGTCAAAAACGAATTTTTACGGTTAAAATCTTTGTTTTGATGTGTTAACCGAAACCTTGAAAGGAATGGCTTGATTGTGGGTATAACTTGCTTGGTGTGGTGTTATTGTGCTTGTAGGTGTTATATCTAGTTGCTAGCAAAGGCTAGAAAGCAAGATCTTTGCGATCTAAAGCTAGAAACACAAGGTAGTTCGGTTTTTCGTATGATTTGTGTGATTTGGACAGATTGTGGTAGACTTAGAGTTGGGTCATGAAATTTCACAGAGATGATCTACACATGAAAATATGAGATCTGTGAAATTTTGGTAATTTTTGGATAAAGGATGAATATTTGGTGAATTTAATGCTCGGTTTTGGCTAAAAATGGTGAAAAATAGCTAAACATCATGAAAAATTCTGGAAAAATTCAGATAATCTTTTTATAACATATAAAAGTCACACACAAAATTTCAGATCCATTGGAGAAGTCTAAGTAGGCCTTTCGGTAAAACGAGTTCTAGGGTTTTCTAGCCCGGTTTTGGTGAAAATGGCATGAAAAATGAGTTTTTGGTTCTGTAAAAATTACTGGGATCTATGTGGATGGCAGAAGTCATCCCAGAAAAATTTGGGATTTTTCTAAGGTCGTTTGGTATTTTCGACATATTTGGTGTTTAAATGACGTTTAAAAATAGATAAATAAATGTTAAATATAAAAATTAATTCTGGAAATATTTTTATAAAATTCCTTACTGTCAAAAACTGATTTGTGCAAAATTTCAAGATCCGAGACTAAACGGATAATTATTTGTGCTAAACAGAACATAAAAACAAACTTTTAAAGCTTAAAACGCGTAAACCGGCAAAGTTCGCCTAAGCGAGCTGACTGGTGTATAAAAACCCTAAAAATGGACTATTTTCATGAAACTAAGTTAATCAAGTAAAAATAAATCATCCGAAAGTAATTCGGATGATTTGGGTAATTTTACCCGATTTAGCAGTTTCCGGTATACTAAAGACGGAAACGGGCCCCGCGGCCAAACGGGGTGTCTAAACCGAGCTCTAATTTCACCACTTTAATTAAAATATCAGTAACAACTATTTTCTGGTCGTATGTGACCAAACTCACTTTTGAAAACATAAAGACGGTTAACCGTGCTAGGCACGCAAAACGAGAAAACAAACTGATGGTAATTTTGACTAAAGAACTCTAAGTGATATCACAATCTAAGTCCTGAGAAGTGTTTCGGGGTTAACATTGTCCCCGGATCGTGTACGGTACTGGGTTAACAGTGTCCCCAGACGTACCGGTTAACACGAATTTAAGTTATATTAATAGAAATTGTGTAGTAACGACTTAGGGATCGTATTACAGATCCGGACCGGTAGCTGTGCACAGTATTACATCTTTGCTCACAAAAAGGTGAGTTTCACGAGCCCCTTTTTACTGAACAGTTTTAAATATTTTCCCGGGGCGGAAAGCATGTTTCTATCAAAATGTTTAAGTACATGCTGATCGCATGGAAATGAATGTCTTTATATAATGTTTATTGTACGGGAATCGTACGGTAATGTATTAAGATGGTAATTGTCTGAGTTGCTAACATTGTAAGGCCCGAAACAGTGTCCCCAGAGGTTATTAAATGTATTTCTGGGTTAACAGTGTCCCCAGAGGTTATTAAATGTATTTCTGGGTTAACAGTGTCCCCAGAGGTTATTAAATGTATTTCTGGGTTAACAGTGTCCCCAGAGGTTATTAAATGTGTTTCTAGGTTAACAGTGTCCCCAGAGGTTATTAAATGTATTTCTGGGTTAACAGTGTCCCCAGAGGTTATTAAATGTGTTTCTGGGTTAACAGTGTCCCCAGAGGTCATTAAATGTATTTCTGGGTTAACAGTGTCCCCAGAGGTTATTAAATGTGTTTCTGGGTTAACAGTGTCCCCAGAGGTTATTAAATGTGTTTCTGGGTTAACAGTGTCCCCAGAGGTCATTAAATGTGTTTCTGGGTTAACAGAGTTTTCACTTGTAGGCTCAGCATAATTACATCATTAATTTATGATTATTAAAATGATTTGTCATGGTTTATTTAAATTAGTGAAACTCACCAACTATTCGTAGTTGACCCGTTTTCTTTACATGCTTTCTAGGTACACCCAAATTGGAATGAGTGATACGTGCTTGATGATGTGTGCTATTTTGTGGAAGCTTAAGAGTCTATATTTTGTATTAAACATGTTAACGTAATATTGGTAAAACTTACGTGATAACGCCTAGTCGGTAACGAAACTCGGAACAATGTAATACGTTTAAATTATTGTAGTGGTGTTTTCTTTATAAGCAATGCTGTTGATATCAGATGTGTCTGTTGCATCCCGTTTACGTTGCCGCTGCGGTTACGGGGTGTTACACCATTAGACAACAAGTGCCAAGGAGTCTACTATTTCTACCTATCTCACACCCCGATCAAAGGCGGCGGAACATGCCGGGGTGCAACGGAATGCCCAAGAACACAAGACACTATTAAATTGACAATATATAATCAACTCATTAATTTCATTCAGTCAACAAAGTAACACATATTGTTCATACAAATAAACACCAAAATATAAGAAGTAGATATTGTTCAATCTTTTAATAACCTCGCGGTATCAAAATAGAATGATGACTTCAAACTCAAACTCAAGTAATAATCAAACCTATAACAATGCATAAAATAAAATTTGTCAACGCGTATGTGTAGGTTCCCAGCCGGATCTACACAGAAGTATCTCGTAACACGAGAGTGCGGAATCCCCTACGTATACGATACGAGTGATTACACGAGAGACACGTAAATAACACGAAACACGTAAGAATAAAAGATTACTTATTATATCGATGTAATGAGACAAAACACCAAACAAGTATCTCTACTGCTTACAAGCCAGATCTGCCAAAAGTCACCCCTAATGCAAAAGGCGCAAGTTAGGTTAAATACTACGACAACTTCGCCTAACACCCTAGGCGAAGTTGTCCTTAACTTTTCCGAGCTACAAGTTCGCTAAAACCAACATTAAAACTAACACGTTCATTTAAACATAAGAACAATGTAACGATTACAGACACAATAGACACGAGATAAATGAACTATAGGTATCATGCATCAACAGACTCCCCCTTGGCAGTAGCTTCATTTCTCTTACACCTTCGCCGTGCCTAGTAATCCAAAAAGCCCGTATCTTCCGTCTTCAAGCATGAACACCCTGTCTCACACAAACTAAGACCACCCTTTGGTATTTCTTCGCTTCGTCTTTCCAAGGAGGGATATAAAAGATCTTCTTATCATTGAGTACATGCAAATCAGCTTGAGACAAGCTAACCAAGTGCATAGGATCATACACTCTCAAGATCTCCTGTTCATCTTGATCTTCCATCACGGCTTCAGCAGTCTGGCAATTAACATACCACCATTTAAGATCCTTCAACACATCTTGAGGCATGATCTTCATTGGAACCTCTTTCAAATATCGAATCAGTTTGTACGTCATCACCATCCAAGGTTTGCCATCAGCCCGCATTCCCCGTTCTGTATCTTCAATCAACTTCCTTTTTTGAGGCTTCAACAGCTCAAACTTTTCTCTTTAACAACTTCTTTCCACACTATTTTACCAACCCAGCTAGCAAAATTATCCCCACTTCTATTAATCAACCTTAATAGACCCAAATCCTTCACCTCGCACTCAGGCAATGTATTGAACGATCTCAACCTCTTAGCAAATAACTGAATCCCATCATACCTCTTGATCACAAATAACTTAAGTAGATCATCATAAATCCAACAAATAATTCCATTCTTTGATTCAGCGTAACCTTTGATATTATAACTCTTCTTGAACATCGTAGGTACCACTGGCTTCTTTGTCTTGATAAACCACTGAGCACATCCTTCTTTCCACCTTGGTTGTTCCTCCCACTCAGAATCACCCGATACATTATCATCTTGACCCAAACGTTCTTGACCAACACTAGGAATATCATGTTCAACACTATCATCAGGTATCTCACCTTCCTCTAAACCACTGTCAATCTCAATCTGTTCACCAAGTTTTTCAATTTCACTAAAAGATAACACATCTTCACCCAAATCGTCTTCATCGGCTACCACAACAGTCTCATCGCCTGAGATGTGGAAACCCCAAGAGTTTGTACAGTTCTTGGCAGCTCACCACATGCATCTTTCGATGCATTGGGATCATCGTCTCTGTCATGTCTCCTCTTTGTTCTCAACTCGTCACCTTTGCAGCTAGACTCCCCCTGAGATGCTAAGAACTTTTTCAAGGCATCAAAAAGCTTACCATGCTCAACAAGAAGTGCGGTCTGAAGTTGATTCTCAGCCACCAGATGTTGGATAGCCTGAGTTTGAACAACATTCACCCTTAACTGCTCAGCAACAACCCTTTCAAGAGCTGCATTCCTCTCAGAATCCGACAAGGTATTATCAAAATCAAAAGACATGTGAGAAGTATCCTGAGCATATAGCGGTGGAATGCCCAAGCTTACTGGAAAATAAGATGTAGATGGTGTAGTAACTGTAGGTGAAACCGAGATAGATAGCCCAGCAGTAGCCACCAGTGTGGACTCAACAAACATAGCAACCACGTCCGATGGAGTAACAGAAGGAGGTGGTAAAGAAACAATCTATGGTGTAGACACCTGTACCATAGAGGGTGCAATAGATGGTGCTGATAAAGCCACCGACGAAGCACTAGATATCACTAGTAATGGATTAGATGAAGATGGAGGCAGTGTAGACATACCAAACAACTGTGGAGGGGCAAAATGAACAGCACTCGAGCTTTCACCAGCTCTAGCTTTCTTTGATCTACGGATTAAGGCATACATCTCCTCCTCATAATCTGACTCACTATCATCCGAATCTTTCTTTTGTTTTCCTTGGATCCTTTCTTGTGCAGCCATAACTCTCTGAGCTTCATCAGTGGAAGAATCAGATAACGTTTCCTCAGAATCCTCCACTGAGGCAATAGATGGACCCGCAGTTGTATCAACCAGAGAAGCATGCACACCAGAAACATCAACTACTGAGGCTTGAACTTCAGCAGGATCAACCATATCCATATCAAAGAAACCTTGCCCTCCAAAGGCAACATCAAGATCAACCTGTTCGGCGGGAGGTACGACTTGGTCAACAATAGGAACTTCTTGAACCACATGTGGTGGTTGAATCACAGGAGGTGGTTGAGGAATATCGAATTGTGGTGGAGCAGGATCATTAAAACCATCATCCGGTGGGGAAACATAAGCAGGATTGACAATATACCAAAACAAAGCAGTGTACCTCGGACGAAGTTCAGCCTTGCTTCGTGCACTAGATGTCCTACACTGTGCAAAAATTCTCTTGTTTATACTTTCCACATAAGAGATAGGGCGACGTTGTGGAAGATTGGGGGCGACATGATTAAGAATCATCTATAAAAATCTGGGATACATTAAGAAACGTTCCCGTGCGACAGCTCATCTCTGACGATCAATCTCATAGAACACCATTTGATTGAAGCTATACGGTTTATTATAACTCAATGCGGTCATCGCAGACTGCATCGTCGCACCCATGCCATCAGATCCAGCCTTGCGACCAGACATGCACACAATCAACACGTGCATTAATAAAAGCCACTGGTCTAAAAGAAATCCCTTTCTACGTTGTGAATCTTCCAACGGACCCGAGTACCCCATACGAAGAAAAGCCCCGTTTCTGAAAGTAGCTGAAAACTCAGTAGGATCCTGAGTGGTCTCAACCCCGAATTGTAGAGCCTCCCTAATCTGATTAGTTGAGAACTGTACCACTTGTTGATTGACTGTAGCACGCATAACTGGAGGTTTAACACGAAAGTCATATTCAACTATTCTCCAAAAGTCTTCGATATTTGGTAGAGATATCGGCAGAGTAGTAGTGATATGATGAAAGATACGTGAACGTATGAGAAACGAGATGATCCCACTAATCTTCCTCCGAGAAATTGACAGCCACCAGTTGTTGACTTCCTGTTCTGATTGCATCCTCCATAGTCAGAGTCCGTGTATGCTACCAGATCCAGTTCTCCTCCTTTTGGATACCAGAGACCCAACTTAGGCTTTCCTTTAAGATACCGCAAAATCCTCTTCACTCCATTCATGTGCGATTCCTTTGGGTTAGCTTGAAAACGAGCACAAAGACAAACTGCAAACATAATGTCAGGTCTAGAAGCAGTTAAATACATCAAAGAACCTATTATTGCCTGATACCGAGTAGAATCCACATCTTCATCACTGTCGGAGTCAGCACCTAGTTTATGGTTGACACAAATCGGAGTGTCAAACGGGGTGCTTTCTTCCATCTTAAAACGTTTAAGCACATCATGAACATATTTAGTTTGATGAATGAACATGCCATCCTTCTTCTGATCTACCTGCAAACCCAAAAAGAAAGTTAATTCGCCTATGGTGCTCATCTCAAACCTTTTCTTCATGACCGCTTCAAACGTCTGACACATAGAAATCTTTGAGGCTCCGAAGATGATATCGTCCACGTAGACCTGGATGAGAAGAAAGTCTTTCCCATTCCACTTTACAAATAATGTATTGTCGATCTTTCCTCTCACAAACCCATTTTCCAGCAAATATCAGATAAAGTTGCGTACCAAGCTCGTGGAGCTTGATGTAGGCCATATAATGTTTTACTGAGCTTGCATACATGATCTGGAAAGTATGGATCAGCAAAGCCCGGAGGTTTCTCTACATATACCAATTCATCGACCTTGCCATTTAGTAACGCACTTTTCACATCCAGTTAAACACCTTCATCTCGTTGTGTGCAGCAAAGGCTAAGAAAAGTTGAATTGCCTCTAGTCTTGCCACAAGAGCAAACACTTCATTGTAGTCGATCCGTTCTTGTTGGTTAAATCCTTTGACTACTCTACTTGCCTTGTTATGGACGATTACTCCTTTCTCATCTCTCTTGCATTTGAATACCCACTTCGTACCGATTGCATTCACACCTCGTGGCTTTTCAACCAACTGCCATACTTACATTTTGTGAAATTGAGCTAATTCTTCTTGCATGGCTTCTACCCACGAGCTGTCCTTCAGTGCCATCTGATAGTTCTTTGGTTCAATCTGACTAATAAAGCAAGCATACAAGCATTCGTTCATAATACCAGTGTCTTTAATGCTTGTATACACACATGTATTTTCTTCCAAGCTTCTTCTGGTTCTGAATCCATTGGAAGGATTACCGATCACATTTTCCAAAGGATGATTCATGTGGATTCTGGTGGTTTGGACAGGCCCAAACTCTAAGTTTTCTCCAAGATTCGGAGAGACATCATCTAAATTGTGATGAGTGTGAAACGGATCGAAAAAGTCATCACCACTTGAGACAGCAGGAGTTTCAACAGCACATGACATGGTAGATTGTTTTTCATTACACTGTGGACGATGCATAATGGTCTCTTCTTCATCGAGTAGCATCTGATTGGCCATCCTTTCTTCTGTATCTGCACAATCAAAAGATGGTAAATTAAAAGATTTAAATAATTTATCATAATCGAAATCCTCTGCTGGTCCCATGCTCGACTTTGGTGATTTTTAACTTGTAATTTCAGTGTTACAGACCACCTCAACCTTGTTGTTCGATAGATTAATGTCTCTTCTGTTGGGTGACCCAATAATGTAGCCAACAAGAATACCTTCGTCAGCTTTCTCACCAAATTTTGAGTTAGTCTTTAAGATCGAACATGGGGACCCAAAAGGTTCAAGACCTTTCAGATTTGGCTTTCTACCATGCATTAATTCATAAGAAGTTTTATTTAATCTTTTAACAGTTAAAACACGATAAAGGATATAGCAGACCGTGGCAACAGCCTCAGCCCAGAACACCACGGGAAGTTTAGCATCAGCCAACATAGTCCTGGCGCCCTCGATCAGAGTTCTATTCTTCCTTTCAGCTACACCATTCTGTTGCGGAGTATGTGGTGCGCTAAACTGATGTTCAATCTCTTTTTGCAGACAAAACATCTCCATTTGATAGTTCTTGAACCCTGTGCCGTTATCACTTCTGATGAATTTGACTTTCCCAACAATATTTTCCACTTTGGTAATCAAGTTAATTACCAACTGTACTGTTTCGTCTTTAGCTTTCAGAAAATACACCCATGAGTAGCGTGAGTAGTCATCAGTCACAACAAAGCAATTGGACATTCCACCCAGGCTTTTAACATTTATGGGGCCAAATAGATCCATATGGAGCAAGTCCAAGGGAGTGACTATTGAGTTAACTAGTTTGGAGTGATGTGGTTTCTTGTGCTGCTTTGCTTTCTTACATGACAGACGTTGATTTTCAAAGTTGAAATTCTTTAAAGGAACCCCAAGTACCAGCCCATTCTTGACAATGTAGTTCATCTTTCTTAGATGGATATGACCCATCCTTAGGTGCCACAATTCTGACTCAGACTCTGTTGCTTTTCACAAGAGACATGATTCTTCCGTCGCCATCTCGGTTGACCTCATGTCCATCGCATATGTATTCTTTTCTCTTGGAGCTTTCATCACAACCCATGTTTCGGGAATCTTGAAATCAGGATAAAGCACGAGTGCCTCATCCTTTGTAAAGTGCACGATGTATTCTTTGTCACAGATCTGCGAGACACTCAGAAGATTGTGCTTTAACTCTTCCACGAAATTAACCTTTTCCAACTTGATTCTCCCATTAGCAACAATACCAATTCCAGTAATTTTTCCTCCACTTTCTCTTGCAAAACTAACCCTTCCTCCTTGAACAACCTTCCAATCAGGTAACAATTTCTTGTTACTTGTCATGTGTCGGGAACCGCCGCTGTCGACAACCCACATGTTGTTCACAGCCCTGTTCGACTGTTCCTGCACAGTTAAAGAGACGAACTAAAAGCAGGGGACCCAAGACCTTGGGTGGTCAAACCTATTAAACGGCATACAACTCCTTGGTTGCCTAAAGTTCCTTTGACGGAAGTTTCCATTTGAACTGAATGGAAGATTTCTAGAAAACTGATTATGAGGCCATCCAAACATTCTTGAGTTTCTAGCATGAATGGATTCAAAATTACCCGTTCTGTGATTAACTGAAAAAAAATGATGTGTAGTGAAACACACTTACTTTCCGTATCATTTTTATCATGTTTTAATTACTTTTTAGTATAATTATTAAGTTTTATGGTTTGTTTATGCTTAATATTACAAAGATGATTGTTTTCTTGTAGGTTATGAAGTTTGGTGGAAAAAAGAGTTAAAATTGAAGAGTTTAGGGGCTTAATTGGTCAACTTTCAAACTTATAAGTCAAGGCCCGACCCAAGCCCACATCTTAAAAGCCTTTTATAATATTATATTAAGTTAATAACATGAGAAATCAGCCATTATCTAAGCCTAAGACCCGAAATTAATAAACCCTAAACCCTAACTAAGGGTTCCGATCGGAACCAGCAGCCAAAAGAAGAAAGAAAAAAGTTAGAGTTTGTTAGAGAGACTGAGAGGTAATTTGACTTTCTTAAACAAGTTTTAGTTGTGTCATCTTTTATAACTGGTGTCGTGAATATTTTCAATCCATTATCTTGTTATTTCTGTCAACATGATTCATTCCTAGGTAGACGTTTTTGTCAATGCAGTCAAAGTTTTCAAGGTTTTGTTAAAAGTTTTCTTTCAGTTAAGTTAAGTAGTTAAATAAATTCTAAAATAAATTAATTAAATATTTTGGTAAGTCTTAGTCAGAGTTTAGTAATTATAAACGTTTTCACGTGTCTTCGAGTTCGATATCCGGACTTTCCTTATCTGTGCTATACGCGATCGGTACACTTGCCGTTTGTGTGAAATAGGATAGATTGTTTGGTTTTTAAAGCTTAGTTGCGACTTGTGTTTAATATTTATATATATATTTTCGCACATCAAGTTTTTGGCGACGAACTAAAAGCGGGGGACCCAAGACCTTGGGTTGGTCAAACCTATTAAACGGCATACAACTCCTTGGTTGCCTAAAGTTCCTTTGAGAGAAGTTTCCATTTGAACTGAATGGAAGATTTCAAGAAAACTGATTATGAGGCCATCCAAACATCCTTGAGTTTCTAGCATGAATGGATTCGAAATTACCCGTTCTGTGATTAAATGAAAAAAAAAAACGAGGCAGGTTTCTTTGAAATCTTGAATTTGTCCAACGATTAAAGTTGGATGCGTTAGAATTCTTACCAGCACTAGTTTTAAAGTTCGTTTTATTCTCAGTTTTAGTTGGCCTCATATTTTTAGATTTCTTCATTTTCAGCGGACAGTTATTGACAAAGTGTCATATCTTGTTACATCTAAAACAACTATTGTTTCGAACTATTAGTGTCCGTTTGAACGTCCATTTCGAGAGTTGCTGCAGAAGATGAGGCTGTGTTACTAACAGTTTGTCTCACATAGGGAGGAACATATGAGTTTAAGGAAGATTTCTTTTCATCAAACGTATAATTCCCCCCCCCCCCCGTTTGAGTAACACAACTTCATCATTCATCTTAACAGAGTTGACATACTTTTCAGAATTTAAAACTGGACTTGTGACATGAGAATTTTTCAGAACCGCTTCATTCATATTAACGACGATATTGTTTGCCTGGACCTTAATTGGTATTGTCTGATCAGTTTCAACACAAACAGATGACTGATTACAAGGATTATAAGTATAATTATTATTGAAAGGTGGTGGAACTTCTGTGAACCCAATTCCCCCCTTTGTTGATTGGGGAACGTTGAACGCTTAGTATATGATAAAGCATCGCAGAAGAATTCCTAAATTGTTCAATTTTCCTGTTTAATTTCACCGCTTTTACTTGGTAATCAGCTATCTGTTTATCCTTTTCAGCTATCAGTTTGGTCTTTTCTTCTACAACTTCATAACAAAGATCAATGACTTGAATTTTCTCAGCTAGGGTGGCCTTAAGGCTTCTTATTTCTTTTTCACTAGCTTTTATTTTTACCGAGTAACTATTTTCCTTATTTTGGAATAATGATGTTCCTCTTTTAACGTTTTTAATTCTTTATCCAAACTAACATACTGATCGGTTAAAGCTTTTAATTGATCAGACAGTTTTCACATTGTTCACAATGAGGTTCAGAACATACCTCTGAGAGCTGATCATTCACTTCTGCCATGTACGCTTGATCCTCTACTAGTTCCTTGTCACGTCTTCCAGTTACGATATTCACCATATTCACTTGTTCAATCACCTCCTCAACTTTGATGTTCCAATTATAACCACCATTCTGTTAAGATACCATGGCTTTTGCTTCAGTACCCTTCACATTCCCGTTCTGTTGAGCAGTCCTATTCTGACTTCGTTCAACTCTTTCATTTGTACACTCTCTTGCAAAGTGTCCATTTTGTTGACAGTTGTAGCAACGAACCTTTGACTTGTCAAATCCCGGTCTCTCTCCTACGAACTTTCTTCCAGTCTTCTTCATAAACTGTTTCACCCTTCTTACTATCATTGCCATTTGCCACTGCAGATCCATTTCTTCCATGTCATCAACATCTATCTGATCATAGTCCTCATCCAAGGTTGCAGGGTCAACTATCTTTCCTTTGATGTAATTTTCATAAGAGGCGATGAAAGAGGCATAAAGAGAAAATTGTTGTTCAGCAGATTTTACACTCATAGGCATCCTTGAGTAATTTACACTTGAGGAACTAGTGGAAGAGTTACCGACTGAGGGTTGAGGTTTTGAAGAACTACTTCCACCAGCTACAAAGCATATATATCCGTCCATATTCATCACCACATGACCATCTTGAGTAGAGTTTGATTCACCACCAGAATAATAAGCAGCTGATTCTGGTTTAGAGCTTGAGTTTGGAGAGCCTTTTGCACCATACATTCCCGAATCTTGAACCTGATCAGCAGGGGTCTCTTTTCTTATCATATTAAGCTCATAATTACGTAACTTGTTGACCACCGTCTCCAAATCAAAGGTTTCAAACTCTTTATGTTCCCTCAACAAAACTATGTATATCTCCCATTTTGGTGGAAGAGCATCCAGAAGTTTTTCTACAATTTCAAGCTCTATGTACTTTAAGGAGTAGTTGTTCAATTCTTTCATCAAGTGATAGTATCTTGTGATGATGTTATCAAGTGACTCATTCTTAAATCCCTTGAACACCGAGAATTGAGTTTTCAACAATGTTGACTTTGATTTCCGAATCCCAACCTTTTCTTCATAGCGGTTCTCTAATGCTTCCCACAATTCTCTAGCAGACTTGTACTTACTGAAGGTATGAAGAATTTCCTGAGGCAGTGCCATGGTGATTGCAGCAAGTGCTTTACTCTCAGCCTCATACATTTTCTTCTCATCATCCTCCATCTTATTATACTTCTTTATTTGCTCACTACCTTCGAACTCAGTTGTTGGAGGGATATATCCATCCTGAATATAGACCCACATCTTTGCATCTTGATATTTCACATACTGCTCAAATCTATCTTTCCACGCAACAAAATCAGTGCCTTTAAGTAACTTTGGAACTTTAGTTGCTGAGCCAGCTTCAACTTCCATCTTTACCAGTTCAGTGATGTTTATCGAAGTCATACTTAACCAAAACGAGATCTGAAACTATTTCAAAAAGTATTATGTGAACAGTAGATAGCGAAGTTAAGATAACTTCGCCAACATAGTAACTTCGCTTATGGCGAAGTTATATGAATAAGCTAAGTTCGCTGGGTTTTAAGTTCACTAATTAACTTTGCAATAGAACAACTTCACCGTCCTTTAACTTCGCCTGATGTTATATCTTTGCCAAAACCCTAGTTCCACCTGACGGAAACTTCGCTGGAGAATCTGCTATGATTGTTAGGCAGAATCTTTGATTTCGATGGTTGTGAGAGTAATAGGGTGTGCGATTTGGACGGTATTGTTGAGATACGGACAAAAGAACGGTGTTTTTACGTGAAACGATTCCGCGAATAGTCTAGCGGAATAATTTTAACACTCGTGTGATAATCTCGAACCACACAATCACGAGAAAAAGCTCTGATACCAATTGTAGGTTCCCAGCCGGATCTACACAGGAGTATCTCGTAACACGAGGGTGCGGAATCTCCTACGTATACGATACGAGTGATTACACGAGAGACACATAGATAACACGAAACACGTAAGAACAAAAGATTACTTGTTATATCGATGTAAAGAGACCAAACACCAAACAAGTATCTCTACTGCTTACAAACCAGATCTGCCAAAAGTCACCCCTAATGCAAACGGCACAAGTTAGGTTAAATACTATGACAACTTCGCCTAACACCCTAGGCGAAGTTGTCCCTAACTTCGCCGAGCTACAAGTTCGCTAAAACCAACATTAAAACTAACACGTTCATCTAAACATAAGAATAACATAACGATTACAGACACAATAGACACTAGATAAATGTACTACTGGAATTATGCACCAACAGTATGTTGGTGAGCAATTTCATAGTTTTGTATATATAATATGAGCGAAATCCACAAACTTATATGAGACTATAAATAAAAGCATCAATCGTGGTATATAAAACATATGCAAATGAGGATCCTTTCTAATCGGTAACAACCGAAATACTTGGATAATAAGGCCCTATTCTACTAGCACGAGGCTAAGTAGTTAAGGGAGCGTATGATCATACTTATTGAGACTCAACAACAACATAAAAATAAACACTCGTGCACGTAAAGCGTATGAGACATATAACACACACTAGAGCAAGTATTCTAAGTATCATACACCCTAAAGTTTGTGGTTTGATAAATGAGTATAATAAATCATTTTTGTTTTGAATAAGTATGCATGTTACCCCCAAAATATAAAAGTGAAAATGGGGGATGAAATGTACTCACGTTAACAAAGTAACTTAAAAGATTGATTCATGAATAGTCGGAGATCGGTTTAACGAGCAAGACCTAGATTGAATGGGTCTTAAGCTAGTAGGTAGTCTTGGAAGGGTTTAAAGTAAAATATGACGAGTAAAGTAAATAAATGGAGTTTATGGTTTAAAAATGTAAATATTTGGGAAATTAAAGACATGTTCTAAAAAGTAAGTGTACCTGAAACCGGGTCTTGGTATTTCATTCATAAGTATTACTCAACCTATGTTAAGTAACTTATGTGGGTTATAATGCACTAATGCAAGACCCTTGGTTATATAAATACCAAAACAAGGTTTTAATCGAGTGTTCGGATTTGTCTATTTGAGTCTAGATAATTAACTAAACTCAAAGTCAACTTTCCAAAATGATAAATGTTATGAGATAACTCAATAAAAATCAAAAGACATAACCAAGCATATAGTTCTATTGTGAAGAACCTTAACGCCCGTTAAGCGAGTATTTGGTTTCACCGGTCCAAACTTATTATAAGATCAAGTTGGATTCCGACACACCAAGTATGTTGATAAAATAACTTAAAATTTGTTTAAAATACATTCTTGAAGAAAAGATGAATTCGGTGGCCAAAAACACAGTTGTGTGTCTTAAGCAAGTGAACTCGGTTTAGTTCGGTTTTGGTTCGGTCCTTGACTCGGAATGATACCGAGGATGGTTGCCACATACCCAAATACCATAGAACCATAAAAATGATTTTAGAAGTTATAATATTCAAATCTTACATAAACATGCTTATTTAACTATTTAAAACAAAACTAGTAAACAAAACTATTTAAAACAAAACTAGTAAACAAGAGTTCAGTCTTGGTTCGGTCTTGATTTGGCTCTCAACTCGCAATTAAACCGAGGCTAGTGACTTCATACCCAATAACATGGAACTCTCTAAACATGAATTAAACAAGACTAGTAAAGCATTAAAGGAAAATAGTATAATCAAGGACTATAATGAGTCCTCCATTAAGCCTTGCCTTGTAGCATATCACCTCAACCGACCATGACCGGAGAAGATGAAAGCCAAAGGAAACAAGAGGTGCATATTATATATATGTTGTACCACAAGATTCAATTAGTAAGTAACAAAACAAAATTTAAAGAATGGTTGTTGTTTGATTATTAAGAACCTTGAAGAAAGAATACTTGGATTTGAGAGAGAGTTTGAAGAAGATGAACAACCAAAGTGGTGTATGGAACCTTGCTTTTATAATGGTAAGAGTATGGTTCATTATATGGGGAAATTGCATGTGATTGGTTAAAATGGTCAAACAAGCTTTTGATAGTTGACAATAATAGTCCATAAAGTTTGTTTTAAGTCATTTTTCATCATAAAGAGGTGTTCTAACATACCGAAAATGATATTTTCTTGACCCGACATTTGTGAAACATAACCGAATATAAAATACAATATTTATTTAATAACGACGAATCTGAAAGATCAAAACGGGTTGGGTTTTTGATACAAATACAAATGCAAGTTAAACCGAAAAATGACAAATTTTACAACTAAATTGTGTTAAATGTCATTAAACCAAATTTTATTTTTAATGACTAAATTATTTATTTATATAACTGATTCACATTTAACACAAACTATATGTAGAAATCTTAAATAACATAACAAAGAAATTATATATAAAATGAGTATATATTATGGTATACTCATTGTTTAAATAGAACCAAAATTTATTATGCAAAATATACATACAAACTTTGTTTAACCTACGAATAACCACTAATAAGGTTAAATTTAAATTGATTGAGTTTTATGCAGTCACCCAGTTGATCATGCAAATTCGACTTCACATGCTTCATATAAACATTTCTCAAACGATAGACCATCGGGTATTGGTAGTTGGCGATGGTTGAAACATTGAGGTGAACCGGCGAAGGTGACAAGTGCAGGTTATCTGGTCGATAGAAAGAAGCTGGATCGGTTGCTGAGGTGATGACCGATGTTTTTGTTTGTTTGTTTATTTATTTACTAGTTTTAGAGCCCGTGTAACAACGGGATGATCTAAATAATTAAGTTACAAATAAAGTAATACATAATGTATATAGAAAAATGTATTACATCTATGTTTGTGTCATTATACATAAATTTATTTTATTTATATCACAAATGATTTTTTCCAAAAAAAAATAAAAAATGAACTTAATAAAAAATATAATACGCGTGCAAAAGCATACCCAAGAACACTCCATCTATTGAAAATTTATTCTCGGTATCATATATTCATAATTGAAAGAAAGTTGGTTATGAACCAATTTTAGATAATACTTTTCATATAATAACAGTTTTGAGCTACACCACGAAAAAGATTTTGATAAGTTTGCGGGGTTTCTCGATTTTGCCAATTGAAAAAAAAAGGTTAACCCATTCAGTGTTTTGCTTCACTTGAGCATATTTTTGTACAACATGTTTCACATACAACATTCTGATCACTATTTAAAGAAAAATCAATACTGACACAAATGTTTCTAATTTGTTAAAAGTTAGAAGAAGCATTGATAAGGCTGTAGGTGGTATGTCAGAAGTGTTTATCATTTTTTCTTAAATTTCAATAGTAACGAGAATAATATTTAATGTGCAAAATACGGATCTTTTGACTATTTCCAAAAATGTACTTAAAAATAAATTCAAAACCCAATCACATTTAAAATTCTAACTTTCATTCGTTTTACATTTTCAAGTCAAAACTTTGAACCTATAACAAGTTTGACGATAAATCTATTTGCATTCTCAAATTTTTAAAAATACTCGATTTACCCCTTTTTTATCCATAACAAATTTGAGCAAAATGTAGTTAATTTTTACCAAAACGATCTATTTACCAACTTTTAACCCGTAACAATCAAATTTAAGTTCCACAAAAAACCCGAAGCAATCCTTGATAAAAAGACCAATAAACTAAATATGATAAACTTTATTATATTATAAAGTGATTGGTATATACTATCCTTACAATTTAACACATATATGTATAGTTTACTAAATTAACCGAAAAAGTAAATAGATAGATTCAAATTATATATATATATATATATATATATATATATATATATATATATATATATATATAAAGAATGAGTGAGGGACCTCTTAATTTTTAAGAGGTACCAAACTTGTTGATTTTAGTACAAACTATAATACATAAAATTAAGACCTTTTAGGGGCAATTTTGTCTTTTGACAATTTTAGTCATTTAGCAAAAAGAAAATCATTTTACGGTTATTTTTAATTTATTCAAAGACAATTACAAGTTTTGTCCTTTAACTTTAATCTCATTTTTTAATATATATAATAGTTACATATATACCCCTTATTTTAAACAAACTTCCCAGCGATGTTTAAACTTTTATAACTTTTCACACGCTAATGATTTCTTAAAAACATTATACCATAAACACAAGTATTTTATTCTCTTTAATTTGAGTATGGTATTGCTATACTTTTTTTCATTTTAAAAACTTAACGTGTTACGCGATTACCATTAAGAACGGAAAACGAATCGGGTGGGTTCGGTCGTTCGAGTCATGGGTCTAAAAGGTTAAGGTTGAAATGGTTCGATACAAAAAAGGTTAATTTAGTTTAGGTCGGAACGGGTTTGGGTTGAAAGGGGTCATTTTGTTAATTTATGTTTCATAACGAATTTCGGGTTAGAATAGTGTCAAGCCATAAAGAATTTCGGGTTAGAACATTTTCAAGCGGAACGGGTTACGTGCGCACCAACACCTGATTGCATGCGTACAGTCATTGTGTAATGTGCTTACTAACACCGGTTAAGATTCCAATGCCGCAATACGAACATACTATCGTCGAGTTATGTGCGCACTATTGTGAAGTCACGCACATACAAAAATGGTAACGCCGGTTACGCACCCGTTGTCATGTTTGCATGTATACCCCGCCGCATCGCGCAGACACACAGCTAGTATATATATATATATATATATATATATATATATATATTATAAACTTATACGACAATATACAAAAAAAGCAATAGATAAATGATTTATTTTTAAAAATGGATCAACTTTTAAGCATATATATATATATATATATATATAATTTAATGAATAAAAAAATTATTTCGTAAATTGAAAGCACATTAGAGATTTTTTTTTGTGTTTTTTTATTTACAATCTTCAACAATATACATAGTATAATATGTTAATAATAGCATTTAAAATTATATTCTTTTCAATATAGTAGAGTATAATATGTAAATATTTATTTTTATAAAAGTGCATAAATATGATATAAATAGAGTTTAAAGGAAAGTTAGTAATTTAATCATGTTTTAGATATAATATAAACTGAGTGTAAAAGGAAATTGAAAAGTTGTTAATCTATGACATATAATAGTTTTGGAGGGAAAAAATTATGAGGATTTACCACATACCGACACGTGTTTACAATTATTTTACTTTATTAGAATAGATAGATTATTTATTTTGGCATTATGTCTTAGAATGTTAATTGGGTTGGGCTTATTGACTCATTCTATGAGTAGTTTTGGGCTTTTTCTTAATCTATATATGGGGGTAATAGAGTATTATTGGCCCACATATAATGTTTGTTAATAACTCTTAATAGTTTTTCTAAAAGCATTTCATATTTAATAAAATAGAATATTCAATATTAAAAAATACAACTAAAGTTTTTATAATCAATGGGTTGAATATATTTTTTAAAGTGATACCGGGTTTGCTGGCCCAAAAGAATGAGTTTGCTCGTTAATTCAACACTATAAACACTATAGGTTATATATAAAAAACCGATAAAAGAGAGGGTTCAGCCGAGCCGAGCCGAACCTGGTGGTAATAATGTGGCTTCGCCACTATACCTAAGTGAATACTCAATTAATCATCAAACAATATATTTTTGAGAACGTGAGTATGAGTACGCCATGAAGCATGGGGTGAACGTCTCTTTGTATTAAACTTGGATGGTTTGTCAGATTAGGGTGCCCCGTAAACACGTTTTGTATACTTTTAAGGAATATTGGTTTTATTAATCTCAACGATAGTCTTTTGGTCACTGTCGGTCCCAACTAACGAATTGACTGTTGACGGTCCCAACTTTTAACGTATTTTTTCATAACGGGCCGTGACTAACAGAATCCTAATACCGTTAGTTGCAGGACGCTGGAAAATTTTTTTTGGCCAGAAAGCTCATGTTTGTTTCCCGAAAACTCAACATTTTCGTCCCAAACATCTTGTAACTTTGTATCGGACATGTAGAAATTTTTTTCTAGTAAAAGCACCAATTATTGAGGTTGCTGAAACCCTAGAACCATTGGTTGATGGTGCTCAAGTGGTGGTGGTTGGTTGGTGGGGAGTCAATTGGTGGTGATGGGGGGGGGGGGGGGGGGCGTTCAGGTGGTGTTTCCTGCAAAAAAATGTGACTTTTTCAGCCCAAAACGTTTTCAAGTGACATGTAACTAACGACGTTAGGATAGTGTTAGTCATGGACGTTAGAAACAAATACATTCAGATTTGGACCGGCATTGTCCAAAATGTAATAATTGGGATTAATAAAACCAATTTGATAGTCATCATAAAAGTTGTCGGAGAAAGCATAATAAAAAACACTATGAAAAACACAATGGAAAAACACAATTATATAACACAGATAATACACAGTTTGTAAAACACAATTTTTAAAAAACCCACTATTTATTTATTATTAGTATTATATAGCAATATGGTGCTCTATGTTACTGTTAGACAATTGCTAGAATTTTCATATGTCAATGTGTATAAATTGGTGAAAGGGTGTGGTGGTAAAAATAATTGAATAAATTTTTATTCAATTGAATATTTTATTAAGGTGATTTGGTTGTGCACATAAATCAAATCACGTGTTGGAACCATTTAATCGAGGTCACTGGATTTTTCAAAATCTTATAGCCACAGGAAGAAGCAGGGTGACGCGAACCAAGCCGGAAAAGAGACGACATCCTGGTCTTTTTAGTGTACGCGGTTGACGAAAATGAACTACACGATTTGGAATATGCATATGGAGGTTATTTTTGGGATTCATGGAGTTTAGGATGTAAGTAACCCGGGCTCTAATGACGCGAAGAATAATAACATCGCAAAGGTGCTTCTGTTTCAAGAAATATGGGCGCGGAACACATACTTCAACTCGGTAATTTTAGGCAAAAGAGATGTGGGATGCCGTTAAGTCAAGAAATATGGGCGCGGAACGTGTGAAGAATGCTAGACTTCATACGCTAATATGTGAATTTGATGGTTTGATTATGATAGAAACCGAAACCATTGACGAGTATGCCTCGAGAATGACCGCGATCTCTTCCAAAGCAGCCACACTTGGACAACCGTATGAAGAAAGGAAGTTTGTTCAGAAATTCTTCACAAGCCAGCCGAGCCGGTTTATCCAAGTCATAGCATCCCTAGAGAAAGTGCTAGACCTTAAAACAATCGGTTTTGAGGATGTTGTCAGGAGGTTGAAGGCTTATGAGGAGCGTATAAAAAGGACATGCGTTGCGTTCTAAAGAAGGTAAACTTTTGTTTAACAATTTAGAACCCTCCTCTAGTTTGAGACAGTTTTCACGCAAATCGAGTCAGGGCGCGGGAAAGGCTCGAACCGAGGACAAGGTAGCGGACGTGGCAATCAGAACCGTGGTTCACAAGGAGGGTCCAACAAAATGGACAAACAAAAGGGTAAAATGATCACTCGGAAGTTCAATGATTTCATTGTGATGAATTTGGGCACTTCGTTCGATGTGTCCCGAATGAAGGAAAGATAACTAAGCAAATTTGGCTGACGCAAATGAAAAAGACCCGTCCCTCTGTATGGTGCAGTGTGTTCAAGAAAAAGTGTACTTGAATGAACAGAAGGTTACACCAAAAGATTACAAGGGTGGTTCAGACGAACAAGACTTGTGGTATTTGGATAACGGAGCGAGCAACCATATGACGGGTAATTTATCTTTTTTCTCTGAGTTAAATAAGTGTGTTGGTGGTAAAGTTAAATTTAAAGATGGGTCTTATGTTGTTATTTGCGGGAAAGGGTCGATATTGCTAGTCGGTAAAATGGGGGAGCAACAATTATTAATCGACATTTGTTGTATTCCTAGTTTACAAAGTAATATTATTAGTCTTGGGCAAGCAACAGAAACTGGTTGTGATATTCATATGAAAGATGATTACTTGTTGATGTATGATGATCAAAGAAAATTGTTGATGTGGGTTACTCGATCCAAGAATCATGTTTATACAATTAAATTAAAGACATGGAAACCCGTGTGTTTACTAGCCCGGATTGATAACGAGATTTGGATTTGGCACGCGAGACTAGGACACTTAAATTTCGAGTCTATGAAACAAATGGTGAAAAACAATACGATCTTTGGAATGCTAAAAGTTGATCAAGAAAATCAAATTTGTGACTCGTGCTTAGTAGGGAAGCAAACGAGGAAACCATTTCCGAAGTCAGCGACTTTCAGAGCAACCTGAGCCATGGAACTAATCAATGATTTTTCGTCTTAATCAATGATTTTTCACGTTTTATGTGGACTTTTTTTTAAAAGGAAAAAAGTGAAGCATTTGAAACCTTTATAAAGTTCAAAGTCAGGGTGGAATCTGAAGATAGCGAGAATATCAAGACGTTTCGAACCGATCGAAGGTGAGAATTTACTGCTCGTGATTTCAATAGGATTCTCTAAAAACGAGGTTTTATTCGGCATTTAATCGCTCCGTATACACCACAACAAAACAGTGTTGTGGAAAGGCGAAACCACACGATATTGGATATGACTCGGAGTATACTAAAAGAGAGACAAGTTCCTAATTATATGTGGGGAGAAGTGGTGAGGCATTCGACGGGTGTTATTAATAAAATTCCAACTCGAGCGTTAAAAGACAAAACACCGTATGGGATGTTAAAACGAAAGAAACCAGATCTTATGTAAGGACCATGTCTGATGTCCTTCATTAGCGTTGGATTTACTTATAAACTGTAGGTTCCCTGGACGGATCACACGAGATATCCCGGTCTACTCAGGTGCGGAATCCCTGCGTAGATCGTTACGAGCGTAGAAAGCAAACCAAACAAACACACACGAACAAACCGAAACACGTTATATATTAATAACCGAACTCACGTGATATGAATCACTGATACAGACTCTCGTCAACTCAATCGACTCAAACAACTATCAACAACGATTCAACGAACTTCCTAAACCAAGCCGTAAGCTGTATATAAATACACGACAACTTCGCCTGATATGTTCAGGCGAAGTTGTCCATAACTTCGCTTGTTCAACAAGTTCGCCTAGGCGAACTTGTTAACAACTTCGCTTTAAACAAAAACATAAATAACAATACAGACTCGATTACAGACACTAGACTATGAACTACTGCCATTCATGCACCAACAGACTCCCCCTTGGCAGTAGCTTCATATCTCGATCTTTAAGCTCTTGTCTTGTAATCCTGTATCTTCACGCATGCACTCCTTCTCTAACACATACCGTGACTACTCGCTGATATTTCCTTGCTTCGTCATTCCAAGCAGGAATATAGAATATCTTCTTTTCATTCAACACTTGAAGATCAGCTTTCGATAAGTTAACAAGATGCATCGGATCATACACCCTCAGCACTTCTTGTTCGTCTTCGTCTTCCATCACGGCTTCAGCAGTCTGGCAATCAACATACCACCATTTAAGATTCTTCAACACATCTTGAGGCATAGTCTTCATTGGAACCTCCTTAATGCATCGGATCGGTTTGTACTTCATCACCATCCATGGCTTGCCATCTGCTCTCATTCCCCTTTCTGTATCTTCCACGAGCTTTCCCTTCTGTGGCTTTAATAAATCAAACTTCTTCTCTTTTATGCTTTCTTTCCACACGATCTTCCAAATAACTCTTGCCATGTTGTCGTCACTTCTATTAATCAGGCCCAACCTAGCCAAATCCTTCACCTCACATTCCGGCAATGTATTGAGAGATCTCAAGGTTCTCTTGAAGTACTGAATACCATCAAAACGCTTCACCACAAACAACTTTATCTGTTCATCATATATCCAACAGATAATTCCCTTCTTCGACTCAGCATAGCCTTTGATGTTATAACTCTTCTTGAACATGGTTGGAACAGCAGGCTTCTTGGTCTTAATAAACCAATGAGCACAGCCTTCCTTCCACCTAGGCTGCTCCTCCCACTCAGTCTCATCGTTTTCCATCTCAGTACCCATATTGGCTTTCTCCACATTTGGGATCTCGTGTTCAACATTTTCTTCTACTATCTCACCCTCTTCAATCTCATCTTCAATCACAATTTGTGCGACAATCTTCTCAATCTCCTCAAACGGCAGCACATCATCATCAAACATATCATCATCTTCTAGCATATCATCATTCAATTCCTTCAACGCATCTATCACATCATCATCATCATCAACCATCACCACCTCATCACCACCAACTGCACCTGCAGACTCCCACTGAGCTGTGGAAGTCCCAAGAGCTTGAGTAGTTCTTGGCAACTCACCACCTGCACCTTTCGGTGCATTGGGATCATCGTCTCTGTCGTTTCTCTTCTTCGTCCTTAACTCGTCGCCTCTACAGCCTGTCTCCCCCTGAGATGCCAAGAACTCCTTCATAGCATCTATAATACGCCCATGTTCAACCAGGAGGGACGACTGTAGTTGATTCTATGCTACAAGGCGTTGAATAGCCTGGGTCTGGATAAAGTTTATCCTCGATTGCTCTGCCACGACCCGCTCAAGTGCAGCTATTCTCTCCGAGTCTGAGAGGGTTGCATCGAAATCAAACCTCATGTTAGATGTGTCTTGAGTATACTGATGAGGGATCTCGAATGTAACCGGGACTTCAGAAGCAGTTGTGGACGTAACCGCAGGTGGTATCGTGACCGACAACCCTGCAGTTGCGACGACCGTCCACTCTACAAACCGTGCCACCACCTCTGAAGGAGTAAGCGTTGGAGGTGGTAACGACACAATCTCCGGAGTCGTCGTCTGTAGTGTGATGGATGGGATGCCAACAACTGATGTAGCCACCACAGGAACATCTGCAGCGCTTGTAACCTGTACAGAAGTAGGAACAATTGACATACCTGACAGTGCGGATGGAGCAAAACGTATAACACGTGAAGTCTCTCCAGCTCCCATACCAGCACCTGTCCTTTCACGTCTCGAACGTCTGATCAACTTGTGTATGTCCTCCTCTTCTTCCTCTGACTCACTATCATCCACCGTCCTCTTTCTCTTCCCCAACGTCCTCTCTCTAGTCACCAACATCCTCCTTGCTTCATCCATAACGTCGTCAAGATCTGAGTCAGCCACCGTCGTAGCTGCTCTAGTCACAATCACTTCCCTCACCTGTGCAGCAGAGACCTGCACTTCTTCATGTGGATCAAAACGATCCATGTCAAAGAAACCTTGGCCGCCAAATGCAGCATCAAGGTCAACATCCTCCTCAGCCGATACAACAGGCACAATAGGTACATCCCGAGTTGCTCCTGCCTGTTGTGGTTGAGGGTCTCTGAACTCGTCCCCCCCGAGCTGGCACATACCCCGGGTTTATCAAGTACCCGAAGAGTGGAGTATGCCTTGGACGAAGTTCAGGCTTGCTCCTCGCACTGGATGTGCGACATTGAGCAAAGATACGTTTGTTCACACTCTCCACGTATCTTATCGGGCGTCGTTGAGGCAAATTCGGAGCCACATGGTTCAAGATCATCTGGATGAATCTTGGATACATTATGAACCGCTCCCGAGCTATCGCCCTCCTCTGTCTGTCGATCTCATAAAAGACCATCTGACTAAAGCTATAACGTCTGTTATAAGTCAGAGCAGTCATTGCTGACTGCATGGTCGCACCCATACCGTCAGTGCCCGCCTTCCTCCCAGACATGCATACTATCATAACGTGCATGAGGAAGCGCCACTGATCGAGCAGGAACCCCTTCCGTCTCTGGGTATCGCCCAATGGACCAGAATAGCCCATTCGCAGAAACGCTCCATCACGAAACGGAGCCACAAAGTCAGTCGGGTCGTCCCGAGTCTCCTCTCCAAAGCGTAACGCCACCCGAATTTGTTCAGATGAGAACTGAACTTCTTGATTATTTACTGTTGCTCTCATGACCGGGGGCTCAACACGACAATCATACTCCACCGTCTGCCAGAAATCCTCGATATTGGGTAAGGATATCAGCAGAGTCGTCGTGATTGCGTGAAATATCCTCGAGCGAATGAGGAAAGAAATGATCTCACGGTAGTCTTCTACTCCGCTCGCTTCCTGGTCTAAGGTAATGTACATATTGTGACCGGGAAGAATTGCCTCTGATTGTGTCCTCCGTCATCGCCTCCAGCACCTCCAGCACCGGTAACAGCAGCCATATCTGCAACAAACGAACCAAGTTAGATAAACATTAAGACATAACACAAGTTCGCTTGTTACCATGAGCGAAGTTGTGATAAAAACTGTATAGGCGAAGTTAAAGTTGAGGCGAAGTTGGGAACAACTTCGCTTTATCTTTAAGTTCGTCTAATAATTGTTAAGTTAAAAGGATCCAGGCGAAGATAAAGTTGGGGCGAAGTTGGAACAACTTCGCTTCGTCTTTAAGTTCGCCTCACCACAACATCGCCTCAGGCGAATTTAAGCTTCAGGCGAAGTTGAGCATCAGGCGAAGTTACGGATAACTTCGCCTAAACCTTAAGTTCGCCTGAATATGAATCGGCGACAGTGAGTTTGATTCAAACTCGAAAATCCGATGTTTTGATTAATTTTGACGATTGAGGAGGCTAAAACACATGATATTAATGATAACTAAACGACCAGGTTGTACATGACCACGTGAAAACAAGTTTTGAAATCGGGTTTAAGGATCGGTCGTCCGAGGTTATTACCCGGTTGTCGAAACAACCTTAGATTAACATCAATGAACGGATAATACGATGTAATAATCCAACCAACCTTTAAATCGGTTTGAGATCGAAGAAAGAAAACAAGTATGATCGAAGGTTAAGATCGCTAAGTTCGCTGGATAATCGGAGATAAGTTCGCTGATCAGAAAATAATGAACTGTTTGACTCTTGAAAATCCTTATATAGGGGCGAAGTTATACAGGCGAAGTTAAGGTTAACTTCGCCTAGGCGAAGTTATTCACAAGTTCGCCTGTTTAACAACATCGCCTATATTTACAAAATCAACCCTTATAATTTGAACATTTTGCAATTAACGTTTAAAACTTCCCTTTAAGAATTAACTAACATGATCAAGTCCAAGTAACCTTTTATAAAAGCATACAACTACATAAAAAGAAAACTTTTAACAATTAAAGCATAAGAGATCAAATTTCAGTCTCGATAGGGACTGCTACGTTTTAGAAAAGATCCGAACAGGAATCATACTAATTACGTGACTGTCTCATAGATCCGTGTTTAGCTGTATTATGGCATAAGGAAACAGGGTGTAAGTAGGTAATATACTTAAGATGGTTTTCATCGTTTCTGTGATACGAGTTAGATTCAATTAAGCCTCAAAATTTAAGTGGGCAACAACTCAGAGATTATGATGCCTCCTATCTATTCTCAAAGCGTATTTGGCTTTCCCCAAGTCACCCCGAATTGACCTCGACCCATAGTGTCTGATTAGGTTTGTAATTACTCTTCATCTGCTTCCCGTTCTCCTTCTTACTCTATGATTGAGAAGTCTTGACATTTTCAGCTATAGAATGTTTCAATAACTCAATTTTGTTTTTTTTTTTTAATAACTCACAAATTTACATAGACTTCAGAGTAGTAAACCAACTGTAAGTCCCGAATCTGGATCACTGCAGTTTCTTGAAACGCTATCTTCACGGGAATCAGAACACACATGGGCTCGTGTATGACTGGGTAATCGCTTTTCTGCCTATCATTCGGAAAGATATATATGAAGACATGCAAAACTCTTAAGGAGTTTCCACGTAAAATCTTGTAGATTTAGTTTGTATCACGTCTACTTTTACGCACCATAAAAAGTTACCATGACATACAATGACTGTCCTAAAGCCTTTTAAGTCTAATAACTTCACTAGTTAAGCACACAAAGTTAGTATATCTATCATTTTCCAAGGTTGGATCAATTTTCTGTTTAACATAGCAAACGTACTTCTTACGAAGTAGTAGACTTGAAAAATAATTTCATTTCCCAAAAATTTTTTTTTTTTTTTTGACTTTAATCGCCCCGATCAAATCAAGTCTTCAGGTGAACGGCTATCCCGAAGATCCAATGGATCAGCTGGACCGACCACATACAAGTATGTGTCCTTCTAACTAAGTAAGATCGAATAATTTTCAGCGAAAGAAAGAAAACTCATCATAAACCGCCCCGGTCACTTTCAGTCATCTGGTTAATGGCTATCCTCATATTCTACAAGTAGAAATGAGGACCAAACATATCCTAAGACATGTCCTTCAAACTGTGGTAACCGACATAATTTTAAGCGATAGTAACCCCCTTTTTTTTTTTTTATTAATAAACATAAAAAGCATGGCTACTCGGGATTGATCATCCCATTAAACTCGATAAGGTTTTGAAATCTTGATTTGTCAAACGCTTTAGTATAAAGATCAGCGAAATTATCAAGCGTATCCACCTTTTCAAGCACAATCAGTTTCTTCTCAGCACAATCCCGTATAAAATGATGACGTATGTCAATATGTTTAGTTTTACTATGTTTCACGGGATTGTTAGTTACTGAGATAGCAGCTGTGTTATCAATGCAAATAGGAGTAAGTAAGAAATTCAGACCATAGTCGTGCAACTGTTGTTGAATCCAAAAAACCTGGGAGCAGCAGTTGGATGCTGCCATGTATTCTGCCTCACAGGTTGAAATTGCGACCGAAGTCTGTTTCTTGCATTGCCACGACACCAATCTGCCACCAAGAAACTGACATCCTCCAGTTGTTGACTTCCGACTCTGATTGCACCCTCCATAATCAGAATCTGTGTAAGCGACTAGCTCCAAGTCTCCTCCTCTCGGGTACCACAACCCCAGCTTCGGTTTGCCCTTGAGATACCGCAAGATCCTCTTCACACCCTTCATGTGAGATTCCTTTGGGTTTGCCTGAAAACGAGCACAAAGACAAACAGCAAACATTATATCAGGCCTAGAAGCAGTTAAGTACATTAAAGAACCTATAATAGCCCGATACTGAGTTGGGTCCACATCTGCATCACCGTCTGACTCAGCACCCAATTTGTGATTGAGCAGATAGGAGTGTCGAATGGAGTGCTGTCCTCCATCTTGAAGCGTTTGAGCACATCATGGACATACTTGGTCTGATGAATGAACATTCCATCCTTCTTCTGATCAACCTGCAATCCTAAAAAGAAAGTTAGTTCACCCATAGCACTCATTTCAAACCTTTTCTTCATGACGTCCTCAAACTCCTAACACATGGAGACTTTAGATGCAGCAAAGATAATGTCATCCACGTAGACTTGCACCAGCAGGAAGTCGCTTCCTTCTCTCTTAACGAACAACGTGCTATCAATCTTCCCTCTTTCAAAACCATTTTCAAGCAAGTAATCTGATAAAGTTGAATACCAGGCACGAGGTGCCTGATGTAGTCCATACAATGCCTTGCTCAACTTGTACACGTGATCAGGAAAGTCTGGGTCAGGAAAACCCGAAGGTTGCTCAACATACACTACCTCATCAACTTTCCCATTCAGAAACGCACTCTTCACATCCAACTGAAGTACCTTCATCTTCTTATAAGCAGCGAACGCCAAAAATAATCTAATGGCTTCCAACCTTGCGACAGGAGCGAACACTTCATTATAATCAATCCCCTCTTGTTGATTAAATCCTTTCACAACTAGCCTCGCCTTGTTTCTTATGATAATCCCTTTCTCATCTCTCTTGCACTTAAACACCCATTTTGTGCCTATCGCATGCACATTTTTCAGTTTTTCAACCAAATCCCATACTTCCATTTTCTTGAACTGAGCCAACTCTTCTTGCATAGCTTCGACCCACGAGCTGTCCTTTAAAGCCATTTGATAATTCTTCGGCTCAATCTGGCTGATAAAGCAGGTGTACAAGCATTCGTTGATTATCCCTGTCTCCTTGATGCTTGTGTAAACACAGGTGTGCTCATTCAAGCTACGTCTTGTTTGTACACCGAAGGACACATCACCAATCACATTCTCCAAAGGGTGATCTTTATGAATTCTCGTGGTCGGAACAGAACCGACATGCAAATTGTCTTCCAAGTTAGAAGAGAGCTCGTCAATGGTTGATTCATGCTGAGAGTGAAACGGATTGAAAAATTCTTCTTCAGTCGAGGTAGCAGGGGTATCGACAGCATTTGATGAGGAAGGTTGACATTTATCGATCAGCTGTCTTTGCAATAGGTCTTCTTCCTCATCAAGGATCATCTTCGTAGCAACTCTCTCTTCTTCTTCAGCAATATCCAAATACGGTATGTTAAAAGACTTAAAAAGTTTAACATAGTCGAAAAACTCAGCAGGTCCGTTGCTTGGTTTTGGCGGTTGGTAACTTGTGATATCGGTGTTACACACCACCTCAACCTTGCTGGTCGATGTGTTGAAGACACGTCTGTTGGGAGTCCCAACAACATAACCGACTAAGATTCCTTCATCGGCTACTTCACCAAATTTAGAATTTGTCTTCAAAATCGAACATGGGGACCCGAATGGTTCAAGACCACTCAAGTTGGGCTTTCTCCCATGCATAAGCTCATACCACGTTTTACCAAGTCTTTTAACAGTTAAGACTCTATTCAGAACATAACAGGCTGTAGCAACAGCTTCAGCCCAAAACACCACAGGAAGCTTCGAATCAGCCAACATAGTTCTGGCTCCTTCAATTAATGTTCTATTCTTCTTTTCAGCCACTCCATTCTGTTGCGGTGTATACGGAGCGCTGTATTGGTGTTCAATCCCTCTCTGAAGGCAGAAGATCTCCATCTCAAAATTCTTGAACTCCGTTCCATTGTCACTCCTGATGAACTTAACCCTTTTATCCATAACGTTCTCAACTTTGGTAATCAAATTCTTCACCATCTGAGCCGTTTTGTCTTTTGATTTCAGGAAATACACCCACGAATATCGTGAGTAGTCATCAGTGATCACCAAGCAATAAGAAGTTCCTCCAAGACTTTTTGCATTCACGGGACCGAAGAGATCCATGTGAAGCAACTCCAGAGTACTGGCAATTGAATTGACTTTCTTGGTGAGATGGGATTTCTTGTGCTGCTTTCCCTTCTTGCACGCTATACATTTATCTTCAAAATTGAAATTTTTCAAGGGAACGCCCAGCACAAGCCCATTCCTGACAATGTGGTTCATCTTCCGAAGATGAATGTGCCCCATTCTCCTATGCCACAATTCGGACTCTGTTTCACTCGCTTTTGTCATAAGGCATGATTCTGCCGTGGCCATTTCAGTTGATCTCATATCCATAGTGTACGTATTTCTTTCACGTGGAGCCTTCATCAAAATCCACTCCTCAGGTATCTGAAAACCTGGTTTCAACACAATCGCCTCGTTCTTTGTAAAATGAACGGTGTACTTCTTATCACAAATCTGCGACACACTTAGCAGATTGTATTTCAATTCTTCTACAAAGTTAACATTCTCCAATGTCATCTTTCCGTTCGACACCGTTCCCCTTCCAGTAATATTGCCTCCACTTTCTCCGGCAAAGCTTACTCTCCCTCCTTGAATAGGTTTCAAATCGTGTAACAAGTATTTGTTACACGTCATGTGCCGGGAACAGCCGCTATCTACAACCCAAAGATTGTTGGCAGCCCTGTTCAACTGTTCCTGCACAATAAAGCAAAAGATTAGAATTTAGGGACCCAAGACCAATTGGTCTTGGATCTAAACATCCCAAACTTTGGCTTTTCAAAGTTAGTGTCTTGATAATTCCTGTAAGTCCCATTAGGATTCCTCCTTGAAGATTGATAGTGAGGCCTTCCAAACCTTTGAGAATTGAAAGAATTAAAGCTTGTGGTTTGGTTATTAGCAGTGTAAAACTGAGATTTGTTTCTATGAAAACCTGAATTAGTCACATTGTTGAATTTTGAACAGTTTTCATTTTTAGCAGTATGATAATTACCATTAGGCTTTTTCTCAGTTTTAGTAGGCCTTACTCCTCTGAATCGCTGCTTCAGGGGGCAATCTGCAACTAGGTGCCCTAATTGATTACACCTAAAACAACACCTATGTTCAACCTTTTTATCAGCAGGTGTTTTAGATGTCGAGGCTATATTACCGCCAGTTCGTCTCACATATGGTGGGACGTACGGGTTTAGTGGAGTACTCCTTTTATTTGTTTTATCTTTTTCTCCACTCTTGGGTAACACAACCTCCTCTTTTGCCTTACCAGACTCGGATGACTTATCCGAATCTGATGAGACTGGACTTTGATCAGAAATTTCAACACTTGAAACAGGCGAACTTGTTTCGCCTCTACTAACATTTGGTTCTTTAATGGTTACTTCAATTGGCACTGTCTGAGCAACCTCAAAGTCAACAGATTTCTGAACACTAGGGTTAAAAGTGTAATTGTGATTGTACGGTGGTGGAACCTCATGATAACCGATTCCTCCCCTCTTGACTGAGGAACCTTGATCACTAACAAGGTGATCAAGTATAGCAGAGGAATTTCTGAACTGCTCCAGTTTTCGATTCAGTTCCACCACTTTCACCTGGTGGTCAGCAATCTGTTTTTCTCTCTCAGCAATTAGTTTGGTCTTTTCTTCCAAAACCTCATAACTTAAATCAATCACTTCAATTTTTTCAGCAAGTTTAGTTTTTAAACTTTTAACATCTTTTTCACAAGCTTTTATTTTAATTTTATAATTATTTCTCTTGATTTAATAAAGTGATGATCTTCTTTTAAGGTTTTAAATTCAGCATCCAACCTAACATACTGATCAGTTATGGTTGCTAGTTGCTCAGACAAGTTCTCACATTTTGAACATATAGGTTTAGAACATACCTCGGAGAGCAGGTTATTGTCATCTGCCATAAGAGCTTTTTCTTCTTTGGTAGCCCTCTCACTTTCTTCAGTTTCAACCTTTGCCAAATTTGCCTGCTCAAAAGTTTCTTTAGAAAGCAGGTTCCAGTTGTATTCACCATCTCCTCTGGAAATCATGGCACTATTATCTTTTCTTCCCTCATTATGCTGTGTAGACTTTCCTTGACCACGTTCTACACGCTCATTCCTACACTCCTTTGCAAAGTGACCGTTTTGTTGACAATTGTAGCATCTCACCTTTGACTTGTCGAACCCTGGTCTTCCTCCGACAAACTTTCTACCGGTCTTATTCATAAACCTTTTCACCCTCCTCACAATCATGGCCATCTGCCATTGTAGATCCATATCTTCCATATCGTTAGCATCAATCTGATCGTAATCTTCATCCAACATAGCTGGATCAACAATCTTCCCTTGAATATAGTTCTCATAGGAAGCGATAAAAGAAGCATAGAGACCAAACTGCTCTTCAGCAGACTTGACACTCATAGGCATCTTGGAGTAGTTGTTGCTGGGAACACTTGAAGAGCAACTACTCTTGCTTACCTGGGGTTGAGAACCACTCGATCCAGTTGCTACATAGCAAACATCCCCATTTGTGTTAACTGACACATGCCCCTCATGAGATGAGTTGGGGCCCGACTCTCCCTTTGTGTAGTAGGCAGCCGATTCAGTCTTCGATCCTGAGCTAGTGTTGACTTTAGCTCCATACATACCTGGATCTTGAACCTGATCCATAGAGGTCTCTTTTCTGGCCATGTTAAGCTCAAATGTTCTGAGCTTGTTGACTGCCGTTTCTAGATCATATGTGGGAAAGTCTTTGTCTTCCCTCATCAGCACAGTGTACATCTCCCATTTTGGTGGGAGAGCATCTAGAAGCTTCTCAACTATTTCTTCTTCTCGGTAGGAAATGGAATAGTTGCTCAATTCAGTCATCAGATGGTAGTATTGAGTGATAATATCATCTAAAGATTCATTATTCAAATACTTGAAGACTGAGAACTGGGTTTTGAGAAATTTTATCTTTGAAGCCCATATTCCTACATTCCCTTCAAATCTGCTCTCAAGAGCTTCCCAAAGCTCTCTTGCTGATGTGTACTTTCTAAACGTATGAAGGATCTCTTGTGGAAGAGCCATAGTAATAGCAGCATGAGCCTTGCTCTCGGCCTCATACATCTTTTTCTCTTCTTCTTCCATTTTACTATACTTCTTGATTTGGTCACGACCTTCATACTTCATAATTGGTGGAATATACCCATCCTGGATGCATACCCACATCTTCGCATCCTGGTATTTGACGTACTGTATGAACCGATCCTTCCATGCAACGAAATCGGTTCCCTTCAGCAATCTTGGGGCCTTGGTAGCCGACCCTGCTTCAACTTCCATCTTCACTAACTCAGAGATGTTGATCGACGAAATCTTTCCCGAAAAGTAAGAAACCTGTAGGCGAAGTTACGGATAACTTCGCTTGTAGGCAAAGTTGTAGAGAACTTCGCTGAATAACTTCGCTGATAACACTGCTGATTAACTTTGCTGATTCTTAACTTCGCTTGAGGTAAGCGAACTTAAGAGGTAGGCGAAGTTGTAGAGAACTTCGCTTGAGTTAAGCGAACTTGAGAAGGTAGGCGAAGTTGTGGATAACTTCGCTTAACCTTATATCTTCGCCGAAACCCTACGCACAGTGACGGCAACTTCGCCTGATGAACACGAAGTTTCTGCAGATCTGTAAATCGGATTTTAACGAGGTTTTTGACGGTGTAAAGGCTTGAACACGATGGTAGGAGGTAAGAATGATCAAAAACACCAAAAACACGTCCCACGAATAGTCGAAACGGGACGATTTCTACACCCGCGTGAATATCCCGAACCACACAATCGAGCAAAAGCTCTGATACCAATTGTAGGTTCCCTGGACGGATCACACGAGATATCCCGGTCTACTCAGGTGCGGAATCCCTGCGTAGATCGTTACGAGCGTAGAAAGCAAACCAAACAAACACACACGAACAAACCGAAACACGTTATATATTAATAACCGAACTCACGTGATATGAATCACTAATACAGACTCTCGTCAACTCAATCGACTCAAACAACTATCAACAACGATTCAACGAACTTCCTAAACCAAGCCGTAAGCTGTATATAAATACACGACAACTTCGCCTGATATGTTCAGGCGAAGTTGTCCATAACTTCGCTTGTTCAACAAGTTCGCCTAGGCGAACTTGTTAACAACTTCGCTTTAAACAAAAACATAAATAACAATACAGACTCGATTACAGACACTAGACTATGAACTACTGACATTCATGCACCAACATAAACACATTTGTAAATATCAGAGTGAATTAAAACTTTTCGCGGAATAGAAAAACATCAAACATTCATTACAAAATATTAAAATCTTGTCTTTAAACTTTCAAATTGTCCTAACATAAAACATCATAACTTTTCTTCACTAGATGCCAGTCAGCTCAGTCCATGCCACGTGTCCCCCCTCAAGCCAACTCCTTCATCCTATTTTTCTGCGTGCATACTAATAGTCAGGTACGCTGAGTGAGTTCTAGTTAATCAAGCAACATACATTACAATCACATACATACTTAAACGTATCCGAAGACACATATTAATACCTTAACCTTCTTATACTTCATACATACATACATACATACATACATACATACATACATACATACATACATACATACATACATACATACATACATACATACATACATACATACATACATACATACATACATACATACATACATACATACTTTATACTTTCATACTTTCTTTCTTTCATACCTTTCATACTTTCTTGTTTTAGTCTACTAATACATACATAATTATCTTTACGTTTTAAAGAGCATTTCGTCATACATACCTCAGATATTATTAGGGTCCGGTGCCCTTCATCCTCGGATATTATTAGGGTCTGGTGCCCTTCTTCCTCGGATATTATTAGGATCCGGTTTCCTTTTTTCCATGCACCCATGCAGCCATACATTCTTTGCCATAAATACATTATATATATATATATATACACTCCTAACATTTTCTACATTCGTTCATCATTTCAATATCATTCATATATCTTTCAAAATTCATTCATATAGCATACACTTACCACTAAAGGTAAGTGTATTAACAAACACATAGGAGTATGCACGCAGCCCCGAAAAACATAACAGATAAAAGGGGCAAGAAACTCACCTGAGTCATGTTCTTCTTCGAGTTAACAGTAATACCCTTCCTTAGTTGTGCATGGCTAACTGTGTAATAATTATATGTATCAATTAACTACCTCGAACTATATCATCTAATCAAGTCATCATTCTAATCGAGTCACAATTCTATCGAATGACAGTCCTAATCGAGTGATCATTCTAATCGAATGAAATTTCCAACCGAATGACCATTATGATCAAATGACTATTCTAATCAAATGCCAGTTCTAATCGAATGACAGTTCTAATTGAATGACTGTTCTAATCCAATAATCGTTCTAATCGAATGACAGTTCTAGTCGAATGACATTCTAATCGAATGACAAATTCTAATCGAATGACAGATTCTAATCGAATGACAATTCGATTCTATTACTTTGTTTATTTGATTCTATTACTTTTCTATTCGATTCGAATACTTTTCTATTCGATTCAAATACTTTTGTAGTCAATTACCTTTTTATTCGATTACTTTTCTATCCGATTACTTTTTCATTCGATTACTTTTTGTTGGGCTTAGATTAGATTGGTTTGTACTTAGTCTATGTGTGTGTTTGGGCTGCGTATGTAAACCGAGATCCCTTGGGATCTCGGTGGGCTTTTGGTTGTTATTGGGCTAGTATGTTGGTTCCCTATATATAGAATGCATTGTATAGGGTTTAGGTTTGTTCATCGAGTTGTTTGTTTTGGCCATCTAAGTGCTTTACTAGACGTGTTTGTAATCATCATGCTTAAGCACTCGACGTATAATAATACGTGTGTTTTGAAGCAACTATTGTGTTACTCGTTTGTTTTCTTTTGTGTTCTTGAATCACCTAGTATTGGAATTCCGCACCAATACTTAGTTTGTTGATATCATAATTGTAGTGATCTGGATTCAGGACTTACAATTGGTATTGTGATATCAAGGATTCAAGATCTTGATTTTTGGTGGTTGTGTTCGTAATTCCGGTGAAAAGTGACCGGAGAAGAGAGAGATCTATTTTTGGGTAAAGATTGGTTTTGGTTTGGAAAATAAGTTAAATCCCATTTTTCTCAGAAGTTTGTTACATTTTAGATTGACTGTTGATGGAAAAAATGGGTTCTCGGCATTGATCAATTGTTCTCGGCCAAGATTAAGGGTTCTCGACGATAACTAGTTTTCGGCCAAATCTTAGTGTTTTCGGTGAAAAACAAAGGTTTTCGGTCAACAGCTGTTCTCTGCCTACAATTGTTCTCTGTCAATTTGGTTCTCTGTTGACTTGTCAAAGATATCGGTTAATATTACTAGTTCTTAGTCAATTTTTTGTGGTTCTCGGTCAACAACAGTTTTCGGTCTTGGTGATATTTGTTCTCGGCCCAGTAAGCTGTGAACTCTGTTTTCGGCCCAGTAGACTGTGAACTTTTTTTGGGCCTAACTAATTTAATTTGGGCCTTTTTCTTGGACTATATACCCTTTGGACTGAAATTACTTGTGAACTAATTTAAAAATGGATCAATTAACTAATGGTAATGGTTCAACAAACTCTTCACTCCATCAAGAACTCGAATCCATCATGGGGACCACCACTCGTATACCTCGTCTCTTGTCCCATGAGGGGTTTAGTGAATGGAAATTTCGTTTTGAGAAATATGTTAAGATGAAAGATGCCAAAGTTTGGAGAAGTATTGTTAGGGGGCCTCAAAGAATCACTTATCAAAGGGAAAACTCAACTGAGCTTATTGTGAAGTCCGTTGCATTGTATGACGATGATGACTTTGCTAAAGTTGAGGAAGATGAAAAGGCACTTTCTACTCTAACCATGGCACTCTCACTTGAGATTGCCCTTGGCTTTAGAGAACTTTAATCTGCTAAAGAGTTGTGGGAGGCGTTGATCGAGGTGTATGAGGGAAATGAAGATGTGAAAAGAAGTCGCCAAGACTTGCTGTGACAAAAGTTCAACATGTTTAATCATGTTATGGGGGAAATGTTGGAAACTCAACTTCAAAGGTTCATAGCATTGGTGACTGAAATGAGATCAACAAGTATTTATCTAACAACTTCTGAGATAAACAACAAGCTGGTGAACTCATTGCCAAAGAGTTGGGATATGAATGTTGCCGTTATCAAAAAGACTAAAGATCTCAACAGAATGTCTCTCTCTGAGATGATGGCTACTATCAAGGCATGTGATATGAATGATAAATAACGTACAATAAATCATGCAAACTCCTACATTGCAGCTGGGTACAACATTGCTTCCAACAGTGCCCTCATCTCTCAAGACAGTTTCTCAATGTTCAAGGCTACTCAACAACCACCTTAGGGAAACTTTCAAATATTCACATCCACTCAAGGCCAACCATCTTCCATTCCACCCCAACCAGCTCCAGTATTCTTTACTAAGTCTGGTCAATCTTCAATTGATAATGGAAAAGCTTCATCTCAGGGACTTCCAGTTAGAACTCCAGTCAGATTCCTTCCATTTCAAAAGAGACTCAGGAGAATATAGCTCTAATGGCGGGATTCATGAATTGTTATAATGCATTCTAGCTGGAGACCTGGTTCAACCTGTGGTTGCCGCTGAACTCGATCAGATCCATCCTGATGATGTTGAAGAAATGGATATTTCTTGGCAAATCGCCATGGCAGTATTTCGGGAAAAAAATTTCACTAAGAGGACGTGTAGAAACAATTGGAACATGCCTAACAATCAGAAGGTGGGTTTCAACAAAGACACACTTAGATGCTACAACTTTCACCAGCCGGGTCATTTTCTTAAGCTTTCACTTCTCCAAATTCATCTGAGGTAAGTTTTCAACCATGTTCTCTGGATTGTGTTTATAAGATAGAATTATATAAGCTCCATAATGATAACTTAATTAGAGACATGGAAAGATAAAATTTGAAAATTTCAAACTTAAGAAAAATGAAAAAGGATTTCTTGACAAAATAGAAGCAAATCAAAAGGATTTTTCAAAACTTTAGTCTAAACTTAACCTAAAATGTTGTCATTTATTTGATGCCAAACAATAAATTTCTGAATTAACTGCTAAACTGGAAGCTTCCAAATTGGAAATCTTGAATCTAATTAGTAAATTTGAAAGATCTGAACTTGATTTTAAAAATTCGATGCTTCCAGTGAAGTAGTTAAATCAATGACTGAAAATTAATTATGGTGGAAAGAAAATGAGGGTGAAGGCATAGGATATAGTCAGCTTCCCCCCACCCTATAATCAAAATTATGTCAGTATTCCAGTTACCAAAGAACATGAAGAAAAGATAAAAGGAATGAAGTACGGCAAACAAGATAAATGTGGTGGAACTAGTTCTGTGAGTGCTAGTGCATCTACTTCAGGACTGAACGATTCTAATGTTTTTGTTTCGTGTACAGAAAAAGTAATTGTGAAGGAATGGACTGATAAGGACGACGACCCTTGTTTTGAATTTAATAATGACTTTGTTTCTGATGTTTCTTTAAAACTACCTGTTTTGAATTCTGTTATTCCGACTGTTTGTGTGGGCTCTGTTTTAAAGAGCAAGGATTCTTGTGTGGTTGATTCTGTTAAAACTTATAATTCTGATAATTTGGTTTTAAATAATATTAAAAATTCAAAAAAATCCAATATATACTTACCACCTAAATATGTTAAAAGAGGGATGCTCTAATGACAAACAACGTGACAAGTTCAAAAATGTGAAAAATGGTCCTCGCAACTTCAAGCAAACTGGTCCACACAACCAGTCCAGATTAGGAGCTGCCCAAAATGATTTCTACATAAAACGTCAAATGTGTTTTAATTGTGGCACTCCTAGTCATATTACCAGAAACTGTCCACATTGTCCATATGCTCTTTATTATGGATTCTATCAGAGGAATATTCCTTATATGCCTCATAATTCAACAGGCAAAGATTCAGGCATAATCAGGTTAATTCCTCTGACGATGATTGGAACTGAAACAAGTCTGGCAGGTTTAGTCCTCATTAGACCAAGCCTGACATGTTTCGCAATAGCGTTAAAGCATGCTTCGGTTTCAAAAACGAACACACATTCTAAACCGAAACAAGTAGAGAAGACAAAATTTCGTCCCTCTAGCCCAAAACACCGGAGATGAAGCAAACCATTCGTACTTATAATCCCAAATCCTACAATGGTAGACATAAATGGCTGCCCAAATCTTCGGTGAAAGAGACTGCAAGCCAAATGTTTGATGATCAAAAGGATATGTCATGGCAACCTGCGATAACTTTAGATGAATCAGGGTCACCCAGTGTAACTATGGACTGGGTACCAAAATCTAACTAATCCCGCGCCTTGTGCAGGGACGGCTATGGAGGAATATCATCAGACCTTGGTATGTTGATAGTGGCTGTTCCAGGCACATGACAGGAGCTATTTCCCAACTACACGACCTTCAAACATTCAATGGTGGGTATGTGTCCTTTGCGGGAGGAGAGAAGGGGAAGATTACTCAGAAGGGTACTGTAAGTAACGGTGTTCTAAAATTTGAAAATGTTAATTTTGTTCTAGAATTAAAGCACAGTCTTTTGAGCGTGTCACAAATTTGTGACAAAGAGTTTTCAACTCACTTTACTAAGAAAGAGTGCTTAATTTTGAAACCTGGTATAATTATACTAGAAGACTGGATTCTTGTTCGATCACAACGAAAAGATAATGCTTATGTGATCGACATGAACAAAAATGTTCCTGATGAAATAACATGTTTGTTTTCAAAAGTGTCGGAACACAATGCTATACTTTGGCATCGTCGTCTTGGTCATGCTAATACAAAGAATTTAAACCGTCTTGATAAAATTATTTGGTCCGTGGTTTACCCATTAAAGATTTTGTTACTATTGAAAAATGCGTGGCCTGTGCTTTGGGTAAACATCATTAAAAAACTCATAAACCAAAATTGATCAACTCCATTTCATCAGTTTTTCAATTGTTACATATGGATGTTTTCAGTCCAGTTCCTGTTTTGAGTCTCTCACGCAGCTCTTATTTTCTTGTTATTATTGATGATTTACTCACGTTTCACTTGGGTGTTTTTCTTGTCAAATAAGAGTGAAACTGCAGATTTGATCAAGAAGTTCGTGGTGCTCATGGAGAACCAACTGAATTTGAAGCTGAAGGGAATACGTTGTGATAATGGCACGGAATTCAAGAATGCGTCTTTAAATCATTTCTGCTCAGAAAAGGGGGTGATGCGTTAGTACAGGTCAGTGCGGACACCACAACAAAATGGTGTGGCTGAAAGGAGAAACAGAACTCTTATCGAAGCAGAAATGACTATGTTGTGTGATTCTAAGTTGCCATTGTTCTTCTGGGTAGAAGCTGTTAGTACGACATGTTATGTTCAGAATCCGGTGATAATCAATAAATCTAAGATGAAAACTCCATATGAGATTGTTTATGGTCACAAACCTACCGTTGCACATTTCAGAGCATTTGGTTGTCATTGCACTTTACTGAATCTAGAGTCTACTCCAAAATTTGGGGCCACAGCTGATGCTTGTTACTTTGTTGGCTATGCGGGTAATACAACATACAGAGTCTACAATAAGTCAACCAAGCAGATTATAGAGTCCTATAAAGTTCGTTGGTTGGAAGAAAATGATACTGATGCTCGTGTTGGTCCAGACTGGTTATTCGACTATAATGAACTCTTCAAACCGTTCAACGTGCTTCCTGTCACCAACTCAAACATCTCAGGTGAAACTTCCGTAGACACTGTGAAAGAAAATCAAAATGTTGTGTGTCATATATCTCCAGTTCTGGATGATGATTTGACAGAACCAATCGATGTCACTCCATCCATGCCTATAAATCAACCAGAACCCGTCACAACTCCATCATCTCCTCCAAATCCATCAGAAAATACTTCATCAGTTGAGGGGAAGAGTCCTATTCGTCAGATTTTCGGTAGCACACTCTTTCCTGATGTTATTCCAAATGAATATGTCTCCGGTACCTTGTACTCACACAGTTCAACGACCTCTGTATGGAAGAACCCTCTTACTGATATTGATGAGAATTTGTCAAACTTACACTCTACCTATGATGTTTCCGATCATTCAATTCCATCGAGGATTCAGAAAAATCATCCAATTAAAAATGTCATAGGTCCTCTGGAAACGGGTGTGTCTACCAGAAGTCAGATAGGACACATCAACAACTGTTTGTTTTCCTGCTTCATTTCCCAAATCGAGCCAAATACGGTAGAAATGGCACTTCAAGAACCAAGTTGGGTTGACGCTATGCATGAATAGTTGAATCAGTTTGATAAGTTGAAGGTGTGGAGATTGGTTGAGTTTCCAGAAGGAAAGAAAGCTCTTGACACGAGATGGGTATTCCGAAACAAACAAGATGAGACGGGGGTTATTGTTAGAAACAAGGCACGGTTGGTAGTTCGTGGTTTTCGTCAAGTTGAGGGATTAGACTATACTGAAGTCTATGTTCCAGTGGCTAGAATTGAGGCCATCCAAATCTTTCTGGCCTACCCGTCATTCATGGGGTTCACAGTTTATCAAATGGATGTCAAGACAACGTTTCTGTATGGGGAAGTCAAAGAAGAGATCTACGTGGATCAACCACCGGGTTTTGTTGATTCCAAGAAACTGAATCACGTCTACAAGTTAGACAAGGCGTTATACGGGTTACATCAAGCTCCTCGGGCATGGTATGCTACGTTAACCGCACATCTTCTAGATCATGGCTACAAGCGAGGAACCATTGATCAAACCTTGTTCCGAAAAACTGTCGAAAAGGATTTGATTCTAGTCCAGATGTATGTAGATGACATTATTTTCGGATCCACCAGTGTTGAGTTGTGCACAGAATTTGAAGAAGTAATGAAGAAAAGATTTGAAATGAGCTCGTTGGGAGAGATGACAACATTTCTGGGGTTACAGGTTCGCCAAATCTCGGCGGGAATTTTACTGCATCAAGGGAAGTATGTTGAGGATATGCTCGCAAAGTTTAAGTTTCAAGATTCCAAGAGTGTCAACACTCCCATGGCAGAAAGGCCACTACTGTCATCTGATCCGGAAGGAAGTCCCGTAGATCAAACGTACTATCGATCGATGGTCAGGTGTCTGATGTACCTCACTGCCAGTCGTCCTGACATCATGTTTGCTCTCTGCCAGTGTGATCGTTTCTAGGCTAATCCTAAACTCTCTCACTTAACTGCTGTTAAACGTATTTTTAGATATCTGAAGAGACAACCGAAGTTAGGTCTTTGGTATCCCAAACAATCAGAATTTGATCTGTATGCTTTTGCTGACAACAATTATGGTGGAGATGACATTGACAGGAACTCCACATCTGCCGGATGCAAGTTCTTAGGAGATCGTCTCATTTCTTGGCAGTGTAAGAAACAACAAACGGTGTCCACCTCCACTGCCGAGGCGGAGTATGTTGCTGCATCAGCTTGCTGCTCTTAGTTTATATGGATGCAAAACCAACTGCTGGATTACGGTTTGGAATTTCTTGAACTCCAATATTTTGTGATAATGATTCTGCTATTGCTATTGTAAAAAATCCTATTCAACATTCTAAAACCAAGCACATCGATATTAAAATTCATTTTATTCGTGACTGTTACGACCGAAAATTAATTCACCTTGAACAAGTCCACACTGATAACAATGTGGCGGACTTATTTACAAAACCGGTCGAAACAGTCAAATTTAATGTGCTTGTGAGTTTTCTTAAAATGCTTCGTTTCGAGGATTGAGTCTTTATGAGTGTAAATTTGTACATACTTTCTTATTTTGCACAAATTTAGAGGGAGAAAAATCAAAAAGTCAAAAATAGTGTGTGTGCGTTGTTTTCTTTATTCTATATATAAAAAAAGGTTTGTTTTTTTAAGATTCATTGTCGCTTAAAATTATGTCGGTTGCTCAAGCTTGAAGGACATATACTTGTATATGGTTGGTCCGATGTAGTAGACTCACAGGATAGCCATTTACCTAAAGGCTGAAAGCATCCGAGGTGACTGTGATGTGTTTTGTGTTTTGTATTCTTTCACTTAAAATTATGTCGGTAACTCTGAGCTGGAAGGGCATGTATCTTCATATTTGTTTGGTCCGGTTAACCACTTGTGGTCATATAGGATAGCCATTTACTTGAAAATTTAAAGTGACTAGGGTGACTGAATTCTTAACACACGTGTTTTCTGTAACTCCTTGGGAAATGATATTACTATTCAATTAATAGCTGTTTAGAAGCTTCAAAATATTTTCAAATTAAAATTGATCCAACCTTTGAAAAATGATAGATAAATTGTTTTTGTGTGCCTAACGGGTGAAGTTATTAAGCTTAAAAGGCTCTAGAACAGTCATTGATTTGTATGGTAGCTTTCCATGATGCGTAAAACTTGAAGTGATATACACTAAATTTGCTAAACTTACTGTGGAGAGTCATTTTGAAGAAATGTGTATGTCTCCATATACATCTCTTCGAAGGATATGCAGAAAAGCAATTACCCAGTCATACACGAGCCCGTTAGTGTCTTGATCACCAAAAATATTATGTTATTAAGTTATTGTAAAAAAAAAATCTACTAAAGTGTTTATTTTATCTTATTAAAATCTTTGGTTTAAAAGTTTTAAAAGCTTAGAGGGTCAAAATAGAGCTACAGAGATGGGGGAACACAAGTAACTCCTGTCATGTCTCGAATGAAAGGCCTGTCAGTCTACTGGCTTGTAAGTCCAACGTTCAACCTTATAGCTTAAACTCTTGTTTGTTTATATATAAAAATCTTTTGATCAAGAACTAGGGGGTTGGAGTCAAATTGGGGTGATCTGGGGAAAGCCAAATACGCTTTGAGAAGAGATAGGAGGCATCATTGGTCCATGAGTGATGTCCATCTATGCTTTATGCCGAACTGAACCTAAATCATATCACTGATGCAATGAAAATCATGCTAAGTTTGTTATACCTGCTATCAACCTGTCTCTTTATGTCATAATAACGCTGAACATGAATCCTAGTGACACTCTTAAACTATATGATTCCATGTTCGGTTTTTTTATAAAAGGGCGGCGTTTTTACAGAAACTAAAATTTGATCCCAAATTTACAAAATTCAAAGGGGTTCTTTTGTACGTTAATCTTATTTGTATTCCTTTTATTTATTTTATTTTATTTCATTTTGTTTGTTTCTTTTGTCGAAACTACTCTCCACGAAACGTGTGATTTAACTGGGTCACTTTCAATATGTGTTTAAGTTGATTTGGGCTGCATGTCTTGTATGGATTAACATACCTTTAGGCTGAAAAAATTGTCATGGGCCTATTTAGGGATTCTCGGCCCATGAAAGTTGGGGTATAAGTAGTCAAACATCCATTATTGTTCTTTATTCACTCAAAACCTTTCAACTTTCTCAAATCACTCTGCCAACCGAGAACTATCACCGCATCATTTAATCACATTAAGCTGATATTGCTATTCGTGTTTGTTAATTCACAAGTATATGACCAAAGAATTAAGCTAATGTGTTTGTGAGATATGTGTTCTTAATGTATTTGGCAGATGAGTAATTTGATAATACAGACGCACGAAACAACATAGGATTAGTGATTGATGATCTCGATTGGACGTATCAGGGTTAATTGTTGGGGTTTCAAATGAGCTTGTTGCAGGTTTCATAGAGTTTTCGGCCTTCTTGGGAAGACGACACACATTCCAAGAAGAAACCCAAAGGGTTTTCGGCCAATGTTGACAGAGAACTGTCTTTAACCGAAAACCCCTGTTTGACAAATATCATGTGGACAGAAAACTCACTGTTGGGCCTGATTCACTTGCAATATTGTTATTTTTTGATCTTATGGGCCAACTAATTGTTGGGCCTGATCATTATGGTCCAATCAATAAGATCTGATGTTTTAAAATTAATCAACTTGACTAACTTACTTTAAAAATATAACTATTGTCAAGTTTACGTTTACTAACTTGATTTGTTTGGTGCAGTAATGGCTTATCAGACTCCGTTAAAGTTTGTGATACACACAATATCGCTGGACACTTATTTGATCCACCATTGGCCCACAAGGAATTCAAGTCTATGATTGTCGGCCTTAACACTTGCAGGATTTCTCACGCACTACAAGAAAACCATGTCATATGCTTGAAGATGATCATTGATTTTTGGAATAATGCCTCAATCAACCAACGATGGCCAGATGAAGTTGTGTCGATAGACTCCAAAGTACAAAAGATGCCAGTCATTATCACAGAGGCTATTATAAGGGAGGTGCTTCTGTTTGGTGATCAACCTGATTACCCGACAGAATACTCTGCTACAGCTGTCTCTGAGATTCTCACCAGGATGGGTTATGAGGGTACTTATCCTCCAGCAATCAAGAAGTTATTTCACCCATACTGGAGGTTTTTGATACACACGTTATTCACATGCGTGTCGGGAAGAAAAGGGGGAGTCTGATGAGATAAGTTATACTCAGATGTCTGCTATCGTTGCTCTGATCATGGATTGGAATTACAACTATTCCAAGTTTGTTTTCAATGAGATGATGAGCAATCTGAAAGGGAAGAAGAAAGAGATGTTTCTAATGTATCCAAGATTTCTACAGATGATCTTCGATTCACACTACACCGACCTCGTCAGATCTGTTGATACTTTAGACATGAAATAAATGGGACCCAACTCCTTTGGGTTAATGAAACAGTCTAGGAAAGGCTCCAAGATAGTCTATCAGGGCCTTCATGCTCTTGAAAAATTTGTCAGATTTGCTGAACTAAAGCTGTACAAGTTATAGCACAAGTTGCCGATGAACATGTGACACCAGTTCAAAGGCGTTCTGCTGCCTTTGAGATCAGTTCAGATGAAGAAGAAGAGAGAACACTGTGAGACAGATACTGCTTTAACTGCTGAGCAATTAAGTGAATTTGAAGCTTTCAAAGAATTACTACAATCAACTGCTCTGAAGCCTCCTCAAGCATTTGATGTAAACAAAGAAGATGATGTTCTCGAGGAACCAGTCAATGATCTCATTCCATGAAAGAGCAGAAAGAAATATCCAAGATTGGATGGGCTGGCTCCTGTAATTGAAACAACAACCACAACACCAACAACAACCACAACCACTAGCCTACAACCACAAACTCACCAACCTGAGTCACATGCTACTGAGATTCAAGTTGAACCATATGCATCCACTGCAGAGCCACTAATTCAAGATCAGGTGTTTGATGACTTTGCTCGTGATTCTGATTTTGAGTCAGATATACCACACACTGATGAGGCTGATATACCATTCACTGCTGCTCCCTCACGCTCATCAGGCCCAGTAAATCAAGGTCAATCAAGTTCTGGTGTCCCTGATAAGGTTGCTCAGATTCTTGCAATGCAAGAAATATTTCTACAGAACAAAGGCAAGGGTATTGTGCTTGAAGATACTCCAGTTGATGTACAAGCTCTTCAACGTCGAGCCTTTGAACTCGAACAAGATTCTGTCGTTAAAGATGTACGCATTGAAGAATTGGAAGCTAGCAACACTGATAAAGATTCCAAGATTAAAGAGCTTCAATCGAGCATGGGAGAATTGACTGCTACATATCTCGATCTCCAACAAAAACTCATTCAAAAGTTTAGAGATGAATTTAAGACCAGTGATGATATGGCTTCACGAACTACTCAAGTTAATCCAGATGATAGCTCTGGTATTCGCCCAGCTGACAACATATATGAATCTGAGACGTTGAAGCAGTACATGTCTGCACCACCAATCACCAAATAAAAATCAGATAGAATTCAGAGTAAGCTGCTGGTGATGAAAAACTCAAATCAGAATGTCAAATCATCAGATCATCCAGACAGGTTCGTTGGTACATTTCAAAAGGGTTTCTTAGATAAATATGGTGATCGTTCGGGAGTTGTATCATGGGGCTTCGATTCTGAAAAGAACATGTGGTGGGTTAAGAAGAAGTTCGGGACCATTGAGTATTATAAGAAGATGAAAGACTCTGGTACTTGGACTAAAGTGGATCTCAGTGATTTGATAAACTCTCCATTCCACAACCCAACCAATGATAAACGCGGTAGGGATTTCTGGAACTTTCTAAGAAATCAAGTTGATCGAGGCTTTCCGGCAATGCCAACTGCTGAGTCGTTCTTGAAGAAAGCCAAGGGGGTCATGGACCCAAGAATAGTAAAGACAATGGTTAACGTCATGTGGCCTGCTACAAAGAAAGCTACTCATATTCCTGTACCTGAAGCGATTCCAGATGGCACTTTGGACAACGTGAGGTTCTGGATGTATGATAGTATAACTGCCACAGTTTTTGTCAAATTACAGAAGGGCAAAGGGCAATACAGATTTGTTGATCCAAAGGATTTGTTGAAGTTTGGAGAGAAGGATATCAAGACTCTCAGCACGTTTCAGATAATAGCTGACCCGATATTTGAAGCGGCCACAAAAGAATACACGTGGCTTCTATTATCAGGTGCAGGTTTTGGGCTGGTGCGTTGAAAGATGCTGACATTGATTACATGGAACATGATTGAAGACCAAGCTACAAACCAAGGGGGAGATTGTTGGGCCTAGATTAGATTGGTTGTACTTAGTCTATGTGTGTGTTTGGGCCGCGTATGTAGAATGCATTGTATAAGGTTTAGGGTTGTTCATCGAGTTGTTTGTTTTAGCCGTCTAAGTGCTTTACTAGAAGTGTTTGTAATCATCGTGCTTAAGGACCCGACGTATAATAATACGTGTGTTTTGAAGCAACTATTGTGTTACTCGTTTGTGTTCTTCTGTGTTCTTGAATCACCTAGTATTGGAATTCCGCACCAATACTTATTTTGTTGATATCATAATTGTAGTGATCCAGATTTGGGACTTACACTTTCCTATCCTATTCAAGTTTCTTAAGGGCGCGATTCATATATGGTTTCCATTCTTATCACTTTCCATCCTTTCCTTTCGGCTCGTTTTGCCCGTCTTACATAAGAAACGAGTTTTGGTCTATAACCACATCATTTCCTTGCATTAATCTGGTCTAAACATTATCCTTTTGTTCCGTTTCATCCCAAATAACTTTTTTACGTTCAATTTTAGATTTTTCTTACATAACAAGGCCCGATTTACTATCCTACCAAGTTTCATGCAAAATCGACTTCGTTTACTCGTCCTTTTCACAAACCGAACACTACTCGTTTTACCCGAAACGAACCAACTAAACTGTTTACTCATAAGTTCATTACTTTATTAATAATCGTGGCCCATTATATCATCATTCCAATTTTCATGAAAATCCGTACACGAAAAGTAAACCTCTAAAAAAAAACCGTACCTTTGAGGTTAATGTTCGAAATCACTCGAATAGACCAAAACCATAACAAACGAACTTGGAATTGAGTGATTCAAGTGGACATGGAACCGTCTCACCCCGATCTACAAACCCATCAGCTCACCGTGCCGGAAACCGCCGCTACAGTTGCTGGAAAACCAAAATTGTTGCCGGAATCTTCTATTTTAGTTGTTATGCTTTTGCTATTAAAAACCAGACTTCTCGACCTCTAATTGTAAATCTAATTGGTGGAAATATTCATTTATATTCCATAAACATTAAGTTAAAATTTTAGACCGATCCAACGGTTAGCTCTCCGTAAATTGTTGTGTCTTTGTGGGTGGTTTGCTCAAAAATAGGTATTTTGATAAAGTAGAAGTTTGGAGGCTAGGATAGTTATGAATGAGATTCTTCCTACATGTATAGGAAGAGAGTAGGGTTTCATGTTTAACTTTGCATCTAATGACATTTATTCCCCTCATACTTTAGATAATTACATTATCATCTATAATTTAATTAAACTCAAATTATTTAAAAACCGACAAAACTTGGGATGTTACAAGTCTACCCTCCTTATAAGAGGTTTCGGCCTTGAAAACTGCTTAATCATTTTATAAGGAATACTACCTGTATTCACATCCTTTCTTGAACCGTCTTAACTTCCTAAGTTACCGGTTTATCCTTTTGTCTCACAATCATCGAGTGATGTTCATTAGTTTTAGCTGTCTTAGGTAGATTGTTCATGAAGTCCTAGATGATACGCTTCCTTCTAGACTTAGAAAGTCCCATCATTTCTTTAAGCGTGATTTTCTTTCTTGTCATTCAAACAGAAACATTACACTTACTGTCACAACACTTAGCACTGAATGACCCTTCTGTCCAATTAAAACTTTTAGCAAATATACTGAATTGCACTACGTTTGAAAAATATTAATTCCACAAAGCAAACATTCCAGTTTCTCCTTAAGGATTACTTCTTCAAATCCCTTTGTCTATTCCTTAAGATAGGACATTTCTTGAGCACATCCATTGCATAACTTGTCGGAGAACTCCTTAAGTCACCATTTAAACCTTCTTTCATTCTCTGCTCTGCATCAGGATTCATGAGTTATAGCTGTCTAAGGTAGCTTGATCATGAAGTCCATGAGAATACATCTTCCTTTTCTTGACTAATAAAGTCTCACCTTGTCCTATGAATCTATTGTTTTCTGTTGCATATCAGGCTACCTGATATATCATAACTATTTATCTTAACCGACTTCCTTTCCGGGCATGTCTTGACCTTCATATGGACATTTGTAATACCATTCTATCTTTATCGTTCTAGAGGACTTCCCGTCCATGATCACATGATTATCAGTCACAACACTAATCATTTGTGTTAAGACTCAATTCAAATAAACGCAAGTCTAAACCATATCACATTTTCCTTGCATGTCTTTTCATCTTTTTCCTTGTTTTAGCATCCTCTTGCGGTGTGACTTTCGGTTCCACATTCGTAATACTTGTGTTTGTTGTTATCCGCATAGGAAAAGTATCATGTCCTCTTATAGTTTTCACATACCATGAACTCATCTTCACTTAACTTCTGCTTAAGGGTTTTACTTTCATCAGTATCTGCCTTCATTGTAATCGAATTCCTTCCTTTCGAAACCTCGATGCAAACCGAGTATCTAGACTTATGAACATCATCTAGGATTTGGTCTCGAAGATCTCCGTGACGTGGAATCCTCAGGTGACCAAATCTGATTTTTTGCATCATAAGTATTCTCTTCCAAATCTCGGTGTAACCCAAAAATTCATTCCTATTTCATCACACTCTCATCCTTTATAACTTCTAACGCGCCTCGCGGATCTCGCTCATGAAATCCGAAGAGCTAACTACTTTATACAACTTAATTGTTACGATAACTTCTTCACCTTCACGGCTGATTGCGTTAGCAACCATATTAGCCTCACCGGGATAATACTTGATTTCACACTCATATCCTTTATCATCTCCAACCATCTCCTCTGCCTCATGTTCTATTCCTTCCGCTTATAGAAGTACTTCACACTTTTACGATATGTATAGATGGTATACATCGAAAACATAGAATACATCTTTTCTTTCTTAAGCGTTCCTAACACTTCTCTCAAGTGTTTGGAATGGCCAAACTTATTCCTTGAGTAAATTAGAACTATCGCCAATAAGGAAATGATAGATTTGTCCTGCATCAGATGGCATACCATATTCATCATAACGATAAATGCTTTTGGAGCATTCGTCAATCCAAACGACATCATGAGTAACTCGTAGTATCCATATCGCGTCCAAAATGTTGTCTTAGGATTTCTGCCTCCTTCACTTTCAACTGATGATCACCAGATCTGAGATTGATTCGGGAGAACCAACTGATGTGTTGTAAAACACACTTGTTTTCCGCACCATTTGTCATTATTATAGTCATTTATATATAATATATTAAATTCTTCTTAACTTGTTTTAGTATGATCTTACAAAGTTATTTATCTTTCGTAGGTTGCGGGTTTTAAAGAGGAAAAGAACCGAGTGGTTGCAAGACTTAAAAGGCCTTTTTGATTAGTGTTTGAAGAACCAAGTTAAAATCCTGGCCTGACTCCATTTGTGTGAAGCCTTGCATAATTAACATATACGAAACAAAAAAAGTTAAAAACCCTAAGCACATTAAAAACAAAGTTCCGTGCGGCAAGAGTAGAATCAAGAAAACACAAAACTATTAACTTCTTGATTGGTGGTCTAAGTTGACGGCTCACAAATCAATCAAATAAGAATATAAAATTTTGGTCTTTGGGCTATATAGGAGAGAACAGACAGCAACAAATCAAAGGAAAATAGTAAAAAAAACTTTGGAAGCACCTCAACACAAACAACTCCGATCGGCAACACTTTAAGAGTAGAAAATATTTTTTTTGGGTTCTTTTGAATCTAAGGAAAAAGAAGGAAGCCAAGGAGGTCGGTGGGCAGCTGCTCGGGACTTATTTTCATCACAAAGCTCAGCTCATATTGATAGTATAACACTCATAAAATTTGCTTTCTTGTTTATGTTCATAACTATCTTGATTTTGATCTTTTGTTAGTGCACGGTTTTGCGTCTAGAGTCTTTGTATTTATCGTTAATGTTTATTTGATGTTTAATGTAATATTTAATTATTATTTTGAACTTGTTCGTTAAGTTTAAGTCTAGTTCGCTAGGGATGTTAAAGAACTAAGACTAGTTCGTTAAGTTAAGTCTAGTTCGCTAGGAATGTTAGCGAACTAAGACATTATGTATTCCCTCCTGATTCGTTAGGGGATGTTAACGAATCAGGGGGTGGTTCGTTAAGTTAAATTATGTAACGAAGGGGAAACTGGTTCGCTAGGGTATGTTAGCGAACCAGGTCGCCTTCTATATATAGTGAACAACTGTTCACTTGTAAAGTGGCTGAGAGGGAGAGATATAACATTATTCAGAAAAGTTTTAAAGTATTTACTCTCTCTCTCAAGCTTCACATTAACGTTATTACACATACATAACATTAAATCAAGGTTAATTATGAGCTAGATCGATAAACGTATTGATAGTATAGATTCGAATCTAAGATCTGTTGATTGTTATTGATACGGGATACAAGAAGTGGTATCAGAGCTGTTGGTGCTCAGTACACTTGATTTGGTGTGTTAATTATTTCGTCTTTGTTAGTTTTTGGTTTTATTTGATCTTGAATCAATTTGTGTTTATTTTGGTTGAAATATGGACGAATTGGATTGAATTCGTGTTGATTAAGGTATTGTAGAGGTTTGGTTAAGAGGAATTGATGTTTGATTTGGATTTGTGTGGTTTGGTTTTGATTTCGGTTTAAGTCCGAAACAGGGGTGTGGTTTTTGGTTAATTTGGATTGGTTATCGAGGATAATTGATTACGAGGTTTTGTGTACTGGATTCGGAATTGGTTTACGAGAATTTTGATTGGTTATTTGTGAGATTTGGTTGAGTAACGAGGTTGTATTACGAATTTGGTATTTCTGGGTTTCTGGGTTAATCTTCATAATTTCTGGAAATGAGTTTGAAGATTTGAAGATGAATGTGATTCGTTATCTTCTTCATGGTGATTCGCTATATGTTTCACTGTGATTCGTTATCAATAGTGCTAATTCGTTATCTTATTCGTTAGCCAATTCGTGTGAGTTATTGATTCGTGTTATCTAGTTCGTTAACTAGATTAACCGATTCGTGTGACACGTGTTCTTCTTGGGATTTGTGTCATAACAACCTTTACCACGTCGTATAAGGTGTCAGAGTTTGTTACAAACGGTTGTAACAACCTGATTCGTTAAAGTATAATTTGCTATAGTGTTGATTCCCTATCAACTGTAGCTGATTCGTTATCTTAATTCGCTAAGCACTTCTTAGTGATTCGCTAAGTTTATTTTGGCGATTCGTTACTGACTATCATCTAATTCGCTAAACTAATTCTTTGTAATTCGTTTGGTCAATTTGTTAAGTTGACTTGGTCAATTCGTTTGGTCAATTCGCTAAGTTGACTTGTGATTCGTTAAATCTTCATCACATTCGTTATCTGTTTCGTCATTTGGGTGATTCTTTAATCTTATTTGTGATTCGTTAAGTTGACTCGTTAAGTTGACTTTTGATTCGTTAAAACACTCATCTCATTCGTTAAGATACTTCGTTACTTATCAGTCTTAATTTTATTAAGGATTGATTCGCTACAACTGTTCACAGTTCGCTATAGCTGTTCACTAATTCGTTAAGATATTTCATTATTTGATTCGATTTTCAAAGATGGCTGGTATGTATGCATTAGCGTCTCAAAACATGTTGATGCAACAGATGTTGCAACTTGATACCGAGATAGTTTCACATTCTAAATGTCCGAGATTGATGAAGTTCAGTGACTTTGCCAAGTGGGAACCTCGGTTTCGTGCACATTTGGGATCTGTTCATCCTGACTGCTCATATTGTCTTGATGAAGTTTATGTTGCACCAATGATTGGTGATGATACTATTGGGTATACTCCTAAAGCCGTTTCTCAATACTCACAAGAAGAGAAGAAAGCTTTAGAAATCGAGATAAAAGCATATTCTACTTTGACTATGGCATTACCAGAAAATATCTTTCATCAAGTTGGTAGTATCAAGAGATGTGCGTCTTTATTTCAACATCTGCGTATGAGAAGCATGGGAAACACAGCGGAGAGTAAGAAAGTGATGCTCAAGTTTCAGTTTCGAAACTTTAATTTATTAAAAGGAGAAACAGTTGAAGAGATGACTACAAGATTTAGTCATTTAATTGCTGAAATGGACAAGATGAAAATGGAAATTTCTGAAAGAGATAAAATTGACACTATTAAAAGTGTGCTTCCAAGTTCCTAATCAACATTTCTAATGGTTTTGAAAGAGAATGATTATTTTCTGAATGAAGACTTGACGGCACTTGAATTCCTACAAAAGATCGAAGCTAGAGAATATGATCTTAAGTGTCAAAAATCCTCCAAAGAAAATCAAGATCCTGCTTTCTATGGTGGAAGTATGCCTCTTAGTTCAACAATATCTCCAATCACTGCTTTTCTTACTCATGCGGCAAGTGAAAAAGAATCAACAGTGTTTAATGATCCAAAAGTTTGTTTTTACTCTGCTGGTAATTTGGGTGGTTCTGGAAGTTCGACAAGTACCAATCCATTTGCTACACCACCTAGTGTTAATATGAAGGAAGCTGAGCAAAACTTTGCTTTTCTGACGGCTTTTATGTCTTCATATGAAAACTTAGTAAGTAGTAAAATTGCCACAAATGATTTAACAAATGAGGACTATGATCAGATAGATCCAGATGATCTAGAAATCATGGATTTGAAATGGAACATGGCGATGATCGTTCGTAAAGTTAAAAGATTCATGCAGAGAACTGGAAAAGATCTTCCAGCTTTAAACAAGAAGTTGGGTTTTGACAAATTAAAAGTAAAGTGTTATAATTGTCAAGAATTTGGGCATTTCGCGAAGGAATGTGATAAACCTAAGAAAGAATACACTGGTTCTCGTGGTCAACATCAAAATTCTTCTACACCACGAGGAAGTGATGATGAAAAGAAACCGTTTTCTTCTACAACACAAGCAATGTTAGCATATGGTAATGATTGGTCACAACGGTTACTATGCAATGATGTTCAAGCAAATTTGGCTATGTTTGGGTTATATAAAGACTGTCTAGATGCTTCTGGTAGTGAGATGTCTTCTGATAATGATACTGGATCTGATTCTGACGACTCTTGCGACAAGCCTTCTGAATCAATGTTTGCTTGCATGGCCAAGATCAATGAGGTTAGTAATTCTATTTCTACTACTTCATGTGTTAAAGTATCATGTGTTGACTGTGAATCTAACAAATCTAAGTTAGAAGCATTGAAAAATTAAAATGATAATCTTATAAGAGAAATTGCTTCTCTTAAGGATACTTATCTACAATCTCTTGAATCTCAAAGGAGATCTCGAGAAAAGATTGAAGCATTGTCGACAAGTAACCACGATCTCAAAGCCGAGTTATCTGTGAAAATGACCATTAATGAACAAAAGTTTAAGGAAATTTTGAAACATCGTTCTAAGATAACTGAGCTTGAGAATGAGGTTCTTGAGTTGAAAAACAAATTGGGGAAATTTAGAAATTCATCGTTTCTGTTGAATGAAATTATTGAAGTATCTGGAAAACAAAAAGATTCCAAGAAAGGTATTGGTTTTGTTGAAATTCCACCACCTTTTCATAATGATTATAAAATTAATCCTTTTGCAAGAAAAGAAGAAGATTTGATTCAAAAGGAATCTGTGATTTCTGAAAAACCTAAAATGGTTAAACCTGAAATTGTCAAACCCCAAGTTGCTCCTCAGAAACCTCAAGTGGAAAGTAAAAAGGTCTTTGTTGGAAATGTTGATAAAGTAATTATTAAAGATGTGTTTGAACCTGAGATAATACACAAGAATAAGAACATTCCTAGTTCTAATCATATTATTTGTGAACCTCAAGAGTTTGAGGAAGCTGTGTATGGTTCATTCAAGTCTCAAATGAACAAGGAAGAAACTGTGAAAACCAAACCAGTGAGGACAAAGAAGTCAGTTAAACCAAAGATTTCCGACGAGGACTTAATGCGTTTCATTAATCCTCCGAGTTCTAAGTCTTCTTCAGCTAGAGTTTTTAAGTTAAAGGGAATGGACACAATATTCACTGAAAAAGACATTCCAATCAGTATCATTAAACCTGAACTAATTGAGAGTGTTTTTGTCAATGAAACTTCAAAAATTCAAGAACTTGAACGTGTGTATGCTCAAACAAAAACTTCGGTTCAATCTGATCCGTTGACTAAGGCAAAACAATTTTTAAAACAAGCTAAGAAAATTAGCTTTGTGAAGTCAACTGAAACAGATACACTAAAAAGCTTTTCGAACTGTTCTAATTTAGATTTTTATTTAAAGAAGAAATCTGAATTATCTGATGAGTTTGCTAAGAGCATGACTAAAAATGTGAGTCATCATCAACCATCTGCATCATTTATTCCAATTTCTTCTAAACATCATCATGTAGACATGCGAACTTGTTTTTTATGCGGTCAACAAGGTCATGTTGTGAGAAATTGTAGTCAACAGAACTATCAGAATCTTCATCCTTTTATCAAGGACAAATCTAAACCAATTCCAGTGGTCAAGGAGATTCTGAAACGACCTGTGTTGTATGCTGATGATACTCATATTTTGTTCTCTGATGTGAATCCTCGGAAGGTTTTTCATATCAATGAGACACACGGTCAAGTGAAACCAAAATTCATTCCAACTGAACCTATATGTCAAAACAAGAATTCAAATATTGTTCAGGCAGCATACTTAAGACGAAAGTCTAGGAAGCCGGTAACTTATTCACAAGTGGCTGAACAACAGTTGAAATCTGTTAAGGTTAATGATCAAAGAGAAAACCAAAAGGTGCCCAAGACTGAGGCCTGGGCTACCTTTTTGAACTAATCACTTTTGTTTATGTGTAGGGTTTATCCAAGACCATTTCTGGTGAAAACTAGATCATGGATAGCGGATGTTCTCGTCATATCACTGGGAATCTCAACCTATTAACCAACGTAAGAAATATTTAAGGAGGTTATGTAGCGTTTGCTGGGAATTCGGGGGGCATGATCACACACGAGGGTGAAGTTTCAAATGGTCACATTACGTTTAAGAAAGTGAATTATTGCGACAAGGTTGATCATAACTTATTGAGTGTATCGCAGATTTGTGATAAAAAGTACACTACGATATTTACTGACAAAGAGTGTCTTATCTTGAAACCGGGTTATGTTATTCCCGAGGACATGGTTGTCATGTGATCACCACGATCAAATGATATTTATGTCTTAAATATGAGTTCTAAGATATCAACATCGATCGAAACATGTTTTGTCTCGAAAGCAACCGAGAAAGACTCGATTCTATGGCATCGTAGAATGGGTCACATACATGTCAGAAAGATGAATTATTTAATGGCAAATGACTTAGTTGAGGGTGTCTCGTTAAAGAATTTTAAGTTATCTGATCACTGCGTTGCATGCAAAAAGGGCAAGCAGAAGAAGATGACATATCCCTCTAAGTTATTGAATTCCATTGATACTCCTCTTGAATGACTTCATATGGATTTGTTTGGTCCAGTGAATCGTGCGAGTATTTCTGGAGACTGGTATTGTCTTGTAGTGACAGATGATTATTCAAGATATTCATGGGTGTTATTTATGAGTTCAAAAGATCAAACACCTGTTTTGGTACAAAACCTTATTACTAAGATCGAATCACTGTATAAACAAAAGGTGAGGAGAATCCGAAGTGATAATGGTACTGAATTCAAAAACACTATATTGGATTTCTTTTGTATTCAAAAGGGAATTCACCGAGAATATAGTGCACCTTATGTACCTCAACAAAATGGTGTTGCTGAAAGGAAAAATAGAACTCTTATTGAAGCTGCACGTACAATGCTCGCTGATTCAAAGCTTCCTGTTCAATTTTGGAATGAGGCAGTGAATACAGCTTGTTATACGCTTAATCGAGTTCTAACAGTGAAACGACTCAAGAAAACAAGCTACGAGATCTTAAATAATAGAAAACCTAATTTAAAGTACATGGAACCATTTGGATGTCCGTGTACAATGTTGAAGAAGGATTCGGGTAAATTTGAAGAAAAAGCTATCGAAGGGTATTTCTTGGGATATGCATCTCCAAAGAAAAGGGTTTTTAATTTCACATCTGGCTGTGTTGAAGAATGGTACCATGTGGACTGTCAAAAGTACACAACTCCTCCTCCTCAAGGGAAAGGTCCAGACTGGATGTTTGACTACGATAGTTTATTTAATTCTTTTACTCCTTCGACTGAACACATCGATGAAGATCTGGTTCGAGCATATTTTGAAGATCATTTGAACTTTCCAAGATCTTCAAGTTCTAATGCAGCTGAAGTTCAACAGATGATTCAACTGAAGAAACCCCAAGTTGTCTCTCCAGTTGCTATTGATAATGTTTCTACTTCTTCTGATGATGATCAAGCTGAAGTTCAAGTTATTGATCTTGACAGTGATAATGTTTCATCTCTCGAGTTGGGTGAACATTACACTAACTTATTTGATAATGTTATTGTTCCTGAGAATCCCACTCTTCGGATTCATGGATATCATCCACAGGAAAATATCATTGGAGAATTTGATGTGGGCGTTCGTACACGTCATCAATTTTCTTCGTCAAGTGATAATAACATATTGTGTGCTTACACTAACTTACATTCTTCGGGAATTGTGAATATTGCTAAATTCAATTGCTTTCTATCTCAAGTTGAGCCAACGACAGCTCGTAAGGCATTTGAAGATCCTTCTTGGGTAGAAGCTATGCAAGAGGAATTACAGCAGTTTGCACGTTTGGGTGTTTGGGATTTAATAGACAAACCTGCTAGAGTTAAGAAAGCTATTCCGACTAAGTGGGTATTTAAGTGTAAGAAGGATGATCGAGGGGTGATTGTCAGAAACAAAGCACGTCTAGTGGTGCAAGGTTTTCATCAGCAAGAGGGTATTGATTACACAGAGGTATATGCTCCAGTTGCAAGATTAGAGTCGATTCGAATCTTCCTGGCTTATGCAGCTTATAAGAATATCAAGGTCTATCAAATGGATGTTAAAAGTGCTTTTCTCAATGGTGAATTACACGAGGAAGTGTTTGTCCAACAACCACCTGGTTTTGAAGATCCTGATTATCCAGACCGTGTTTACCGATTAAACAAGGCCCTGTATGGTCTACATCAAGCCCCGAGAGCTTGGTATGGCACGCTCGCCGACCATCTGACTGATAATGGCTTCAAACGAGGAACTGTTGACTGCACTTTATTTCATAAAACTGTTGGTGATGATCTTCTTCTAGTCCAGATTTATGTTGACGATATTATTTTTGGGTCTACAAACGACAATTTGTGTAAGGAGTTCGAGAAGTCCATGCAAAAAAAGTTCGAGATGAGCTCGATGGGAGAGATGAATTTCTTTTTAGGGTTGCAGGTTCACCAGTCTGCTCACGGAATTTTTATTCACCAGACTAAGTATGTGAATGACGTCTTGAGCCGATTCAAGATTTCTGCTGGAAAAATCCCTTCTACTCCTCTTCCAGTAGGGCACAATTTATCACCGGATGAATTGGAGGATTCCGTTGATCCGACCCTTTATCGTGCCATGATTGGTTCATTAATGTACTTAACGGCTTCTCGCCCTGATATTATGTTTGCTGTTTGTCTTTGTGCTAGGTATCATGCAAGTCCACGAGTGACTCACCTAGCTGCAGTCAAGAGAATTCTTCAGTATTTGAGGGGAAATCCAGACATCGGATTGTGGTACCCCAAGGATGATACTTTCGTTCTTACTGCCTACTCAGACTCAGATTATGGAGGATGCAAGATCAATTTCAAATCAACGACTTCAGGATGTCAATTTTTAGGAAACCTGCTTGTTTCCTGGCAATGTAAGAAGCAGACAACGGTCTCCACTTCAACCGCCGAAGCTGAGTATGTTGCAGCCTCGAGTTGCTGTTCCCAGGTTTTGTGGATACAATAACATCTTCGCGACTACGGTTTGAAGTTTCTTACTACTCCTATCTTGATTGATAATTGCTGCTATTAGTATCACCAAGAATCCCGTACAACATTCTAAAACGAAACATATCGAAATTCGATATCATTTTATACGGGATTGCTATGAAAAGAAATTAATCGATCTTGAGAAAGTACATACTGATTTTCAGAAAGCCGATCTGTTTACTAAAGCTTTTGACAAAACGCGTTTTAATTTTTTGCTTGATTTAAACGGATTGAAGACCCTCGCTGATATCCTTAAACAAGGATGACTATCTTTATTTTCTGTCATATCTTTCTTTTAAAATTTATTTTGGTTTTAGGGGGTGAAAATCTAGAAAAATTGAAAAAAGAGTGTTTTTCGTTTGTACAGCTAAAACCCAAAAACATTAGAAAACATAAGAAAATTCAAAAATATTGTGATTTCTGTTATTTCTGTTCTTTAATGTTTTTCTTTAAATATTTAGAAAAACCAAAAACATTTTAAAATTTTGAAAAACCAAAAAGAATGTGATTTATGTTTTGTACAGAAAAATCCGAAAATCCAAAAAGATTGTGAAGTTTATTTTGTTTATAAGAAAATTGAAAAAGACAAAAATATTGTGTTTTTTTAAAGTTTGTACAGAGAAAAACCAAAAAGATTTTTGCAGACGTTTTTAGATTATTTTCTAGCTGAAAATTACGTCGGTTATTTATGTTTGTGAAGCATGCTTGCATGTCTTGATCCTATGATTCACTTGTGAATTGATGGTTAGCCATTTATTTATAAACTTAAGTTAACTGGGGCGATTAAATTTATCTTCTTTATTTTATGCTCCTCAAAATTTTTGAGTTTTTGAAGCAAAAAGATAACCTAATAGTACATTGACTATCTTGACCCCAAATTCAACAAAAAGTAAGCGTAAAAGATGTGTGCTTAATTGCATTGGTGCATTGGTAGGTCTTAAAACAACCCGGTAGAGTAAAGTATGTGATATAAACATAAAGAAACGCCAAATTGAAAGGGGTGTTAGTCTCTAGCAAAAGTCTTGGTGAGGATGGCAGAAATGTAATAACCAGTCATACTCAAGCCTTATATTTGTTGATCACCCAAAAACAAAATAAAGCAAATAACAAGCGTTAAGATTCTGGACACTGTGAGTCTTTATGCGGCTTAACCATCTGGGTATTCATAAGCATGAATATTTCACTCGCTTTCTAGAGCAAACCCAAAGTCATTAAACTTGATCACTGCTGTACTTCGTACAATTTAAATTACTGACTTGATCAAAATTCGCTGTTAGTCATACAATTGTTCCTCCCTTGCGTGCGTCTTAATACCACTAAGAAACGGACCCCAGAGGATACAATGTATGTAAGCCGACAGATGGACTCGTGCATACTCACTCACAGTAAAGGAAACTTGATGCATTGCTCAAAATTTCTACAATTGGTATCAAAATTTTGATCAACAATATAATAGTTTAAGTCAAGTTGGGGTGATTTGCAAAAAATCAAATTAAGCTTGAACCGAGATTAGAGGCTGATAGTTTCTGATATTCTGTGCTTTAATTGAATAATTTTAATCATATCACAAAAATACTTGAATGTGTGTTATTAGATTTATGTGTACAACAATACCAATGACCGACTTATCGCCAGTCATAATATTGCTGAAATATAAAACTGTGATGGAAGGGCAATTTGGTCAATATGATTCTCTGCTCAAACTCAACAAAAATACAAAAATATGTACTGCTTTTGATAAAATCATTGAAAAACACAAAAAGATGGTCTATTTTAAAGGATTGGATATTCTTCTGTAAATACATTCTTTAATTCTTTAAATTTTTACAAAATACCAAAAATATTTTCGTCTTCTTTATACAAAATACTTAAATAATTTTTTAAGTTATGTTTCGGAAATCTGAAACATTTTTTAACGTATCTGGTTGTCGGGATAAAAGGATTTCTCGATAATTTAATTAATTTATTTATTTAATTCTTTATTTAATTCTTTAATTTATTCAATTTATTCATTTCTTATTTAATTTAAAATTAAATAAAAGAGTTTAATTCGCTAAAATACAATTCGTTATGTATGGATAACGAACTAGGTGATTATCTAGCGAACTAGCTTCTGGTTCGCTAACCTAATTCGCTTCCGCACTCTGTAACGAATCATCCCTTCGTTATACATATTTAACGAATCATGACACGAATCATGTCTTGATTCGCTACCTTTAATTTAACGAATCAAGTAGCGATTCGCCTACATAAGGTAACGAATTGAGTTAGCGAATGGGCTAATTCGCTAACCTTAAGTTAAACGAATCATCTGATTCGTACAAGTTGTACCTAGGGTTACGTGCATTGATATATAAGACAAGAAAATGAATAGTATTCCACTGTTCGCCTTCTTTCTTCATCTTTAAGAAACCTATTCAAATTCTCTCTGAAATTTCGACCTTTTTGTTTGGATACTTCAAAGATCTATTTGAGTTTCTAAGGTATAACTGATCTTGGCGATATCATTTTCGTCAAAAATGGCCATGTGTTGACTGCTGAATTATGAAATTTTAGGGGTTTAAGGGTTTTGAACTTTTGAAACTCATTTGTGTATAATTTATGTTCATAATTGTATGATTTTGATGTCATTATGATCGGAATCATTTTCCGATACCCTTGGTGGACTTAAATCTTAATTTGATTGTTGTTTGCCGGGTTAATTATTGTTTCGTGTTATTGGTGTTTACTGTTGGTTCGTTTAATCCTTAGTACATCTAGGTATTGAGTCTTAATCTCATCCACCTAAGCTTACTAGTGTGATTCCGAGCTCAACGAGCTGATTATCCTGATGTTTCAACGATAGTTATGGTCCAATTGTATCTGGGTTTACCATGTTGACTATTGTTGTTCATTCTAATTTTAACTTTGACTTTGTGAAGTCAAAGAATAGTCTTATTTATGACCATTCGTTGGTCTTAGCGATTTGGAACTGTTTCGTGTCCAATTCGTTAAGATTTTACACGAACTAGCTTAGCGAATAAGATGTTACACGAATCAGATTTGGATTCGCTTAAAATATAACGAACTAGAGTTTAGTTCGTTAAAATTAATTAGTGATTCGCTAGGTTTAGTTCGTTAAGATATTTACTTGATAGCGAATCGCCTGATTCGTTATCTCATTGTAACGAATCAGTGTGATTCTTAACGAATGACATTTAAAAAAAAAGAAAAAAGAAAAAAAAAATTAATTAAAGGATTTAAACCGTCTAATACGCGTAACTAGATTAATTACACATATCTTTGAATTTTAGATTGTGATATATATTCTCATATTCGGTTTTATTTATACAGTAAAACATGGCTGATCGAGAACAACAAAATCAACCGCCACAGGAACAACCTCCACAAGGACAACCACAACAACAAGATCAACAAGCTGAAATGACCGTCTTGCCGTTCGATAAGAAGCACAACATTTGTGCTTATGTTGAGTAAGATGTAACTGATTTGAGAATGTTTGGAGCTATGTTGACTTTCTTACGACTTTCGAAGATACATTATGCAATCACTGCTAAACCTAAGGTGTATCTTAGTATAATCAGGCAGTTTTGGAACACGGCATAATTTGTTGAGGAAAATAATTGGGTTCGAGCTACAATTAATCAGCTTCCTATTACGATTGATGTTGAGGTCATTCGTTGGGTACTTCAATTTAACGATAATGATGATTACCCGAGTGAATTTGACAGCATTGGTTAGGGGTTTATTCACACGATTAAATTATGGGGGTGATATTCGTAGGTCTATGTTGAATAAGAATGGGTTGTGTCCACCATACAAGTATCTGCTACATGTTTTACTACATTGTATGAGTGGACGTCGCGGTAGTTTTGATGAGTGTAGACTAAGTTTGCAATCGGCTTTTGTTGCTCTAATCCTGAACAAGCCCTTCAACTATTCAGAACTCATCTTTGATCATCTGAAAGAGCAAGTTCAGCAAACTCTACTGTCGAAGAAGTTCTTGATGTATCCTCGCTTTTTACAGCTAATCATTCAGGATTTGATTCCTAATTTGGTGATTAATCGATCGTTGGTGAACGATGTTCTTGATATGGAACATATGAAAGCTGAAACAGTGCATCGTATGTTAATCTATAGAAAAGACAAGCCACAGGATAAACGGATGATTGGTCATATAATCAATCCGGATTACGTATGTCCTCCTAATGAGCGCTGGATCCATGATGATTCGGATTCCGAGCGTGAAGGGGGAGAAGGTGGGAACATGATGGTGGAGATGATGATGGTGACAATGATGATAATGATGGTGATGGTGGAGCTGGTGAACGAGTTCTTAAAGAACAACAAGATGCAGTCGATGCTGCTCTAGCTGCCCCCATGAAAGCTCAGTTAGAAAGAAAACGAAAGGGGAAAGCTGTAGCTACTGGTGAACCATCAAAGAAGCCCCGTGTGTCTGCTGGGGCTGGGGTAATTATTGGAACTCCACCACCATGTCAATCAACTACTCAAAGCTCGGCGGTGCCGCTAACTACTAGCACTCCGATGCTTACCTTGACGACGATGGTGTCACATGAGAGGCTCGGTCTTATTCCTCAAATGGCGTTAACCGAAATACCGAGGCCTCCTGCTGTGTTCTCTACAGTATCTTCCACCACATCAATGAGACCTCCTCCTCTGCCAAAAACTACTCTTCCTCCACCTTCGCCTAGTGATGTATCTTTTATGAGGATTACTCGACCTCAAGGACCTGTTCAACCTATTCATCCATCCGTATACAACGTGCCACCAGGTCGTCAAACTGAAATGCTGCTAATTCTGCTACATTTATATGAAAATCAAATGGCAGCTGATCGAAAAACTCAAGAACGACTCATGGAGAATCAACGAAAAATGATGAGTTATATTTCTTTCTGTCAGAAGGAGACTAAGTCTTTACGTACGATTGTTGAGTCTCAGGGGGTGAAATTAAAGGAACAAGAAGAGTTAATTTTACAATTAACTTGTAAAGAAGATGCCCTCAAGAAACTCAAAAATGACGATGATGATCCTGACGAATCTGATGCAGGAGATGAGCCTAAACAATCGCATGGTTCATCCTCTGGTGCAGGTGTTAGTGGCGCTGATGATTCGAACAAGCAAATAATTATCTATCAAGATCCAACAGCTGCCAAGCCAATTGAAATGATTGAGGCTAACACGGTGATATTTATTGATGGGTCAGTAGTGGTTAGAAGTGTGGTGAACAGAGATGAGATAGAGGTCAGTGAGTTTACTGTTAGATCTTTGACACGGAGCAGATTTCGATTCTGCTTGGGCTGAATGACGATCAGTTGACTGCTTTAGAGACTGAGCCCGATGTCGAAGTGATCAATGAGGATGAAATAGAAGTTGATCTGTTATTTATGGATACGAATTTTATTTATGAGAACGAGGAGATTGAGATGGAGGATGTGACAGCTGAAGAGTACCCGTACTTGTATCAACACGCAAACGTTGATCAAGGTGCTCCGGTATTTCATGAAGATGTAATTAAAGAGACTGAGGATGAACTAGAAAAGGTTGTGCAGCGAACAGTTCCTTCACTCAAAGAGGTTACTGATGATGACATAGAAAGATGGTTCAAACGTCAGAAAGTGGGTAAGATTATCAGTGCTTATCGGTATGTAGATCAAGACAGAAAAGATACCGCTGCTGCTTGGATTGAGGCGAATCAGGTAACTACCTTCAAGACTGTTTCTAAGGTACATGGTGATATTGTCTCCTGGCTCTATGATTCAGACCTTAAAGTATGTATAGTCAAGTGGGAAAAGGGTGTCCAGTATTACGAGAGGATAATGGATGTTTTAACTCTACCGCGTTGGGATGTACGTACCCTCGCGAGACGTCCATTTATCAATCGTGGGGATCACCGAACGGCTGAGTGTTTTCATCAACACTTACTGTTCGAGGTCAATCATGGCTTTAAATTATTCAAGCCCCAGGTCCCAAGACGTAAGCGCATTTGACGAGATTGATCCAAGGACCGGCTGGAAGAAACTTGTCTTAAAAGTGAAGCCACTAAAGACAATGAAAAAGGTTCCTGTGAAGACAATGCCTCAAGATATTTATCTGTCTTTCAACCGTTGGTACTATGACAATCGTACTGGCGAGGCTGTTATTGTTTGTGGTCGAGGACTGCAGACTGAACTCATCAAGATAATTGACCCGATGTGGTTGGTTAATTTATCAGAGACTGACAACGACGTGCTACATAGGAAACAGATTTTGTTTGAACGCCAAGAAGATTGCGACCTGGCTATGCAATTCCAACGAGTTGTTCGTGTGTGTCACGAACATGGAATTCATAGTTGCAGAGACTGGCAGTCCAAGCGCTTCAAATAAGTTAAAGACAAAGAGCTCAAGACGAGGGGTGTCTGTTAGTTCACGGTTTTGCGTCAAGAGTCTTTGTATTTATCGTTAATGTTTATTTGATGTTTAATGTAATATTTAATGTTTATTTTGAACTAGTTCGTTAAGTTTAAGTCTAGTTCGCTAGGGATGTTAGCGAACTAAGACTAGTTCGTTAAGTTAAGTCTAGTTCTCTAGGAATGTTAGCGAACTAAGACATTATGTATTTCCTCCTGATTCGTTAGGGGATGTTAACGAATCAGGGGTGGTTCGTTAAGTTAAATTACGTAACGAAGGGGAAGCTGGTTCGCTAGGGTATGTTAGCGAACCAGGTCGCCTTCTATATATAGTGAACAACTGTTCACTTGTAAAGTGGCTGAGAGGGAGAGATATAACATTATTCAGAAAAGTTTTAAAGTATTTACTCTCTCTCTCAAGCTTCACATTAATGTTATTACACATACATAACATTAAATCAAGGTTAATTAAGAGCTAGATCTATAAACGTATTGATAGTATAGATTCGGATCTAAGATCTGTTGATTGTTATTGATACGGGATACAACATCTTTAAAGTTAATTGTTTTGCACTTGAGTTGAAGATTGAAGTGTGTATGATCATAATTGATTGTTGGATGATTTTTATTGTGTTTTTGGTGATTAATATGATGTTTATTTTTAAGTGTTTGCTGCTGTCCAAAAATCATGAGTAGATAATTTACTTAGTTCTACCTAGGTTTGATGATTATTGTTCGGTTTTAATGAGTTAAATGGATTGTTTGGTTAATATGACTTGAATTGCTATTGAAAGTTTGGTTTAATGATGAGTTCGGTTGTGCTTAGTGGCTGCCATATTATTAATTATTCTCATAAACCCTTTCTTTGATTGGTTGAATTAGTTTTGATTGACTGTTGCTTGTTTGATTTTTTACTTTGTGTTTAAAAATTGTTTGCTGGGTGTACAACCGTAGGGTTTAGTTGGGTGTGTTAATTGATTGAATTCAGCGGGTAGGCACCTTCTTAGAAACCGAAAGGTGATAGGAAGTAAAGTCATCTCATAGCTTTTACTTGTTAGGATTAGGATTGCGCGAGAGCGGGTTCGGTTCTTGTCGGGTTTGGGTTAGTGAGCGATTAGTTGGTCTAGTTTAAGTTATACTAAATTGTTCCTCTATCCTTGGTTGCGTAGTATTCGTTTCCATTAGGATCGTGTGTCGTTGATTCCGAGAGGAGAGTCGATATTAGAACACCTTATCAATTCGTTTCCCGGTTTGTTCTTAAAATCAATTAAATGTAAGTTAGGGTTGGTTAGTGAGACCGAGAGGTGATCTAGCCTTCTTGAGCGAAACTTAGTTGTGTCATCCTTTGATACCGGTGTTATGAGATTATTCAATCTATTAGCTTGTTTGACCTTCAATATGATTCTTACCTAGGTAGACGTTTTCTCCATTGTTAGTCTCATTCGTAAAGTTTCGTTGAGTCTTGTTAAAGTCTTTTAATTTAGTTAAAGTAAGTTAGTTCAAGTAGTTTAATTATTATAAATCATTTTAAAATATTATTCTTAGTAAGGTCTTTTCTAGGGTTAGTGATCATAGACGTTTTCACGTGTCCTCGTGTTCGATATTCGGACTTCCTTAGTTCTATATTACTTACGATCGGTACACTTGCCGGTTGTGTGTAATTTTATTAGGAAAATCCATCTTATAAATTTAAAGCTTAGTTGTGAGTTCAGTAAAAAGAAACACCCTTTAGACACACATCAAGTTTTTGGCGCTGTTGCCGGGGACACGGTTTGAGGCGTATTGAGAACGACTCGAGTTCGGACTTACCTTGTTTGCTACTTGTTTTTTCTTTTGCTTTGTTTAAATAGTTTAGCTAATTTTAGTTTCTTTTTTTTATCTTAATAGTTGTATGCGACGTACTCGATTTCTAGGACCGCCTGAATCTGAGGGATTTTCCGAACCAGATAGAGAGTTTCGTGAGAGAAGTCGTACTAGACCATCTTCTAGTTCTTCTTCTACGTATGTTGGTAATACATCCTCTTCACCTACTTTTTCTGAATACGTTATTAGGGATAGGATTATGGGCGAAGTAGTTCCACCACCGAGGAGGACAGTTGCAGACCGGGCCCGTCCAGTCGATGCGGGTGTGAGATCCAGCATTGCTCCACCAGTCATTGCAGTTAACATGAACTGGCAGATTCCATCGAACATTCTGAAAACCATCTCTCATTCTGCTCAATTTCACGGGTTGCTCCACGAAAACCCGCATTCTCTTCTCACTCGCATTACACGTATTTGCGACACTTTTCATCTTGCCGGCGTATCCGAAGGCATCAAACTCCGCGTTTTTTCCATTCTCACTCGTTGATCATGCGAGTTTGTGGCTTGAGTCCATCCCACATGGATCCATTGCTACTTACACCGCCATACAGACCCAGTTTCTTGAGAAATACAATCCTCCGGCTAAGGCCGATCGTTTGCGTAACAAGATAAATTCTTTCCAGATGGAGGAAACCGAGAGCTTCTAAGAGGCATGGGAGATTTACTCGCTTTATGTCCGAACCATGGCCTGCAAGACTGGGCAGTTATTAAGAAGTTCTATAACGGAGTGACATACGCGACTCAGAGTATGCTCGAAACGGCTGCGGGAGGCAACTTATTGACGATGAAGGATACGGATGAGTGCATTACTTTGTTTAACGGGTTAGCCATGAGTGGATACCAGTGACCACCTGCTAAGAGCACCAAGACCGTTGACTCCTTATCACGCGGTATACATTCGGTCGACACGAGCACCGCACTTTCGGCACAGGTTGAGGCGTTGGCGAAGATCGTGAAGGACTTGCAGGTGAAGAGTAAGCTGTGTGAGATCTGTAGAGGAGGGCATGATACCGTTCAGTGCCTCGTAGGTTTCCAGGAGGAGGCAGTATACTTTGTTACTAATCCGAACCGAAATCAAATTCTTTCAATTCTTATAATTCGGGGTGGAGAGGTAATCAAAATTCCAACTGGAGGAATGGAAATCTGCCCAGCTTCCAGCAGCGTCAGAGTCTATTCTAGGATTCCGGTGAGGGAGCAAGTAGTGGGGAGAAGAAGCCCACATTAGAGGAGATGATGACACAGTAGACACAGATGCAGTCGCAACTTATGACTCGAGAGGACTCCCGTCACAAAGAGACTCAAGAGAAATTTCGGGAGCACGAGTCATTCATGAGAAATCAGGGAGCGTCAATTCAAAATATTGAGCGGCTGATGGGAGATATAGCAGGTCTTCTAAATGAAAGATCGTCGGGAACACTTCCGAGTAATACTGAACAAAATCCAAAGGCGTTCGTGAAGGCTTTAACGACAAGGAGCAGTGCAGGGGCACGTAGCGAGCCCGTGAGTTAAGAGGCTACGAGAGGAGTCAGTGAGGAGCCTGAAGTAGATGGAGAGGAGCAGGTGGATGAGGAGATTCAGTTGGAGTCTCCACCGGCCAAGGTGCATCAGATGCGCAGCCCAGGAAGTACATCATAGGCCGAAAACCAGCATTTACCCAGCACACCAGCGAGAGTCTACAAGCCTAGACTTCCATATCCCGGGAGACTCCGCAGGGATAGAGACGAAGAGCAGAACTCCAAATTTCTTGATCTTTTGAAACAGCTTCACCTTAACATTCCATTCCTTGAGGCACTCACTCAAATGCCGAAATATGCAAAGTTCCTTAAGGATATTCTTACAAATAAGGAGAAGTTAGCTGAGGTCTCTTCCATCCCGTTGAGTGCTAGTTGCTCTGCAGTCTTGCAGAGAAAGTTACCTGAGAAGATGTCCGATCCTGGGAGTTTCATGATTCCCTGCATCTTGAGTGATGATACGGTGGCTTATGCGCTGGCAGATCTTGGTGCCAGTATTAACCTCATGCCGTTTTCCGTGTATCGCAAGTTGGGCTTAGGCGAACCACGTCCTACCGGATGAGTATCCAGCTTGATGATCGTTTTTTGAAATACCCCCGAGGGGTGGTCGAGAACATGCTTGTTCGTGTCGACAAGCTCATCTTCCCGGTGGTCTTTGTCATCTTGGACATGAACGATGATGATAGTGTCCCCTTATCTTAGGCCGACCATTCCTTTCCACTGCACATGCGTTGATCGACGTCTGCGAGGGTATGTTGATTTTGAGAGTTGGGGATGAGAACGTTACCTTTGACGTTCGACAGTCGCTGAAACACCCCAAGTCTACTGATGACTCCTTATACTTCATCGATACCATCATGGAACATGGTGGGGAGTTTTTCAGCGAGATTTGTGGAGGATATGCCTCCGACGCCCAGATTCTCGATAGGGAGATTCCAGAGATTTAGATGGTTGCCATGACCGCTCAGTCCTTGGATGACGACACCAAGTCACATAGCCCAGAATCTGGCGTGTCTGCTGAGATCATACGAGATGATCCGATGGACCGACCTTCCGTCGAGAGTCCTCATTCCTCCTTAGAGCTTAAGGATTTGCCTACCCATCTGGAGTATGCGTTTTTAGATGAAGAGAGGAAGCTGCCGGTTATTATTGCATATGCTTTGACGGAGGTTGAGAATGAGAAGTTGTTAAAGGTGCCACGAGAGCACAAAGAGGTGATTTCATGGGAGATTATCGACATAAAGGGTATCAACCCTTCGTTTTGCACTCATAAAATCCTCATGGAGGATAATTTCAAAACTGTCTTTCAGCCCCAACGGCAGCTTGATCCAAAAATGCAAGAGGTTGTGAAGAAGGAGATCATTAAACTCCTTGATGCGGGGATCATTTTCCCCATTTATGATAGTGCTTGGGTAAGTCCAGTTCAAGTGGTTCCTAAAAATGGTTGTATGACTGTCATCACCAATGAGAGGAACGAGCTCATTCCCACTAAGACTGTGACTGGATGGAGAGTCTGCATCGACTACTCCAAACTGAATGATGCCACCAGGAAAGACCATTTTCCTTTACTCTTAATTGATCAGATGTTGGAGCGTTTAGCAGGTCAACAGTACTATTGCTTCTAAGATGGTTTCTCCGGGTATTTCCAGGTTCCGATAGCTCCCAATGATCAAAAGAAAAACACTTTTATTTGCTCTTACGGAACGTTTGCCTACAAACGTATGCCGTTAGGACTGTGTAACGCTCCGGCCACATTCCAAAGATGTATGGTGGCCATTTTCCATGATATGATCGAGGACTCCATGGAGGTGTTCATGGATTATTTTTCTGTTTTTGGGAGTTCCTTCGATCATTGTTTGTCTAATCTTGAGAGGATGATGTCCCATTGTGTTGACACCAACCTAGTCCTTAACTGGGAGAAGTGTCATTCCATGGTTCGCGAGGGCTTTTTTCTAGGGCATCGAATTTCGAGTGCGGGGATAGAGGTTGACCGAGCGAAGGTCGAGACCATTTCTAATCTTCCCATGCCCACTTCTGTGAGATCCATCCGTAGTTTTCTAGGTCATGTCGGGTTCTACCGCCGGTTCATCAAAGATTTTTCTAAAATCGCGGGACCCATGACCTAACTTCTGGAGAAGGATGCTCCATTTGTCTTTTCTGAGCAGTGTATCGAGGCGTTTTATCTTCTGAAAGAAAAAATCATTATCGCCCCGATCATGGTTGCTCACGACTTGTCGTTACCATTCGAGTTGATGTGTGACGCGAGCGACTTTGCAGTCGGAGAGGTTCTTGGACAGTGGAAGGATAAACACTTCCATCTGATTTACTATCCTAGCCGGACTTTAAATGGTGCACATGAGAGCTATACCACCACCGAGAAAGAGCTTTTAGCTGTGGTGTTTGCATTCGATAAATTTAGGTCCTATCTAGTTTTGTCCAAGACGATTATGTACACGGACCATGCTGCTATTCTATACCTATTCAGCAAGCAGGATGCTAAGCCTCATCTTATTCGTTGGATCTTGTTGCTTCAAGAGTTTGATATTGACATCCGTGATAAAAAGGGGGTCGAGAATGTGGCAGCCGATCATCATTCGCATCTAGAGGGAGCAGAGTTAGGAGATTCGGGGGGTCAGGATCGACGATCGTTTTCCGACAGACAGTCTCATGTTTTCTACGGCACAGGAGGAAGGTTTTCCATGGTCGCTGACTTCGCGAACTATCTTGCTGACGGGTACCTCCCGAAGTTGCTTACCAAAAAAAGAAGAAATTCTTTGTTGATGTTAAGTTTTATCTATGGGACGACCCGTATCTTTTCCGTATCGGTGCTGATCAGCTGATTAGGAGGTGTGTAGATGCTCAGGAGGGATGGCAGATTCTGAGCCATTGTCATGTAGGACCGACTGGAGGTCATCACGGTGCGAGTTCGACGGCGAAAAATGTGTTTGATTCTTGTTTTTATTGGCCTTCGATTTTAAGGACGCGCATGCGTTTATTAGGAGTTGTGATCTTTGCCAGCGTGTCGGCAACATTTCGTCGTGAAACGAAATGCCCCAAAATGCTATTAGGGGTTGTGAGGTTTTCGATGTGTGGGGCATTGATTTCATGGGACCGTTTCCATCTTCGCGTGGGAACAATTACATACTCATGGCAGTCGATTATGTTTCAAAGTGGGCTGAGGCCAAAGCTTTACCCACGAATTATGCCCGAGTGGTAGTCCATTTTCTTAAGAGTTTCTTTGCTCGTTTTGGAGTCCTGAAAGCCTTCATCAGTGATCAAGGTTCTCACTTCTGCAATTCACAGATGGATAAGGCGTTGCAGCGCTATGGGGTCATCCATCGGCTTGCGACCGCCTACCACCCACAGACTAGTGGGCAGGTGGAAGTGAGTAATCGGGGAATCCAGCGTATTCTTGAGAAAACAGTTGGTTCGAATCGTCGAGATTGGTCCGACAAATTAGATGACGCTTTGTGGGCCTTCCGTACAACCTTCAAGACTCCGACTGGTTCCACACCATTTCGGATGATTTATGGGAAAGCCTGTCATCTTACTGTTGAGTTGGAGCACCGTGCTTCTTGGGCCCTTCAGAGGGTTAATCTTGATTTATCCGCTGCAGAGGGCACTCGTTTCCATCAGCTGCATGAGTTAGAGGAGCTTTGGGATCACGCGTATGCACAGTCTTTTAGGTATAAGGAGCGGACGAAGGAACTGCATGATAGAAAGTTGAAGGGTAATAAGCAGTTCAAGTGTGGGGATAAGGTTTTATTGTATAACTCCCGGTTGAGGTTATTCCAGTGAAAGTTGAAATCTCGATGGTCGGGACCATTCACGGTCACTGAGGTATTCCCGTATGGCACTATTGAGATACAAGATCAGAGCGGGAAGTTTAAGGTGAACGGTCAAAGGTTGAAGCATTACATAGGCGAGCCGGTAGTTGATCAGACAAACGAGGTGTTTTACCTTGACTCATTCACCGAGGCATAGACGTGTTGGATGCATCACTCGGGAAACAACCCGAGTTGTATAGTGTGCATTATGATTTTCTTTATTATCTGTTTTATTTATTTTATTTTTGTTAGTTATAAAAAAAATTAAAAAAAATTAAAAATACAAAAACATAAAAAATGTTTATTTATTATGTTTTTGTTTTCTGTTTTGAACAACGCTACATGCGAGCGAGTTTGAGTTATTGCAGGTATTTTTATGCGCATGGTAGCTCTGATGGCGTTTTGGAACTGGTTCTCCCGAGGTTGCGGCCACGAATGAAATGCTACACGGTCGCTCGATTGATAAACTGCTGGTGCAGACTCTGCATATGAACTAGGGGAGTAAACCGTTCTCTGTTTTTACTTTTAATTACTTTAAGTTTTTATTTTTATTTTATTTTACTTCTTTTCGTTGTTTTCACCGAGGACGATTTCGTTCTAAGTGTGGGGATGAGAATTTATTTTACTTAGTTATAGAAAAAAAATTAAAAAAAAGAAAAAAAAATTTAATAACATTTTTGCACTCTTTCGCTGAAAATTATGTCGGCTACTTAAGTTCGAGGGACATATTCTTGGATATGTTTGGTCTTGTTATCTACTTATAGACATACGGGATATCCATTGACCCGAAAACTGAAAGTGGCTAAGGCGATTGAATTTAATGTGTAAAAAAATGTCCCTTGAAAATTGTTTTTTTCTACGTTAAGCAGGAAATGATATTATTACCGTTGTGTTAACAAACTCTCGGAACTTTTGAAATATATAATATAATAATTAAAGAAGAGATGGTTTGCATATCTGATTTGGGATGTGTCGGTAGGCCCAACTAGATTTGATAGTCCTCTTTAGCAGATTTTATATATATAATAATTTGAAAAATGATGAAACCGAATTTCGATGCTTAGGGACTTAGAGTTTACGTGTTACCAAGGGGATAGTGACTCGGAGGATATACTATTGGGGCTCGAAGGTTTTTAGTCAATGAATATCAAATTAGGAATTTATAGGACAAAGTCAAATAATATTTAGGAATAGCTCGTACGACCTCCACAGGACCATTCATCCATCAAATTTCACCGAGTGCATCAAATTAGTACCATCAATGAGTACTTGGCATATGGTGATATGTCGAACCAGTCTGCTTCGACTCTAGTTTTTCTAGCTCTCTTTGTCTGATATGGGGTAGGTGTAGCCTTGATTTTTGGACTTAAAACGCTTAATGCAACGGGGGGCTTGATTTGCTAGTGGATGTGTTTAAAGTGGACAAACATACCAGCAATCGCGGTCAATATGTCGAGCTGTTTCTTATGCTTTAGTAATGTTAAATAATCTAGGAGTTTGTTGTTTCGCTTAGTTATAATCCTATGTAGATTTCTTTTTCAGGGACGAAAAAGACTTAAGTGTGGGATGTTTAATGTGTTGTAAAACACACTTGTTTTCCGCACCATTTGTCATTATTATAGTCATTTATATATAATATATTAAATGTTTCTTAACTTGTTTTAGTATGATCTTACAAAGTTATTTATCTTTCGTAGGTTGCAGGTTTTAAAGAGGAAAAGAACCGAGTTGTTGCAAGACATAAAATGGCTTTTTGATTAATGTTTGAAGAACCAAGTTAAAAGCCTGACCCGAATCCATTTGCGTGAAGCCTTTCTTAATTAATATATAAGAAAAAAAAAGTTAAAAACCCTAAGCACCTTAAAAACAAAGTTCCGTGCGGCAAGAGTAGAATCAAGAAAACAAAAAACTATTAACTTCTTGATTGGTGGTCTAAGTTGATGGCTCACAAATCAATTAAATAAGAATATAAAATTTTGGTCTTTGGGCTATATAGGAGAGAACAGCCAGCAACAAATCAAAGGAAAATAGTAAAAAAAACTTTGGAAGCACCTCAACACAAACAACTCCGATCGGCAGCACTTTAAGAGTTGAAAATAATTTTTTTGGGGTTCTTTTGAAGCTAAGGAAAAAGAAGGCAGCCAAGGAGGTCGGCGAGCAGCAGCTCGGGACTGATTTTCATCACAAAACTCAGCTCATATTGATAGTATAACACTCATAAACTTTGCTTTCTTGTTTATGTTCATAACTATCTTGATTTTGATCTTTAAAGTTAATTGTTTTGCACTTGAGTTGAAGATTGAAGTGTGTATGATCATAATTGATTGTTGGATGATTTTGATTGTGTTTTTGGTGATTAATATGATGTTTATTTTAAGTGTTTGCTGCTGTCCAAAAATCATGAGTAGCTAATTTACTTAGTTCTACCTAGGTTTGATGATTATTGTTCGGTTTTGATGAGTTAAATGGATTGTTTGGTTAATATGACTTGAATTGCTATTGAAAGTTTGGTTTAATGATGAATTAGGTTGTGCTTAGTGGCTGCCATATTATTAATTATTCTCATAAACCACTTGCTTCGATTGGTTGAATTAGTTTTGATTGATTGTTGCTTGTTTGATTCTTTACTTTGTGTATAGAGATTGTTTGCGGGGTGTATAACCGTAGGGTTTAGTTGGGTGTGTTAACTGATTGAATTCAGCGGGTAGGCACCTTTTTAGAGACTGAAAGGTAATAGGAATTAAAGTCTCATAGCTTTTACTTGTTAGGATTAGGATTGCGCGAGAGTAGGTTCGGTTCTTGTCGGGTTTGGGTTTGTGAGCGATTAGCTGGTCTAGTTTAAGTTAAACCAAATTGTACCTCTATCCTTGGTTGCGTAGTATTCGTTTCCATTAGGATCGTGTGTTGGTGAGTCCGAGAGGAGAGTCGACATTAGAACACCTTAGCCATTCGTTTCCAGATTTGTTCTTAAAATCAATTAAGTGTAATTTAGGGTTGGTTAGTGAGACCGAGAGGTGACCTAGCTTTCTTGAGCGAACCTTAGTTGTGTCATCCTTAGATACCGGTGTCGTGAGATTATTCAATCCATTAGCTTGTTAGACCTTCAATACGATTCTCACCTAGGTAGACGTTTTCTCCATTGTCAGTCTCATTCGTAAAGTTTCGTTGAATCTTTTTAAGTTAAGTCTTTTAATTTAGTTAAGGTAAGTTAGTTCATGTTTAGTTATTATAAATCATTTAAATTATTATTGTTAGGAAGGTCTTGTCTAGGTTTAGTGATCATAGACGTTTTCACATGTCCTCGTGTTCGATACTCGGACTTCCTTAGTTCTATATTACTTACGATCGGTACACTTGCTGGTTGTGTGTAGTTTTATTAGGAAAATCCGTTTTATAATTACAAAGCTTAGTTGTGAGTTCCGTAGAAAGAAACATCCTTTAGACACACGTCACCAACTAGCACCTTGTAACTAATAACAGATCGCCAATCTGTAAGCTTGTCCAAATCACGGTAATCTATACACATTCTCATACTTCCATCTTTCTTCTTCATAAATATCAATTGTACACCCCATAGGGAACACTCATCATTAAAACTCCTTTGTAGAGGAGTTCTTACAGTTGGGATATTATCTCTTTCATCTCGGATGGCGCCAGACAGTAAGATACCTTCGCGACGGGTTGTACTCCTGGTATTACTTTTATCGAGAATTCTACTCCTCACCGGTGATAACCCTAAAAGGTCCTATGGGAAAACTTCTGGATAGTCACACACTATAGGATCAACTTTCACTTTTTTCCGTCTCGGTCGTAGCTTTGATAACATACACCAGGTAGGCACTGCACCCTCGCCTTAACAAACCATTGGCTTTTATCATCAAAATGACGTTAAGCCCTGACTTTCCTTAATACTATAAATCGTCATTGTACCGCCATTCAAAGACTTCAACCTTATCAACTAACTCGTACATGTTATATGAGCCTCAAACTCAAATATCAAATCCACTCCCAAACGACATCGAACTCTCTTAAGGTCAAAAAATATGAGTAACAAGGAACTCACGTCCCTCTAGTTCTATCTTACAATTCTTAATCATTCTCATACTTTAACGTAAGTATCGATAGTGGTCTCTTCCATAAAGTCTCAGGTATATAACTACATTATTCTTAGTGTCTTCCTTTCATGTTCGCTACACTATGTAGCCTCATCCTTTCATGCGCGTTCAATTATGATATATTGACAATCACCCGTCCTACTCAATCATCTCTGCTTTCTCACCGTTCGCTTCATTACTCACGATCCCAGCAAGTTCCTTTATGGAGTTAACTATTTCAGGCATACTACATGTCTTGACTCATTCTAGTTGGCTTATCTTCATTTCTTTCATGTTACTTCCACTTGAATTTCCCAGTTTGGGCTGCCTTTGATGCTTTAGTGAACATTGTTGGCATTGTAGTGCAAAAAAATAAGCAACTCCCTTAGTTTATATGACTACAAGCTCCAAGCGTGATCCTTCTTCATTACTTCCTAAAGTCGAAGTCCTACTGCTCTCGTATATCGCTTTGTCACACCTTCTTTAAATAGGTGTCTGGTTGGCACGTGTCTTACCACAGCGTCTAATACGACCTCCTCGTGCTAGTCCCTTTGTATCAGTCATCTATCTTATCTATAAAGGAACATAAACGTTATCACTCTAGGAATTATTTAGCACATGGTCCGTAAGGTAAGTAGTTAATGACAGTGGCCAAGTGTAATTAACTCTTTATATTACTCCCTAAATTCTACATACTTCCCTTTATGATTTCACTTGTGCTAGTTTCTACTTCTCGCACAATCGTGTAAACATACATATAACCTACATTCTTATCCCTAGCAATTAAGCTAGCATACACACATTCTTTTACTAGCAATTAAGCTAGCATACAAAAATTCTTTCTTTAGCAATTAAGCTAACATCATACATGCTTCCATTACCACTTACCATGCATGTACATATATTTCTAAATTTTTACATGAACTAAATCATGCAACTTACCGTTATGCTTGAGCGACACACGACTTTCTTGAACTGGCATCTCCTTTCTTTTATTTTTTAAGTCCCATTCTCTGTTCAAGTCTAAGCATATAGGATGCTTATTTCTCTCGAACTTATGCTCTGATTCCAGCTTGTAAGGCCCTTGATACCCTTTGTTGGTGTTGGATTTACTCATAAACACAGTTCTAAATATCAGAGTGAAATAAAAACTTTTTGCGAAACATAAAAACATCAAACATTCATTATAAAATATTAACACCTTGTCTTTAAACTTTCAAATTGTGTTGACATAAAACATCATAACTTTTCTTCACTAGAAGCTAGTCAGCTCAGTCCATGCCATGTGTCCCCCTCAAGCCAGCTCCTTCATTCTAATTGTCCGCGTGCATACTAAAAGTCAGCTACACTGAGTGAGTTCTAGTTAATCTGGCAACATACATTACAATCACATACATACTTACATTTATCCGAAGACACATATTAATACCTTAACCTGATTATACATCATTCATACATACATACATACATACATACATACATACATACATACATACATACATACATACATACATATATTACTTTATCAATAATCGTGGCCCGTTCTATATCCTACCGACCACTACTCCTTTTACCCGAAATGAACCAACTAACCCGTTTACTCGCAAGATCATTACTTTATCAATAATCATGGCCCGTTCTATCATCCTACCAAATTTCATGCAAATCCGTACACGAAAAGTAAACCTTTATAAAAAAACGTACCGTTGAGATTTATGTTCGAAATCACTCAAATAGACCAAAACCATATTAAACAAACTTGGAACTGAGTGATTCAAGCGGCCATGGAACCTTCTCGACCCGATATACAAACCCACCTTCTCTCCGTCGTCAGAAACCGCCACTACAGTTTCCGAAAAACCAAAACAGTTGCCGAAATCTTCTATTTTAGCTGTTACGGTTTTACTGTTAAAAACCGGACTTCCCGACCTCCGATCGATGATCTAATATTTGAAAATATTCATTTATATTCCATGAACACTCACCTAAAACTTGAGACCGATCCGACAGTTAGATCTCCGAGAATTGTCGTGTCTTTGTGGGTGGTTTTTTCAAAAACGGGGATTTGGATAAAGAAGGAGTCTAAGATGGTTATGAATAAGATGGTGACTACATTTATAGGAAGAGAGTAGGGTTTCATGTTTAACTTTTTATCTAATGACATTTATTCCCCTCATACTTTAGATAATTACATTCATCTTCAATAATTTAATTAAACTCAAATTATTTAAAAACCGACAAAACTTGGGATGTTACGTCTTAGATTCCTTAAAGTTTTTGGATGTGTTGCGTATTCAAAAATAGTAGCAGGAAATTTAAATTAGAAGATCGTTTGACTCGTTTAGTGTATCTTGGAAGCGAGAAAGGTTCGATGACGTATCATTTATACAATCCATCGACTAGAAAAATTGTTGTGAGTCGAGCGGATGACATGTGTTTGATGAAAAGAAAAGTACCGAAACAATGGACGACCAGGATCGAGCACCTGGCATGTTTTGGTTTAAATTTGGTGATGAAATTGACACCGGAAAAGGAACCGTTAATACCGAAAACAATGGGTCGAGCCCTGGGTCAAACTCTACGAGTTCAAGTGGTGATGGGGGTGAAGAAGATGATGAAGAACCGATAGCCGAAAATGCTCCAACAAGCTCGACTGGTACAAGCAACACGGTTACACCTGAGCCGGCTGTTCAGAGATCATCTCAAGCCACGGTTATCCCGGTACATTTTTATGATTATATCTTGAATTCGAGTATATTTGATAAAGATTTATTATTGCTTGGTGATGATAAACCGGTTTGTTTTGATGATGCAAAATTGAAACCGGAGTGGGTGAAAGCAATGCGTATCGAAATTGAATCAATTAATAAAATAATACGTGGACGTTGACCGGGTCACCACGTGGTGCAAAGGAAATTGGTTTAACTTGGGGTTTCAAGGTTAGAAGAAACGCGGATGGTTCGATTATTAAACACAAGGCGATACTCGTGGAAAAGGGTTATGTTTAGCAACCTGGAGTCGATTTTGACGAGGTTTTCGCACCAGTGGCTAGACTCGAAATGGTTCATTTATTATTATCTCTCGCAGCGAATGGAGGTTGGGAATTGCATCACCTTGATGTCAAATCCGCGTTCATAAATGGTGGGTTAAAAGAAGAAGTATTTGTTACTCAACCGCTTGGTTTTGTTAAAAAGGGTGAAGAGCAAAAATTATACAAATTATCCAAAGCGTTGTATGTCTTAAGGGAAGCTCCTAGGGTGTGGAATACAAAGTTGAACGACATTTTGTTAAATATGAAGTTGCATCGGTGCACACAAGAACAAGCGGTATACTGAAAGAAAATTTGAACTGATCTTTTTATAGTCGGTGTGTACATTGATGAATTAATTATTTTGTCGTCTAGAGTCTTTTTAATTTATCGTTTGTAATTTATTATTATTTTAATGATAAAGGGGTATTTATGTAAATATAATCCCATTAGCTATCTTGTACAGTTCATTCATTAAGGAAGTTTAACGAATGAACTATAATCGTTATTTGTATTTATTCATTCGTTAAGGATGTTTAACGAATGGACGTTTGTTCGTTATGTAATTGACCCATTCGTCATGGAATGTTGACGAATGGGGTATAACGAATGAGTCATTCGCTATACCAGTACGTTAACTTATCTAATTATAATGAATGGAGGCCATTCATTACGACATGTGTAACGAATGGCATCCCATCTTCTATATAAGGCCTGTTATTGCCTTGTTAACTTAAGTATTGATCAAGTATTATACCGAACCTTTATCCAAGTGTTCTCTCTCAATTACTTGGTTTAATATTATTATTCATCAATTACCTAATCTATAAGCAAATCATATAACTAGATCTAATATCTAATCAGCATAATATGAATCTGTGTTGATTGAATCTCGTTGTTTATCAAGTGGTATCAGAGCACCAGGGTTAGATTGCTTTTGAATTAATGTATTTGGGTATGAATTGACAGAGGATTCCGTGTTCAATTGTTAATTTTTGGTTTAAAGTTAATTTTATTGAATTTACCTGAATTAACATTCCGATGTTAATTGGAGTTTGATTCAGTGGAAATTGTGTTCGGATTGGAGTGTATTAGGATTGAATTGAGTAATTATGTGTGTTTGAGATGTTTTCGTTTGGATTTGAAGTTTGTACGGAACATGGGATATTTGTTTTTTTTTTAATTTGGATTTGGTGATTAGTGACTTGATTTGTGGTTTACGGGATAGGATTGGTGTGATCGCGAGATGATTATGAGTAATTTGAGTCTTGTTTTGGTTGATTTGGTGCAAAATTGATAAGTTATACATAATATTAGTTTGTGTTTTGCAAAACTCAGATATGGAATTCCAGAAATCTGGAAATTATCGGTTGAAGGTTTGAAGATTTGAAGATCTTTGTAATTCGTTATGATGATTATTGCTTATTCGTTATACATGTGTTTGTCATTCGTTATCAGTATCTAAATGATTCGTGACACGTGTAAAGTTTGTTAAAATAGAATAACAAACTCATTCGTTACAATCATACTACATTATAGCTAATTCGTTATTAAAAACTTATCATTCGTGCTCACTCATTCGTTACTCATTCGTCACTGATTCGTTAACCATAAGTTCTCTCATTCGTCTTGATTTGTCACTCATTCGTCTAAGTCATTCGTTACTCATTCGTCCTTTCATTCGTCATACATACATCACTTCCTTAGTTAAGTTACTGTTCCTGATTATTTATCACTCATTTTCACTCATTTGTTACTTAAGTTTAAATTTAAACCCTTAAGTTTGAATTTTGTTTAAGTTTGAACTTATATTTACTTAAAATGGCTAGTTTCTACGCATTGGCATCTCAGAATGTATTAATGCAACAAATGTTACATCTTGATGCGGAAATTGGATTTCATTCGAAATGTCCTCGTTTGATGAAATTTAATGACTTTGCTAAATGGGAACCATGTTTTTGAGCACATCTTGGTTCTGTGCATCCTGACTGTTCTCGATGTCTTGAAGATGTCTATACAGTTCCAATGACTGGTAGTAAAACTACGAGTTTTACCCCAAAAGCTTTTTCTCAATACTCGCAAGAGGAAAAGAAATCTTTAGAGATTGAGACTAAAGCGTACTCCAGTTTGACTTTGGCATTACTTGATAACATATTTCATCAAGTTGGAAGTATTAAGATATGTGCATCATGTTTCAACATATCAAGATGAGAAGTTTGGGAAACACAGAAGAAAGCAAGCAAGTGATGTTGAAGTTTCAATTTCGAAACTTTAACTTATAAAAAGGTGAGACTGTTGAAGAGATGCTCACTCGGTTTAATCATTTGATAGCTGAAATGAACAAGTTAAAGATGGAACCAACTGAACCTAACAAGATTGATACAGTAAAGAATGCTTTACCTGGTTCATATTCAACGTTTCTAATGGTGTTGAAATAAAACAACTATTTAAATAATGAAGATCTAACCACTTCGGAATTCATGCAAAAAGTGGAAGCTCGAGAATATGATCTGGAATGTCAAAAATCGTCAAAAGAAACTCAAGATCCAACTCTTTATGAAGGTTGTATGCCTTTGAGTAGCACTACAACTCCAATTACTGCATTCCTTACTCAAAATGCACAAGAGGGATCATCGGCTTATAGTGATCCTAATGTATGCTTCATGAATTCTGGGTTTACTGATAAGTTTGGAGGATTTGCTACTACCAATAGCTTCATTGCACCACCAAATGTTAACATGAAAGAAGCTGAACAAAATTTTTCGTTTCTTTGTTCATTTATGACATTATATGAAAATTTGGTTGGTAGTAAGATTGCTACAAGTGAGTTGACTGATGAAGACTATGACCAAATTGATCCAGATGATTTGGAACTAATGGATCTCAAATGGCATATGGCCATGATTGTTAGAAAGGTGAAGAAGTTTATGCAACGAACTGGTAAAGACCTACCATCTCTGAACAAATGAGTTGGTTTTGATAAATTAAAGGTCAAGTGTTAAAATTGTCAAGAATTTGGTCACTTTGCGAAAGAATGTGATAAGCCGAAGAAAAAGTGTAATGGACCTCGAAACCAAGACAGAAATCCTGAAAAGAAGGTTACTGATTCTCCTAAAAAACCTTCTGGTGGTAATTCGTCTAAAGCTTTGGGATCACAAGCTCTTCTCTCTACTGCTGAAGGAACTGATTGGACTCAAAGATTACTGTGTAATGATAATCAAGCAAATTTGGCTATGTTCAAGCTGACTGAAGGATTTCAAGATACTAGTGGGAACGAACTGTCTTCTGACAATGAGACCGAATAAGATTCTGATGATTCGTGTCAATTCAACCAACTTCTTTTGCAAGCATGGCTAAGATTGACGAGGTTAGTTCTTCTTCTGTTAAATTATCTGAAAATGTGCATTGTTCTGTATGTGAAATTGTTAAGCCTAGGTTTGATTCACTGAAAGAACATAATGATTTACTGGTAAAAGAAATTGCTTCAATAAAGGATACATATAGACAATCACTAGAATCACAAATGAGGTATATGGAGAAAATAAAAGCTATGTCTATAAGTAACCATGATTTGAAAGCTGAATTGTCAGTAAAAATGACTATCAATGATCAACAATTTCAAGAGATTCTTAAATATCGAACTAAGATAACAGAACTTGAAAATGAGGTTCTTGATTTGAAAAGCAAATTGGTCAAGTTTCGAAATTCTTCATTTTTGTTAAATGAAATTATTGAGGTATCTGGTAAGAAAAAGAATTCAAAGAAAGGTGTGGGATTTGTTGAAGTACCACCACCATTTCATAATGATTATACTCTAAATCCGTTTGTGGGTAAAGAGGAAATTGTTAATGAACCAACTATTGTTGAGGAAAAACCTAAATTGGTAAAAAATGACAATGTTAATATTAAATCTTCAACTTAAAAACCTCAAATTCAAAGTAACAAGGTCTTTGTTGAAAATGTTGATAAAGTAATCATTGAGGATGTATTTGAACCTGAAGTTGTGCACAAAAACCAAAACATTCCAAGTTCGAATCACATTATATGTGAACCACATGAATTTGAGGAGGCTATGTATGGTTCAAATGCATCTCAAGTTAAAAAGGAGAGATCTGTTAAGGTTAAGGCTAAGAAATCAGAAAAGCCAAAGATTTCTGATGAGGATTTGATGCGTTTTGTCAATCCTGTTACTCCTAAGCCAACCACTGATCGAGTTTTCAAATTGAAAGGCATCAGCAAAGTGTTCACTGAGAAAGACATTCTGCCTAATCTTATCAAGCATGAATAGATAGAAAGCATCTTCCAAAATGAAACTTTCAAGATAAAAGATCTTGAACATAAGTTTGTGAATTCCAAAACATCAAATGCAACAGATCCCTTGATAAAAGCCAAATAATTGTTAAAATCTGCTAAGAAAGTTCAATTCGTTAAATCAAATAGAACCGACACTTTACAGAGTTTTTCAAACTATTCAAACCTTGATTTTTTACATGAAAAAGAAGTCTGTGACATTTGATGATTTGGACAAAGGTCCCATTCCTGGTGTTTTCATCAACCTTCTGTTGCACAAGTTTCTACTAAACCACAATATGAGAGTGTTGACATGAGAATGTGTTTTCTTTGTGGTGCACAAGGTCATGTTGTCAGAAATTACGGACGAAAGAAATCACAAAATCTTCATCCATTTTTAAAGGAACAACCCAAACCCGTTCCTGTGATTAAGGAGATTTTGAAAAGACCCATATCTTTTGATGATGAAACTCATATTATGTTTTCAGATGTGAATCCTCGCAAAGTGATTCATGTTAATGAAAATTTGAGTAATTTAAAACCAAAATTTGTTCCTACGGAACCAATTTGCAAGAACGTGAATACGAATGTTGTTCAGGCTGTGTAATTTAGACGAAATTCGAAAAGACCTGTGACTTATTCACAAGCGACTAAACCACATTTGGATTCACTCAACATTAAAACTTCAAGTGAAACTAAAGAGGTGCCCAAGACTGAGGCATGGGCTGCCTTTTTGTACTAATCATTTTTCATCTGTATGCAGAGTTCATCCAAGACTATTTCTGGTGAAAACTCGATCATGGATAGTGGATGCTCTCGTCATATTACCAGCAACATTAACCTTATTAAATGTCAAGAATATTCAAGGAGGGTATATAGTTTTTACGGGTAATTCGGGTGGAATGATTACTAAAGAAGGAGATGTGTCAAACGGGTGTATCACCTTTGAGAAGGTTATTTATCGTGACAAAGTGGATCACAATTTATTGAGCGTGTCACAAATCTATAATAAGAAATATACCACAATATTTAATGATAAGGAGTGCATAACACTTAAACTGGGATACGCCATTCCCGAAGATATGGTTGTTATGCGATCTCTTCGATCAAACGATATTTATGTTTTAAATATGATTTCTAAGGTAACTACTTCTGTTGAAACGTGTTTTGTCTCTAAGGCAACAGAGAAAGACTCGATTATGTGGGTCATATTCATGTCAGAAAGATAAATTATCTTATGGCTAATGAATTGGTTGATGGTGTTTCCTTGAAACATTTTAAACTAACTTACCACTATGTTGCAAGCAAAAAAGGCAAACAGAATAAGAAGTCACACCCTTCTAAGTTAATTAATACCATTGATAATCCTTTGAAACGACTTCATATGGATTTGTTTGGTCATGTGAATCGTGCGAGTATTGCTAGTGATTGGTACTGTCTAGTTGTCACTGATGACTATTCAAGATACTCTTGGGTGTTATTTATGAGTTCGAAAGATCTAACACCTATTCTGGTTCAAAATCTAATCACGAAGATCGAATCACTGTATAAACTAAAAGTGAGACAAAGTGGATCACAATTTATTGAGCGTGTCACAAATCTATAATAAGAAATATACCACAATATTTAATGATAAGGAGTGCATAACACTTAAACTGGGATACGCCATTCCCGAAGATATGGTTGTTATGCGATCTCTTCGATCAAACGATATTTATGTTTTAAATATGATTTCTAAGGTAACTACTTCTGTTGAAACGTGTTTTGTCTCTAAGGCAACAGAGAAAGACTCGATTATGTGGGTCATATTCATGTCAGAAAGATAAATTATCTTATGGCTAATGAATTGGTTGATGGTGTTTCCTTGAAACATTTTAAACTAACTTACCACTATGTTGCAAGCAAAAAAGGCAAACAGAATAAGAAGTCACACCCTTCTAAGTTAATTAATACCATTGATAATCCTTTGAAACGACTTCATATGGATTTGTTTGGTCATGTGAATCGTGCGAGTATTGCTAGTGATTGGTACTGTCTAGTTGTCACTGATGACTATTCAAGATACTCTTGGGTGTTATTTATGAGTTCGAAAGATCTAACACCTATTCTGGTTCAAAATCTAATCACGAAGATCGAATCACTGTATAAACTAAAAGTGAGACGTATTCGAAGTGATAACAGTACGGAGTTCGAAAACATTATATTGGATTTCTTTTGTATTCAAAAAGGAATTCATCAAGAATACAGTGCTCCATATGTACCTCAACAGAATGGTGTTGCAGAAAGAAAGAACCGAACACTGATTTAAGCTGCACGAATAATGTTAGCATATACTAAGCTTCATGTTCAATTCTGGAACGTGGCTGTGAATATTGCTTGCTACACGCTTAATCGTTATCTGGTTGTGAAGAAGCTACAAAAGACAAGCTACAAACCCTTGAACAAGAGAAAGCTTAATTTAAAGTATTTGGAACCATTTGGGTGTCCTTGTACTATGTTGAAGAAAGATGCAGGAAAATTCGAAGAAAAAGTGATTGAAGGTTATTTCTTGGGTTATGAATCACCTAGGAAACGAGTATTTAAATTTTCTTCAGGTTGTGTTGAAGAATGGTACCATGTCGATTGTCAACGATATACCACACCTCCCGCTGGAAAAGGGCCTGATTGGATGTTCTACTATGAAAGTTTATTTAACTCATTTACTCAAATAGTTGATCAACCTGATGAAGACTTGGTGAGTGCTTATTTATAAGATCAATTTCTACCTCCTAGATCTTCTAGTCTATTTATGATGATGCTCGTCAGATGATGGTCATTTTGTTGATTCCTCCTCAGCTCCATTTCCAGAAACTCATGAGATTGGTGAATCGTCTCATGATGCTGAGGAAAATCTAACTAATTTAGCTGATGATGTTGTTGTGCCTGAGAATCCAACTCTTCGAATTCATACTTATCATCCACAGGACTACATCATTGGTGATCTTGATGTTGGTGTGCAAACACGTAATTATATTGCCACGACGAATGATGCTAATATATTGTGCGCGTATGCCGATATGCACACATCGGGAATCATGAATCTCGCAAATTACACTTGATTTTTGTCTCAAATTGAACCTAAGAGCGTTCGTATGGCGCTTGAAGATCCGTCATGGGTAGAGGCGATGCAAGAAGAGTTGCAACAGTTTCCACCTGGGTGTTTGGGATCTCATTGACAAGCCCGTTAGAGTTAAGAAACTAATTCCAACAAAATGGGTATTTGAGTGCAAGAAAGATGATCCTTGGGTTATTGTAAGTAACAAAGCACGATTGGTTATTTAAGGCTTTCATCAGCAAGAAGGCATAGATGACACGGAAGTATATGCTGCAGTTGATTGATTGGAGGCTATACGAATATTTTTGGCTTATGCAGCTTTCAAAAACATTAAGGTTTATCAAATGGATGTCAAGAGTGTGTTTCTCAATGGGGAACTTCATGAAGAGGTGTTTATATTGCAGCCTCCTGGTTTGGAAGATCCAAATTATTCGGACCGTGTTTATTGATTAAACAAGGCCCTTTATGGTCTACACCAAGCCCCGAGAGCTTGGTACGACACACTTGCTGACCATCTTACCGATAATGGCTTCAAAAGAGGAACTGTGTACTGTAATCTTTTTTACAAGAACGTTGGTGATGATCTGCTCCTTGTCCAAATATATGTCGATGACATCATATTTGGTTCAACAAAAAAAAGTTATGTAAGGAATTTGAGAAATCGATGCAAACAAAATTTGTGATTAGCTCGATGGGGGAGATGAATTTCTTCTTAGGGTTGCAGGTTCATTAGTTTGACACGGGAATCATTGTTCATCAGTGAACATATGTGAACGATGTCTTGAACGATGTCTGACACGTGAATCATTGTTCATCTGACAAAAAACCCTTCGACGCCTCTTTCCGTGGGTCATAATTTGTCACCAGACGAATTGGAGGATATCGTAGATCCAACCCTTTACCGAGCAATGATTGGTTCATTAATGTATTTAACTGTTTCTCGTCCTATATTATGATTGCTATTTCTTTGTGTGTCAAGTATCAATCGAGTCCTCGAGTGACTCATCTGGCGGCGATTAAACGTATACTTCACTATCTGAGGGGTAATCCTGACACCGGGTAACTCACTATGTTTTCTGATTCTGATTATGGAGGATGCAAGATTAATTTCAAATCTACTATAGCGGGTTGTCAATTTCTAGGAAGCAGGCTTTTTTCCTGGCAGTATAAGAAACAGACAACGGCCTCCACTTCAACCGCCGAAGCAGAGTATGTGGCAGCCTCGAATTGCTGTTCACAGGTTCTTTGGATCGAGCAACACTTGCGGGATTACGGTTTGAAGTTTCTTACTACTCCCATATTTATTGATAACTCTGCTGCTGTTAGTATCACAAAAAACCCCGTGCACTACTCTAAGACAAAGCATATCAAAATTCGATATCATTTTATACGTGATTGCTTTGAAAAGAAATTGACTTATATTGAGAAGGTGCACACAGATTTTTAGAAAGCCGATCTGTTTACCAAAGCATTTGACACAACGCGTTTTAACTTTTTGCTTGTTTTAAACGGATTAAAAACTCTTGCTGATATCCTAAACAAGGATAATTATCTTTACTTTTATTTTTGTTTATTTTCTTTCACTTATTTTTATGTTTTGGGTTTTGGAGGTGAAAATGAAAAATACAAACATATTGTGGTATTTTGTTTATATAGAGAAAATTCAAAAACATTGAAAACTTTTGAAAATTCAAAAACATTGAAAATTTAAAATTAAAAAGGTTGTGTTTTTGTATGTATAGAGAGAAACCAAAAATATTCAAATATTTCAAAAATTTCAAAAAGATTTTGCACTATTTCGCTTAAAATTATGCCAGCTACTCAGATTTGAAGGACATATGTGTATATATTTGTGATAGCCATTTACCTGATAATGGAAAATACTTGGGGCGATTATTGTGCATTTTTATTTAATTCTCTCGCTCAAAATTATGTCGGTTATTTAAGTTTGTGGAACATGCTTGCATGTTTTGGTCCTGTTATATACTTGTAGATTTATAGGATAGCCATTAATCTATAGACTGATAGTGACTGGGGCGATTGAATTTATATGCTCCTCAAAAATGTTTCTTGAAGCAAAAAGAGAAAATGATAGTACATTTATCATCTGGTCCCATATCCAGAAAGAAATAAGTTTAAAAGGCTGAGTGCTTAATTGCATTGGTGCATTGATAGGTCTTAAACAAGCTGTTAGGGTAAAGTATGTGATATAAACATATAGAAATGCCAAATTGAAAGATGTGTTAGTCTCTACCAAAAATCTCGGTAATGATGGCAGAAATGTAATAGCCTATTATACTCAAGCCTTATGGTTGTCTGATCACCAAAAACAAAAAGTCTTAATAAAAAGCATCCGGTTTCTGGATACCGTGAGTCTTATGCGGCTTAATCATCTGGGTATTCATAAGCATGAATATTTTTAAAGCTTTTAGAACAAGCCCAAAGTCATTAAACTTGATTATTGCTGTACATCATACAAATTGAATTACTGACTTAATCAAAATCCGATGTTAGTCATACATTGTTCCTCCCTTGCTCGCTTCTCAATACCAATAAGAAACGGACCCCAGGGGATACAATGTATGTAAGCCTACAGATGAACTTGTGTATATTAATCATAGTAAAGGAAGCTTGGTGCATTGCTCAAAATATATATATGAAAATTCTAATTTTGATTGGCAACATAATGGTTTAAGTCAAGTTGGGGTGATATGGTAAAAATCAAATTAAGCTTGAACCGAGATTAGAGGCTGATAGTTTCTGATAAACTGTGCTTTAACTGAAAATTAAATCATATCACAAAAATACTTGAAGGTTTGTTATAAGATTTAAGTGGACAACAATATCAATGACCAACTTAACAACAGTCATAAAAACGCCGAAATATAAAACTGCGATGGAAGGACAATTTGGTCAATATGATAGAGGCTTAAACTCACAAAAATATGTACTACTTTCGTAAAATAATTTTTATAATTGTTTTAGTTTTATTTTTTCTTTCTAATTAAAAATATTCAAAAATCCAAAAATATTTTGATTTCTATTTTGTTTTTCTGTTTTATTTTCATGTTTTGGGTTTAAGGGTAAATATTTGGAAATAAATGAAAATACCAAAAAGATTTTTATTTATTTATATATTTAATTCTTTTATTTAATTCATTTAAATTATTTTTTTAAGTTAAGTGTTTTGAACGCAAATGTCGTTAAGGTATTGCATCTTACTCCGACTGGTAAGATTTGTAAAGTAAAGTTCATCGGGACACAGGTTTGATGCATTATTTAATTTTTTTAATTTTAAAAATGAAAATGATTTTATTCTTAAGTTAATGGTTATTCGTTATGAGATTTAATAATGAATTAGGTCCATTCGCTATCCATCTGGGTAGTTAATGAGGGTCATTGATTTACTTATTTGGATAACGAATCAATTCATTCGTTATCTTCATTCTCTTCCGCTACACTGATAATGAATGACCCCATTCGTCATCAGTATTGATAAAAAATAAAGCACGAGTCTATATTGATTCATTATGAGGTTTAAGATATCACTCATTCATTAACGGAGTTTACGAATGAGGTAACGAATTAGACCATTCGTTAATATTTAAATTAACGAATGAGCTCATTCGTTGTCTGGAAAATCATGCAATGTTTGTCGTATATAATGAACAGGGATGGAATGAAACATCTCATTCATTCACATCAATTTTCTTCCTTCCCCTAACAAACCTCTGGCCAATTTTTCTAGAAATTTCGAACATCATAAAACCTTGTTTTGATCATCATTTTAGAATCATCAGGTAATTGCGATCAAAACGCAATAAGCTTCGTCAAAATCCATGAAAGTTTCATTGGTTAATTAGCCAATTATTTCTTTGTGGTTTAACTTATGAACATAAACCTAATTATATTCAGATTTTACCTAAATGATGGTGATGAATCGGCTATCGAGGTCATTGCGAGCCGATTCATACTTAATATTGAATGATACATCATGTTACATGGTCTAATTGAATCTGATAGTGCATGTTGACTATCTGAAGTTCATACTTACTTTTGACTTTGACTCGTTATAGTCAAAGTTGATAATTATTGGTGACCATTCGTTACAGTTAACGAGTGGACACCCTTTCGTGTTCAAAATTCATTCGTTAAGTTTATAACAATGAATCAACTCTTTTGTCTATATTGATAACGAATGAACTCATATTCGCTATGGTTAATTCGTTATCCATTCGTGATTGATTCGTCATCAAACATTCGCTTTAGTTATTTATAAAGAATCAATCCATTCGTTATAGCGAATTACCTCATTCGCTATAACAAATGAGCCAAGAAAAATAATGAATGACACTTTTTAATAAACAATTTATTAATGTTCGTTTTTACTAATTCTCGGGTTTATGTATTCTCAAATATGGTAGAAGAAATTGCACTAGAGGCTCCCGTAGCTGATCAGCAACAGGTTCAACAACAACAAGAACCTGAGATCCCGATGTTGCCATTTGACAAAAAGCACAACATTTGTTATTTTGTTCAAAAAAATTTTGCTGACGAGAACATGTTTTGAGACATTATAGCATTTATTCGACGATCTCGGATAAGTTATGCTGAACTGCTGACACAACGGTTTACTTCAGCGTCATTCGACCTTTTTGGAATTTGGCTCATTATGTTGAGTCTTAAAACCATACCGTCGCTGAAGTAAACAACAGATCGGTTGTTATAACACCTGGGGTTATCAGACGGGTGTAGAGGTTTGTGGACAACATGGATAACGCATCTGAATTTGATAGGTCGTTGATCCGAGGGTTATTTAGACGAGAATTCTATTCGGGTGACCTTGAACGTTCCCAATACAACAAGGCTTTCTTATGCGCACCGTACAAGTATCTACTACATGTTCTTATACATTGCCTTGGGGGAGACAAGGGTGGATATAATGAATGCCGGATAATGTTGCAATAGGCATTCGTAGCACTGATTTTGAACAAACCGTTCAACTTCTCTGAGCTTATCTTCTATCACCCAAAGGAAAACTACTTGGTCAAGAACCGACGCAGCAAATTCCTGATGTGTCCACGGTTTGTGCAGCTGATCATTCAGGATTTAATTCCTGATTTGTAGATTGATAGGATGTTGAGAGATGATGTGCTGAAGCTAGAGCACATAAATGCGGATACGATGATGAGGATGAAGTTTTACAGGCAGGATATCCCAATGACCAAACAGTTGATTGGTCACTTGTCGAATCCGGCATACGAATGTCCTTCTAATGATCGTTGGATCCACAACGATTCGGATTCCGAATGAGAAGAGGGACCAGTTGGGAAAGATGGCGGAGATGATGGTGATAATGGAAATGGAGATGAGTCACAGCGTGCTGGCATTGAGACAACAAGTTCACAACCTGTTCAACGAAAGCATAAGGGCAAGGCACTAGCAAAAGATCAACAGCCCAAACTTCGTGTTATTCATGGATCTGGTGTGGAGATTGGTTCACGTGTGTCGAGGTCGTCCGCTTCACAAAGTCTGGCGGTGCCGCTTACTACTAGCTCCCCGGCACTCACTTTGACAACCACGCTCACTTCCTATCCTAGGCTTGGCATTATTACACAATCAGTTCTATCTTCAATGCTAAGGCCCGCTACTGCTACATCGTTGGTTCCTCTGACACGGACTGTGATGCCCACACATCCTTTGGACGTCTCGTTTATGAGAATCACTCGTCCTCAGGGTCCTGTGCAGCCCATACCTCCGACATTTCATACTTTAACCCCAACCCTTCAAATGGACATGCTCTTGAGTTTGATTCACATATACGAGAATCAAATGGCGGCCGATCATCAAGCTCAAGAGAAAATGATGTTGAACCAACGTCGTCTGATGGGGTACGTTTCCTACTGTCAAAAGGAAACGAAAGAGCTTCATGAGATTCTCACGGCATAGGGGGTGAAGATCAAGGATCATGAAGATCTCATCATTTAGTTGACATGCAAAGACGACGCTCTGAAGAAACTGAAGAACGATGATGATGATCCTGATGCTCCAGGTACTAGAGGAAGTGAGCCGAAACGAGCTCATGGCTCATATTCCAGGGTTGGACCAGTGGAGGTGGAGGTGGAGGTGGAGGCAATGATCGAAATATAGTGATCTATCAGGACTCGACAAATGTTCAACCTATCGAGTCGATCAAAGCCAGCACCATCTTGTTTATGGATTTCTAGAAGGGGGTAGTGATGAGCACTGCCAACGCGGACGAAATTGAAGAAGGTCAGTTTGTCGATCAAGCCCTAACACGCAAACAGATTTCATTATTATTAGGTTGAACGATGAAGAACTGGATGCGTAGGAGGCTGAGGAGGATGTTGAGGTGGTGAATAATGAGGAAATGTTGCTATATGCGAGTATTCCGCATTAGAATACGTCGTTTATATATGAAGACGAGGAGATAGAGATGGAGGATGTGACAAGAGAGGAGTACCCCGATCTATATCAACATTCAAATGTTGATCAGGGTGTTCCTACATTTACTGAAGATTACGTTAAAGTTGCTAAAGACCATCTGGAAAGACGACAAAGAACAAAGTGAAGATGCCTGAACGGGTCTCTGATCCGTCTGAGGTTGATATTTTGGGATGGTTTGAGCACCGCATTAAACGTGATCGTAAGATTATCGAGGCTTACGGTACATCGATCGAGAACAACAACTGGACGCTGCTGCACGGGCTAAAGCAAATCAGAAGACTACTTTCAAAGCTGTACCAACAGCGAAAGGTGATATTGTTTCTTAGTTATATGATTCCGAGTTGAAAGTTTGTTTTATCAAGTGGGATAACGGCGTTCATTACTTTCAGTATATCACTGACGTTCTCTCTGTCACACCCCAACCAACATTGGAACAAGCCGGGCGCGTCATTGAAAGCACAAATATATAAAATACACGTGTCAATATCTAAATTATTCTTTCATATAAAAGCACAAATATCGTCTCAAAAGTACCGTTACAAATAAATAATTCAAATCATAGATAACTTGAAAATAAATGTGTTCTTCATTTATCAAAGCAACCTAAGGTATCATCTAACTTCCAATACTTTATTCATCCAATAAAGCTACCTGCGTCATGCGTGAAAATATACATTTTCGTCAACATAACGTTGAGCAAGTAAACCACTGTTTTTAAGTATATATATAATAACAAAATGACAATTCCATGCAATAATCGTAAATTACCACAACTAGTAAACAATAAATAAAAGTTGTCTCTTCAACTGAATCGCATGTATAACGGTTTACCCCGACGGCGTATGATCATACTATGAGGATGAGGATGAGATAAAACCAACATAAATTAAACACATAGTCATATTAGCACGTAACAACTAATCGAGCAATTTCAATTATGCATATAATGGAATTGTAGTGAAAACAATCAGTTGATTTTGAACGCATAACGCCCCCAAAATTGTGGAGCGGTAAAAAATAGGGGATGTGAATTTACTTACCTTTTAGAATAGGATAAACGAGGACGAGATAATAAAAGAAAAGGCTAGGATGAAAACGGTCAAGCTCCTCGAGATTCGCCGAAAATTATTCCTAGTTATTAAATATGATAAATGATTAAATATAATCATAATGAAATATTAACATTTATTACGGGTTTTGATATTCAATATGGTTGTGTAACATTAAAATATTACTAGATACATTTTCGTTAATTATAAGGGTATTTATTAATGTTATTTTGTTTTTGTTATCCTTATTATTATTGATAATAATAATTTGATAATGATAGTGATAATGATAATGATTAAATAAGTAGCAGTAGTAGCAGTAGTAGCAGTAGTAGCAGTAGTAGTAGTAGTAGTAGTAGTAGTAGTAGTAGTAAAAATGATAATAAATATTAATAGTAATAATAAAAGTTAACAAAACAGGGTTTTAAATGACGAGAACACGACTTAAGGTTGTCGGTTTTATAGGTTTAAGTATTTAATTAACTAATTTAATGATTATAAAAGGTATTTTATAACATAGAATATCAAAAAGAACAAGAAATAAAAAAAGGGTCTGCCGGGTTTTGAAACCGCGACCTTACGTTTTGAGACACACACACATAATCAACTTGACTAGATGATCTTTTGGTTCTTAAACAGTTTTGGAAAAATATAAACACAACTCAATAAGAGCATATGAACCCTAATATTCAATCGTGATTTTGGGTCCATGTTTGTTCAATTCAATAAGGGGCTATTGATCTACGATGAATCGCGATCCTAACCGTAACTATTAATTGGATTATAACAACTGGTAAGATGGTGAACTTGATCAAGCTAGTTGCGGCCAGAAGTTCGTTAAATTAGGTGTCGGGATATTATTGTAAACTGAATTGGGTTTAGGGGAGAGGGTTTCGACTGGCCTAGGGTTGTTTGGGTGCGTTTAATTGCGTTGAAAAACTCAGTTTTTATAGGATCAATTTTTAGGGTTCTTACGGGTTTAATATGGATAATTGCATCAATCACGGGCTGGTTACTGGGAATAGGGCATCGGTTAACCGATTATACGAACGGATATGCTAGATTCTATATTTGGTTTGATCAATTGAGCGGGAAATGGATGGGTATTGGTGAAACCAGTTACGAACAGGGTCAGGTTTCGGGGTTTGGGTCAATCTGGTCGGACTGGTTAGGTTAGGGTTATTTTTAATAAAATATTAGTTAAATTTAATAAATAATAAAGCTATAACGAATTAAATACTCAATAAATGCGACGTTTTTTAATTAAACGAGTGACCCGAACCCTTAAACGGGTCGGGTAACGATTACAATAAAAAAGAGAAAAACCCGAAATGTTACAGCATTCACTACTTTAGTAAATTTCGTCCCGAAATTAGAAATTAAGCCGTAACGAAGAGGTGGGGGGTACTTGGACTCCATTTGGTCTTTACTTACCCAAGTGAACTTGGGATCATGTTTAGATTCCCAACGAACTTTGACAAGCGAAATAAGGCTACGCTTGGTTTCTTTGTCCATATGATCCACGATTTCAACAGGCTTCTCGATAACGCGCATAGACTCATCAACTCGGACTTCGTCGAGGGGTATGTGGAGATTCCCCTCGGCTAAGCATTTCTTGAGATTGGAAACATGAAAAGTTGGATGAACATTGGAGAGTTCTACGGGGAGATCGAGGAGATACGCAACTCTACCAACCCTTTCAACGATCTCAAACAGGCCAACAAAACGAGGAGATAATTTATTCCTTTTGTCAAAACGAACTACCCCTTTCCAAGGAGATACTTTAAGGAGAACTCTATCACCAACGTTGAACTCGAGAGGTTTACGGCGCTTATCGGCGTAGCTCTTTTGACGGCTATGAGTGGCAAGAAGATTTTGACGAACAAGATCGATTCGATCGGAAATTTCTTGAACAAGCTCGGGACTGGTGATTTGCGATTCTCCAACCTCGTTCCAACAAATTGGGGAACGACATTTTTGGCCATAGAGTGCTTGAAAGGGTGTCATGCCAATACTAGTGTGAAAACTATTATTGTAGGAAAACTCTACAAGTGGCAAGTGAGTATCCCAATTTCCACCAAAGTCTAATATGCAAGAGTGAAGCATATCTTTGAGAGTTTGGATCGTTCTCTCAAATTGACCATCGGTTTGCGGGCGATAAGCGGTGCTTAAATCAATACGGGTAACCAAGGCGGTTTGCAACGATTTCCAAAAATGAGAGGTGAACCGACCATCATGATTGGAGATAATTGTCAACGGTGTTCCATGGCGGAAAATGATGTTCTTGACATAGAGTCGGGCTAATTAGCTTACAGAGGACTTTTCACAGAACGGTATGAAGTGAGCTGACTTGGTCAAACGATCAACGAAATCCATGTCTATGTCTTCCCATTTCCAAACGGGGATCAGAGGTTGCTCGATCAAACCAAACGGCTTTTGATGCTCGGCTTTAACCTTAGAGTAAGCGAGGTATTTAGATACATACACCACGATATCTTTCTTCATTCCCGACCACCAAAACTTGGAATGAAGATCGGCATGCATTTTATCCGCACCGGGATGAATAGAGTATCGTGACTTATGAGCTTCATCTAGTATGAACATGCGAAGACCATCACGATCGGGAACCCATAAACGGTCCAAATAATAGAGCAAGCCATTACGTTTGGTTTCAAGTTGGAGTTTGGCGCCACACGACATCTCGTAGTGTAAGTTACCCTCGGTGACGGAAACGTGCTGTGCATCGAAGATGCGGTATTGGTGGTCAGATTGGATGGTGACACAATAGAGCAAGATTGATTTAACATGACTCTTATGACTAAGAGCGTCGACCACGACATTCGCTTTCCCGGGGTGGTAGCGAATATCGCAATCATAATCGCTTAACAATTCGGCCCATCGTCTTTGTCGCATATTGAGATCCTTTTGGTAGAAAATGTGTTGTAAATTTTTATGGTCAGTGAAGACCACACATTTCGTGCCGTAAAGGTAGTGTCTCCAAATTTTTAAGGCAAACACGACCGCACCAAGTTCCAGGCCGTGAGTCTTGTAATTTTTCTCGTGCACCTTGAGTTGACACAAAGCGTAAGCAACGACCTTGTCTCGTTGCATAAGAACGCAACCAAGACCTTGAATAGAAGCGTTAGAAAAGACAACAAAATCTTCGTTGCCCTCGGGAAGAGCAAGGATTGGAGCATTGCAAAGCATTTTCTTAAGAGTTTGAAACGCTTCCTCTTGATCGTAACCCCATTCGTAAACATTCCCTTTGTGGGTTAGTGCGGTAAGGGGTGTAGCAATCTTTGAAAAGTTGCGAATAAAATGACAGTAATAATCCGCTAAACTAAGAAATGAACGAACCTCTGTTGGAGAGGACGGGGTCATCCAATTTTAACGGCCTCGATTTTAGAGGGATCAACGTGAATACCATTATCGTTAATGATGTGGCCCAAGAATTGAACTTGCTTTAGGCAAAATTCACATTTGGAGAACTTGGCGTAAAGTTGTTCCTTTCGTAACAAGTCGAGAATGGCGCACAAATGTTCTTCGTGTTCGGTCTTGGATTTAGAGTATATCAAGATATCGTCGATGAAAACAATCACGTACTTGTCGAGGTAGGGTTTACAAACACGATTCATAAGGTCCATGAAAACGACAGGAGCATTAGTAAACCCAAAAGGCATAACTCGGATCTCTAATGGCCATAACGAGTACGGAAGGCGGTCTTGGGTATGTCATCTTCGTGGACACGGAGTTGTTGATAACCCTAATGGATATCAATCTTAGAGAAACATGCGGCTCCTTGGAGTTGATCGAAGAGATCATCGATACGTGGAAGGGAATAACGGTTCTTGATAGTAAGCTTGTTGAGCTCACGATAATCGATACACATACGAAGAGTACCGTCTTTGTTCTTAAAAAACAAGACGGGTACGCCCCATGGAGACGAACTCGGGCGAATGAAACCCTTGTCCATGAGTTCTTTGATTTGGTTGGAGAGTTCTTGCATTTCGGAAGGTGCAAGACGGTAAGGTGCTTTGGCTACGGGGTTTGCTCCGGGTATGAGATCAATACGGAACTCCACTTGAAGAATGGGAGGGAGTCCGGAAACGTCATCTGGAAAGACTTCGGGGAAGTCGCGAACAATCGGGATGTTGGAAAGTTTCTTTTCTTCATCGGATTTTGTGGTGACGTGGGCTAAGAAGGCGACGTACTTCTTGCGTAAGTAACGTTGGGCTTCGAGGCACGACATGAGGTTTAGCTTTGAGATGGGTCTTTCTCCGAGAACGTTTAAGATCACGCCCCCATTGATAGGCATTCAAATGACTTTCTTGAAACATAAAATTTCGGGATGGTGGAGAGAGAGCCAATCCATACCAATGATAACATCGAAGCTACCCATTTGCATAGGGATAAGGTCGATGGAGAATTTTTGTCCATTGAGAGTAATCGTGCAATTTCAAATGACGGTGTCAATAGTGATCGAACTACCGTTGGCTATCTCTACCGCGAAGGGCTTAGATAATTTACTAGCTGGCACATCAAGTATGTATTCAAAATCAAAGGAAATAAAGCTCCTATCGGCTCCCGAATCAAATAGTACCGAAGCATGGTGCTTATTAACTATGAACGTACTATTCACCACATCATTCGAGTGTCGGGCTTGATGAGCATTGATGGTGAAAGCTTGTCCTTGAGTTCTCGAGGTGCTTGGGTTTTAGAGGTCGAAGCTTGATGTGTTGGATCTTGATAGGCTTGCATGACCATGGGTGGAGCTTGAAGACTTGGAGGAGCCATGAGTTGGTGTACATGGAGTTGGTAAGCTTGCACTTGATAGGCTTGGGAGGTGTAGTAGGGTTGTGGTGCAACATAGGCTTGGTGAACTTGGGCGAGTCGAGTACACACGTTTCGGAGGTGATTTGGGTCCTCGTAATTGTAGCAAGCCCTAACGGGGTTAACGATTGGTGCACGAGGGATGGCTCGGTTGGGTTGGTTTGTCGGTGCGAATCGCGGTGGAGCGGCTTGCACACGAGGTGCTTCTAGACAATATTGAGTGAGGTGGCCGAATTGATGGCAATTGGTGCACACCCGACAAGAGTCTTGGGCTGGGTGGTGGTGTTGGCAAGTGTTGCAATATGGGTGTGGGCCGGTGTAGGGATTCTTGTTTGGAGGGGCTTGTTGGGCTTGTGGTTGGGCTAAGACATAACTTTGGGAGTTGGGTTTTCTTTTGTTGCGGTAGTGGGATGGGCTGTTGTGGTTGTTATTCTTGGAGGATTCAGGCTTAGAAGATTCGGGCTTAGATTCCTTAGTGGGCTCAGGTGTGGGTTTATCATTGGCCTTCCTAGAACTCTTCCTTGTCAAGGTCCCAGCCTTAACTTGGTTCTCGTGAGGGTACCGGCTAGGGTGATGGCATCATGGAGGTTTGAGGGTCACGACTTAGGACAAAATCTTGGATTTGCATAGGCAAACCTGAGATATACTTGTCGATTGGACGTTCAAGGGGAGTGACCATGTGGGGGATAAGAAGGATCAGTTCATGGAAACGATCGTTGTAGATAGTGTCATGACCACTTTCTTGTTTTAAATTCGAAAATTCCTCTTCCAACTTCCGAAGCTCATGTTTCGGGCAAAACTTTTTGAGCATGAGTTTCTTGAGGTCATCCCATGGTAAGGCCATGGCAACCTCGGCACCAAGCGTGCGCTTCTCCCCGTTCCACCAATTGAGGGAATTCTTCTTGAGTACGCTAGAGGCGTGAGTGGTTTTCTTGTCCTCGGTACATTCACAATGGAGGAACACGCTCTCCATTTCTTCGAACCATTGGAGGAGAATAGTAGCACCGTCGATACCGAAGTATTTGGGGGGGGGGGGAGGTTGGCACTCTTGAATTGTTTGAGGGAGCAAGAAATTGGGTTAAGAGTTGTGGATGATGTAGAAGCATTCACAGTTTGCAATTGAGAGATGATCGTTGGGAGGGCTTCCATGATGCCCTTAGCAATGCGGGATGACATGTTGCGGCTAGAGTCGCCGGTGTGACGGTTACTGTTGATGAGGCAGGAAGACATACTACAGGAGAAAATGTGTAAAATTTCGTAAGACTCGGTTAAATGTCGCAAGTATAAATAATTGACGAAATATAGTAATCGTGCATTAAGGTTGGGATTGTGTTTGAGGTTAACCGTTTCATTACTTACGAGACTTGATTATATAACATTTTATCATCTTTAACGTTTTGAGAAAAATAAATATACATAACAACATAACTTGAATTAAAATACATGGGTTCATTTGTCGGTTAGGGCTTCATGAACCACCATGGGTCCTTCCAACAAATGACAAATATCGAACACCAATTAAATAAAATCAGTTGCAAATCATATTTGAGGGGGTGTTGAGGTAGATGGTTGAAGTAGTTCGGGAACCACCCCATTACACATACTTCGTCTATCCGTTCAACAAAACACAATACTGAAAAACCGAGTTTAGCCACGGATCACCGTGAATTCGGTTATAAATTTAAGATGTGATCGTAACATAAACACGTTTGATACAATGAGGGTAGTAGATTCGGGTACGTTTGTTGTGATATGCTTTGGCCTAATAAGTTCCACACCCTTACCGAACACTCCAGGAAGGCAACCAGGTCTCGCGGTTGATTGAGTTTTATGCGCATTGCACTTCCTTAGGCTTGTAAGCCTTGGTGTCAAAGGTTCGGTAAACAAGTGTGTCCCTCTTACAGTTACTACATATCCGTCCCACGAATCATCCTCAAGGAGAGTGGAGTAAAAAGTTGGGATTTCATAAGGAATTTCCCGATTAAAAATCTTCCTAGAGTTTTTAAAAATAGTTTTTGAGAGTGAGGCATAGCCTCGGATTAAGTGTGTGCTTTTGTGAACAATTGTATATGATGAACAATATAAATATGCTAAGCTATGTACAAAAATTTAAACAAGTAGGGTGCACGTATAGGAACACGTATGGGACCCTAAGCATGCTACTAGGTCGTTACGTCTAACCACCTATCTTATAGTCTTTGGCTTTGATAACAATCTGTCACACCCCAACCTACGGCAGAACATGCCTGGGCGCGACTTTGATTGTATCATAGATCAGAAGACACAAAGTAAAATACACGTGTAAATATCTAAATTATTCATTAATATAAAAGCACAAATATTGTCTCAAAAGTATCGTTACAAATAAATAACTCAAATCATAGATAACTTAAAAACAAATGCGTTCTTCATTCATCAAAGCAACCTAAGGTATCATCTAACTTCCAATACTTAATTCATCTAATAAAGCTACTTGCGTCATGCGTGAAAGTATATATTTTTTTCAACATAACGTTGAGCAAGTAAGCCACAGTTTTTGAGTATATATATAATAACAAAATGACAATTCCATGCAATAATCGTAAATTACTACAACTAGTAAACAACAAATAAAAGTTGTCTTTTCAACCGAATCACATTGATAACGGTTTACTCCGACGACGTATGATCATACTATGAGGATGAGGTACCAACCATCATAAATTAAAAACATACTCATATTCGCACGTAACAACTAATCGAGCAATTTCAATTATGCATATATCGGAATTGTAGTGAAACAATAAGTTGATTTTGAACGCATAACGCACCCAAAATTGTAAAGCGGTAAAAAAAGGGGATGTGAATTTACTTACCTTATAGAATAGGATAAACAAGAACATAACGAAATATTAAGATGAAAACAGTCAAGCTCCTCAAGATTCGCCAACAATTATTCCTAGTTATTAAATATGATAAATGATTAAATATAATCATAACGAAATATTAAGATTTATTACGGGTTTTGAGTTTCGATATGGTTGTGTGACATTAAATATAACTAGATACATTTTCGTTAATTTTAAGGGTATTTATTAATGTTATTGTTGTTGTTGTTATCCTTGTTATTATTGATAATAATAATTGTGATAATGCTAATGCTAATGATTAAATAAGTAATAATAATAATAATAATAATAATAATAATAATAATAATAATAATAATAATAATAATAATAATATTATTATTATTATTATAATAATAATAATAATAATAATAAATATTATGTAAGGCCCCGTTACCGGTAGCCCTACTTTAGTGTTGGATTTACTCATAAACACAGCTCATAATATCAGAGTTAATAAAATCATTCGCGGAATATTAAAACATTCAAACCATCATATTACAAAACCATACTTTGTTGTCTTAACGGGCATTCAAATTATTTAAAACATAAAACATTGTCTTTAGAATAACATAACATTTATTGAGATGCCGACTTCTTCAAGTTCATGCCATGTGCTTCCTCTTATGCAAGCTGCCTCAATATACTCACCTGCGTGCATACTAAAAGTCAGCTACGCTGAGTGTGTTCTAGTTAATCATACAACATACAATACATTCACATACTAGCATATGCACCCGGAGGTACATACCTTCATATCTTCTTACACACTTACTTACATACGTACTTTCATTCTTTCTTTCGTACTTACTTACATACTTTCATTCATACGTATACATTTTAAAGAGCATTTCGCCCTATAACCTTCGCCGATATTATTAGGGTCGGTCCCCTATGTTCGCCGATATTATTAGGGTCGGTTCCCTACATTCGCCGATACTATGAAGGTCGGTTCCCTACATTCGTGCTACTATAACATACCTGTCATTTACATACTTTCCTTGACAATATGTGCAATCTCCAAAGAGCGTTCACGTACCATCAACATTTCATACATACATTGTTCATACATCATACATATTCATACATACGTCATTCATACACCATATATATCAATCATACCTTTAACTAACTCTTGACGGCACATGCAATATCTGAAGATCGTTCACGCACCGTCAAGCAATCGTCATACATAAATTGTATAGGGCATACACTTACCACCTAAGGTAAATATATATTGACTATCACATCGAGTAGGAACACAGCCTCAAAAACATAACAAGGAAGTGGGGCTAGAAACTCACCTCAATGCGGTTGCGTTAACCGTTTACGGTTATTCCCTTCTTGAGCTGTGCACGACTAACTGTATAAAAATTATACGTATCAATAAACTATCACTATACATATCGTCTTTCTAGTTTAATTATTACCCTCAACGAACGGGGGTCTGGGGGCAACGCCCCTGGCAGCAGGGTTCTAGGGGCGGCAGCCCCTAGCGGGGTCCAAGGGGCAGAGCCCCTGGCTGGAGTCGATATGCTAGATTCCATATTTGGTTTGATCAATTGAGCGGGAAATGGATGGGTATTGGTGAAACCAATTACGAACAGGGTCGGGTTTCGGGGTTTGGGTCAATCTGGTCGGACCGTTTAGGTTAGGGTTATTTTTAATAAAATATTAGTTAAATTTAATAAATAATAAAGCTATAACGAATTAAATACTCAATAAATTCGACGTTTTTTTATTAAATGATTGACACGAACCCTTAAACAGGTCGGGTAAAGATTTCAAGAAAAAAAAAAGAAAAACCCGAAATGTTACACTCTCACTGCGGAGGTGGGATGTTCACACTCTCGCCAACCGACCGTTCATAAATCGCGGTGGAGATCGATTAGCAGAATGGTCTCACCAACATCTGCTCTTCGAGGTAAACCGTGGATTTAAGTTCTTTACGCCACAAGTTCCCACCCGTAAGTACATTGACGAAATTGATCCTCGTACGGGTTGGAGGAAACTTGCTCTTCGATGAAATGTTTACCGCTGAAGACTTTTCCATAGAGTCTTCTCCTATCTTTCAATCGCTGGTATTACGATAATCATATCGGTGAGGCAGTCATTGTGCCGAGTAAAGGACTAAAGACCAGCTTTATACGAGTTATTGTCCCAATGTGGCTCGTTAACTTATCGGAAACCGACAATGACGTGCTTTTTGAGAACAAGATTTTGATCGAACGTCAAGAAGATTACGATCGAGTTGTGCAATTCCAACGTGTCGTGCGCGCGTGTCATGCGTTCGGGAGTCATAGTTGTCAAGATTGGAAGACGAAGCGGTTCAAGTAATTTAAGACAAAGAGCTCAAGAATAGGGGGTGTTTGTTAGTGCACGTTTTTTTCTTCTCGAGTCTTTATAAATTATCGTTTGTAATTTATTATTATTTTTATGATAAAGGGGTATTTGTGTAAATATAATCCCATTCGTTATATAAGGCTCATTCGATAAGTTTGTTTAACGAATGAGCCCATTCTCTATCTTGTACAGTTCATTCGTTAAGGATGTTTAACGAATGAACTATAATCGTTATTTGTATTTATCCATTCGTTAAGGATGTTTAACGAATGGACCTTAGTTCGTTATGTAATTGATCCATTCGTCATGGAATGTTGTCGAATGGGGTATATCTAATGAGTCATTCTCTATACCAATACATTAACATATGTAATGATAATGAATGGAGGCCATTCGTTAAAGGATGTGTAGCGAATGGCATCCCATCATCTATATAAGGCCTGCTATTGCCTTTTTAATTTAAGTATTGATCAAGGATTATACCGAACCTTTGTCCAAATGTTCTCCCTCATTTACTTGGTTTAATATATATTATTATTCATCAATTACCTAATCTATAAGCATATCATATAACTAGATCTAATATCTAATTTGCATTATATGAATCTGTGTTGATTGGATCTCGTTGTTTATCATTAATTGTGACGGGTTCTAGTGTAAACTTAATAATATAGTTTAAGCGCGAGATGGCTTTAAAATTTGAGATGTAGGATTAGGGAAAGCTAACTTATTATCTCGGAATTGAAGTTTCACAAAGAAAGGATGGCATAAAAATTAAGAAAGAAACATATGCGAAGAAAATTTTAGCTAAAGCAGTAATGGAGAGTTGCAATTACGCTCAAATTCCATTGGATCCAAGTATAAAAGTTTCTAAATTTGAAGATAAAGAATATTTTGATGCTATGAGATATTAAAAGATTGTCGGGTGTCTCCGGTACCTTTTACAAAATCGTCCCGACTTGGCAAATTCGGTCGGAGTTGTAAGCAGGTACATGCAAAGCCCGAAACAATCTCATGCAACTCTTATAAAGCAAATTCTTCGTTATATTCAAGGTACTCTCGGTTTTGGTATTTCTTACACTCGTGGGAAAAACGTGTTAGTTGGTTATAGTGATAGTAGCCATAACATTGACCAAGATGATGGAAGAAACATTACAGGGCATGTATTTTATCTTGGGTCTTCACCAATTACTTGGTATTGTCAGAAGTAAAGCACGATTGCACTCTCATCGTGTGAAGCTGAGTACATGGCGGCAAGTGCAGCCACGTGTCAGGCAGTTTGGCTAAGAGAATTGATAGGTGAGTTATTCGAAAAGGAAATTCAAGCGGTGGTGTTATGTATCGATAATACATCAGCAATAGCACTCGTGATGAATCCAGTTTTCCATGGAAGGACCAAACACATTAAATCTCGGTTTCACTACATTCGGGAATGTGTTGATCGTGAGAAGTAAGTGTCGAGCATGCTAGCGGTGTTAAGCAATGTGTCGATATCTTGACGAAGGCTCTTAGGAGAATCAAATTCAAGGAAATGCGGGAATTACTTGGAGTTGAAGACTTGTCGGTTTCGAGGTTGAAATTCCGGGGGTAATTGTTGGGAATTTCGGTTCAAGCGCGTTACTTGGCGTGCAAGATTAAGTAACAAGATTTAAGAAATGAATAATTAAAAACAATTAAAGGTGCTTAAATTTAAATGTAAGTATAATTTTTATTTCTTTTTATTTAGCAATCCTAAATGTGCTTAAATTTAATTGTTAGTATAATTATTATTTCTTTTTATTTTTCAATCCTAGTTATAGTCTAAACCTGATATGTTATATTATAAATATTCGTGTTTAGGTGTTAGCCAAATTAACGTTCGTGTTCATGTTCAATACCTGGTACCAATTCCATTATTCATATGGTCTATAGAACCCATGCGAATTGTATAATAGTGTGTGATTAGCACGTACGTTATTGATGTGCGTATTTTTTCCCAAATATTTTAATTAAAACTTACTTATTATTAAATTCAATGATAGTAGAATGTTAAAAGCATGCATGTCATTTAATTAATTAACTAGAATGCTAAACTAAATGTAACATATTCATCTTTGCTCGTAAGTGGTAGGACTAAATAGTAAACCAACATAACTTAATAAAAAATTCAAAAAAAAGACAACATAATTATCTTCAATATGTATGATTTGGGTGTTCGATTACAATTTCTATTAGTCGTAAATCAAAAATATACATAAAAATAAGCAGTCAATCAATAATAGATGGAATGAGAATAGTCGACATGTAACATATTCTAATAACATTAGCCTATTATAACTAGAAATATATTAGGTTTAAAAATAAAAATATATTCCGGTTTTTCGGGTTAACCTGAAACCATAAATTAGGTCCGAGAACCAATCCAAATTATTTCGGTTTGAGTTTGGTTTGTGGAGCGCATAAGAAGTTTTGTACATGCAATTCCCATAGCTTGTATTTAAATTTGTCAATTTAAGTTTGCAAAGTTGTATATTCAATGATTGTTATTGACAAATTAGCATGTTTAGAATATGATGAAGTTGAAGGTTGGATTTGATAATTGTTGAAAGGGAATCGGTTCCTCAGACTTCGAATGTGTGCGGTTGGTGTGATATTTTATAAGGTTTTGAGTTTGAATAACATAAGGAGAAAGATTTGTTGCATCGAAATAATCTTTTGGCACATCACTAATCACTTGATACAATTCGTGAAAGAGAAGAATAAAATCGTTATTGTTTTGTTGTTTAGTGACAATTTGAGGATTAATTTGAATAAAAAGTTGATATCGAAATATAAATAATAAACCTTTAGTAGGTAAACGAATGTGTTAGGAAACTTTGGAATCGTATGAAAAATACATTATTCGTATTTAGAATTGTCTGGCATATAGGATAACAGACAAGAAGTATTGTGTAATACCCCGGTTTTAAGCGGAATACGTCTGGGTGTAACGTACAGATCACTCATAGCTCGTAACACTATTAGAGCCGCAATAATTATATTTATTTCATTTCATAACGTAACAGGTACACAAATATTCATAATTAAAAATAAAAGAAACATTTCATTGAAACAATAAATAAATGTTTTATTCAAATAACCTAAGGTATAATAATGATCTCCATCCTTAGTATGCCATCGATTCAACCCTGTAGCACGTTGAAATAATATATTTTTCAACAATTAAGTTGGTGAGTGTTCATAAGTTTTTGCGTATACATATATATAAAAGGCACGATTCAACTTACGTAATACAATAAATATCCAAGCGTAAAGTAAATGAAATCAATTAATGTCGTCCTATTGTTCCTTTAGCCGAGGCCGTAGTAATAGAGGAAATGAGAACCACCTTACAAACAACCGAAGTCGTAACGTTAGATGGCATAGGTGCGTCCCGTCGGACCCTCCCACTATGTGTATGTGTTTGCGTAACTTCCATCATAAAAAGTGTAATTAAAACTCACATGACTAACGAGATAAAACTTGTGACATGCTACACCCCAAAAATATTAAAAGCGTTAAAAACGGGGTTAGGAAGAACTCACATGGAATGAGGAATACGTTGACGAGGAGATGGTTATAATTAGAGCAACTAGTCGGTTCCACGGGAAGTCCCAAAAATTTTTCCTAGTTATAGGTTATAAACAGCATAAATAACTAAAGCGAAAAGAACGAACTAAACGTGAATACAAAACAAAAGTAAGTTTATAATAGATTTGGGGATCGTTAGTTTGTTACGTATATTTAAAACGGGTTTTCATAAAAAGTGTAATTAAAACTTTTATTAGTTTAGTTATTCTTATAAATCGTATTGGAATATTAAACGAAAACTATAATTTTAACCATTTAAAATATAAATTCCGAATTATATATATATATACATATATATATATATATATATATGGATCTTGCGAGAAGTGATATTGCTACGAGAAGTGCGAGAAGTGAAGTGTAACATCCGGCCCCTCGCACCACCAATATTGTCCGCTCTGCCCACGAAGAGCTCACGGATTTGTTTTTGGTTGCCCAGATGGAGACTTCCCAGGAGGTCACCCATCCTAGTACTACTTTCACTTAAGCACGCTTAACCGTGGAGTTTTCATGTGCTCCACAGCCAACTAAGCCCAAAATGCGTTGGTGATTGAAGATGCAGGACATTTACTTATGAGCCAAGGATCTCTCTTGTCCACGGCCGATGTGGGATTTTCCTAAGAGTGGGACGATGTTGTGTTTGCCAAGGGTGTTACATGAAGCTTTAACTCCTTTAATCCCTAATTTCACTCTCTTTCTTATCATGCTACCTACTTGTATGTAGGTTGTTTGTATTTATGTCTTAGCTACACACATTCAAACCTGCCTACACACATATACATGCATACCTACACACATTCAAACCTACCTACACACATACAAACGTACCGAGTCACATTCAAACCTACATACCTACACACATACAAATATACATACACATATACAAAAATACGTACCTACACACGTACATACGCACCTACACAATAAGAAAGGCAGTGAAATTAGGGATTAATAGAGTTACACATTCACTTCTCGCACTTCTCGCTGTAAAAAAACTTCTGAAATGATCCAATACCTATATATATATATATACATACATACATACATATATATACATATGTATATATATGTATATATATACGAAAACGTTGAATAAACTCTATTTTAAAGGTTCAAAGGGGTTCGATTTGGTTAAAAGAGTGTGAGACAATATTAGTTTTAATATAATATAGGATTTATTAAAGAAAAAAATAAAAGCAAAAAAAATTAATAAAAACCGGGCCTGAGGGATTCGAACCTGCGCTCCAGGCTAGTTCAGGGTTGTAACAACACATGCACTGGCCATCTGAGCCAGTATCTAACCTGCTTAGAACACAAGGAAAGATATATATATATATATATATATATATATAGTGAGAGGATCATGAGAGAACTCTATTTATGGAGAGAACTAAAGAACTAATAATGAAGTATTTTTATTTTAATTAAAAAAATATTTTTAATTTTTTTTTCTTTCATCTTTCTTATATGTTGTTATTCTTCACCACAAAAAAAATAAAACTAAAAAAATAAAAAATACACTGACTTTTTTTATAATGTATATGTGCAATAGTGTGCATTTTGATATTTGAAATAATGTTGAATAGCATATATATAGTTGTTTGTATTGTTTATTTGCAATAGTGTTATATTACATACAAAAATTAAAAAAATCGATATAGTGCATATGTGCATTAGTGTTGTATTACATATATGCGATAATGTGTTTTGCATACAATTATTAGTGTCGTATTTGCATATATTCAATTGTGTGTATTGGATAATGCAGTTGTGTTGTATTATATGCAATAAAACACTATTGTATATATGCAATAGGCATTAGTGCACATATGCACTACAGTACTAAACCGACAAGTTTTTTTTTTTTAGTATCAATATCATCTTATTAGAATGAGGAAAGAAAAAAAATCACAAAATATTTTTTTTTAAATAGTTAAAAATAATTTTTTACTAGTTCTCTCTTTAAGAGGAGTTCTCTCTAGATCCCATCCCTATATATATATATATATATATATATATATATATATATATATATATATATATCACAAAATATTTTTTTTTAAATAGTTAAAAATAATTTTTTACTAGTTCTCTCTTTAAGAGGAGTTCTCTCTAGATCCCATCCCTATATATATATATATATATATATATATATATATATGTAATAGTTAGGTTATCCCCAAATCCACAATGAACACTATTTTGCTTAATGCGTTTAATTCGTTAGAGTTAATAAAAATTGATTTAGGGCTCTTGTTAAGCACGAAAATCCGATCTATATGCATGTAACAACTACCTAGTTCGTGTATGAATTGAAAGGGAACGACGAGTTAGGGTTTATGGCTTGAACTCGAACTTAAAAACGATTCTGGACAACTTTTAAGATGCATTGTCTTAGGGGTTATGTTCGGGATTGTATGGAGGCGGTGTACGCTCGTTTAATTGCATTTTGGTTGAATATATATAGGGTTACAAGATCAAATCAGCCGCGACCAGAGAGTTAATGAAAATGATATGATTCGATACAAATTAGCTATTAATTACGCGTTATACTATAAGAAGATGGAGCGTGCAATGTTAAGGATCAGACTAATCACTCAAATCTCGTGATTTATGGGTCATAAGGATAAAATAACTGGGGGGGGCTGTCAATGGTGACGGGAAAGGAAGAGGGAAAGAGAGAGTTTGAATAATATTTGCAAACAAGTCCTTGATCTTAGGTTTGGTGGTCAAAATTTGTAAAACTAAAGGTATGGGTTAAATTGCACATATTGTATACTTTAAACGATTATAACTATTTTACTATGAGTCACGCGTAAATAAAACAATAATGATAAAGCTCAATAACATAATTAATAATGGGATGTTTTTATTAAATAGAAAGATCCGATTACAAACGGGTCAATAAACGGACACAAACACGACACCGAACTTGGCGATTGTCATATCATTCCCAACTTTTAAGAAATTTCGTCCCGAAATTAGGAATTAACATCCGTAGTAAAAAGATGCGGATACTTAGACTTCATTTGGTCTTCACGCTTCGAATTGACTTTCGCACCGCGCTTAGTTTCCCAACGAATCTAGACCAAAGGGATCTGGCTACGTTTGGTTTCCATCCATTCGATCCATTATTTCCACCAGTCTCTCAACAAAATGTCTTATCGATACGTACCTCGTTGAGAGGGATACGAAGATTCTCATCAGCTAGACACTTTCGAAGGTTCAAAACATGAAACACAGGATGGATGCCTTGAAGCTCTTGCGGGAGCTCGAGGCGATAATCAACATCTCCGATTCGCTCAAGGATTTTGAACGGACCAACAAAACGGGGGGCTAGTTTACCCTTCATACCGAAACAGACTGCTCCTTTCCAATGTGAAACCTTAAGGAGGACAAGGTCGCCGAGTTCGAATTCCAAGGGTCGTCGTCGCTTATCAGCGTAAGACTTTTCGCAACTTCTAGAAGTAAGCAGATTTTTAAGAATTTGAGCTATTTTGTCGGTGGTATCTTGTACCATTTCAGGTCCAGTGAGTTGAGTCTTACCGATCTCATTCCAACAAATAATGAATCCCAATTACCAATTACCACCAAAATCAACCAACGGAAGATGAGTATCCCAATTACCACCAAAATCAAGCACACAAGTTCTTAGCATGTCCTCAAGGGTTTGAATGGTTCTTTCAGGCTGACCATCCGTTTGAGGATGATAAGTGGTGCTAAGATCTAGACGGGTTCCCAAAGCGGTTTGAAGCGAATTCCAAAAATGAGACAGGAAATGACCATCACTTTCAGATATAATACTCAAAGGTATACTATGGCGACAAACAATCTTGTTGACATAGATTTGAACGAGCTGATCGATCGAAAGTTTTTCCCGAATGGGAATGAAGTGGGCTGATTTGGTTAATCGATTGACGATTACCCAAATACTTTCATGTAGCCTCTTGGTGGTTGGAAGTTTTGTGACAAAGTCCATCGTAATGTTCTTCTACTTCCAAACTGGAATAAAAGGTTGCATGAACAAACCAACAGGTTTTTTTATGCTCGGCTTTTACCTTAGAACATGTTAAACATTTTCTGACATAGGTAGCAATATCTTTCTTCATGCTGGGCCACCAAAAAGTCGTTCGAAGGTCGAAATACATTTTATCTGCACCAGGGTGGATGGAATACCGTGACTTGTGAGCTTCGTCTATTATAAATGTGCGAAGATTGTCGTGATATGGGACCCAAAGGCGGTTGAGAAAATAGATCAAACCATCACGCTTGGTTTCGATTTGGAGTTTAGCACCACACGACTTCTCTTTGTAAATATTGCCTTCGGTGATGGAGATGTGTTGGGCGTCAAAGATACGTAGCTGAAGATCGGTTTGGATAACAATGCTTAGAAGAAGAATGCTTTTGACATGGGTTTTGCGACAACGGGCATCAGCTACTACGTTTGCTTTACTGGGATTGTAACGTATTTCGCAATCGTAGTCACTAAGAAGTTCGGCCCATCGTCGTTGCCTCATGTTTAAATCTTTTTGGTCAAAATTATATGTTGGAGGCTCTTGTGGTTGGTGAATACCTCACATTTCAATCCATACAAACAGTGTCTCCAATTTTCTACGCTAATCAACATCATCGAGCTCAAGGTCGTGTGTCGTATAATTCTTTTCATGAAACTTATGATGTGGTGACGCATATGCGATGACCTTGCCTCGTTGCATGAGAACGCAACCGAGACCTTGATTCGAGGCATCACAATAGACAACAAAATCCTCATTTCCTTAGGGAAGGGTTAGGATAGCATGGTCGCAAAGCATACGCTTCAAGGTTTAAAAAGCTTCATCTTTCTAATCCCCCCACTCATAAGGTTTACCCTTATGAGTTAAGGCGGTGAGGGGTAAAGCGATCTTGGAAAAGTTCAAAATGAAACGGCGGTAATAACCAGCGTGACCAAGAAACTATTGAACTTCCGTAGGTGAAGTCATGGTATTCCAATATTTAACGGTTTTGATTTTAACCGGATCAACATGAATACCTTTTTCTTTAACGATATGGCCAAGGAATTGGACTTCGTTTAACCAAAACTCACATTTGGAAAACTTAGCAAAAAGTTGTTCTTTCTTTAACAACAAGAGGATGATATGCAAATGCTTATAATGCTCAACTTTAGATTTCGAGTAAATGATAATGTCGTCGATAAATACGATCACGAACTTATCAAGGTAAGGCTTGCATACGCGATCCATGAGGTCCATAAACACCGCATGTGCATTGGTTAGGCCGAAAGGATTAACCATAAATTCGTAATGACCGTAACGAGTTCGAAAAGTGATTTCGGTTATATCATCCTCATGAACGCGCAATTGGTGATAACCCGAATGAAGATCGATTTTTTAAAAGCAAGATGTGCCTTGAGGTTGATCAAAAAGCTCGTCAATTCTAGGCAAAGGGTAACGGTTCTTAATCGTGAGTTTAATGAGTTCCCGATAATCGATACACATTCGAAAGGAACCATCCTTCTTTTTCACGAAAAGAACAGGTGCACCCCAAGGCGATGAACTTGGTCGGATGAAACCTTTGCTAGAGAGTTCTTGGAGTTGAATCGCTAGCTCTTTCATTTCCGAAGGTGCGAGATGATAAGGAGCTTTGGCGACGGGATTCTCACCAGGCACAAGATCAATACGAAACTCCACTTCGCGAGTAGGAGGTAAACCAGAAACGTCGTTAGGGAAAACTTCGGGAAAATCACGAACTACCGGAATGTCTTTTATTGTCTTCTTTTATTGTTTCTTTTCCACGACATTGGCAAGGAAAGCCACGTACTTGTTACGTAAGTATTTTTGGGCTTGAGTACACGACACAAGCTTGAGCCCCTTGGAAGGATTTTCGCCGAAAATACACAAAATCAGAACGTCGCCTAGGGGGATACAAATATACTTCTCAAAGCACACGATTTCGGCACGGTGTTGAGCTAACCAATCCATGCCTACTATGATATCAAAACTTCTGAGTTGCATAGGAATAAGATCAATAAAAAAATTATAATCGTTGAGATTCAGAGTACAACCACGAATAACCGAGTCAATCAAGATATTTTACCATTCGTGACTTCAACCGTAAAGGACCTTTCGAGTTTAGAACAAGACGATGAAAGCATAGTCTTAAAATCAAAAGACACAAAATTCATATCGGCACCGGTATCGAATAAAATGGATGCATAAACGTTATTAACCAAGAATATACAGTTCACCACATCATTGTTATGTTGATCTTGATTTGCATTGATCACGAATGCCCTCCTGCGAGCATTGGGGAAGGCTGGTTTAGCTTGAAAACTCGAGGCTTGATTGGCTTGAACCGGTTGAACAACTTGGTTGGCCATAAGTTGCGGAACTGGTTGAAAAGCCTGAACTTGATAGGATTGAGTCGGGTACACAGGCGGAGCAGCCATTTGGACTTGATATGCGAGTCGGGGACACGCGTTGCGGAAATGACTAGGAACTCCACAATTGAAACACGCTCGAGGGGTGGGGTAAGCTTGAGCAGTGGTTGAGCTTGAGTTAAAACACGGTTTTGGTTGAAAGTGTGGGGGTACGAGGTGGTTTGGTGAGGGTTGGTTGGGTACGCATGAGTTCGAAACATGCGCCTAGTAGGTGTCCGAAACAGACACAATGGGTGCATTGTCGGCAAGGGATGCCGAGTTGATGGTGTCGTTGGCAAATTTGGCAAAATGGGGTAAGGATTCTTTGGGGGTGGAGCTTGAAGGTTTTGGGTTTGTTGGTATTGAGGTTGAAGTGGGATTTGTTGGGTAAAGGCAGAGTTTTGCTTTCGTTTCTTGGAATAGTTGTTGTTATTGCGGTTTTGTTTGGGTGTGGCTTCGGCCTTTACCTCTTTGGAAGGTTCGGCCTAAGTTTTTCTCAACAGTCTTCTTGCTGCTATTGAGAGTTGCAGAAAGGACAACACCTCGCGAAGAGTTTTGGAGGCATTGCTTTGGATCGAGTCTTGGATTTTTCTTGGCAAACCCCAAACATACTTGCTAATCCCACAAGGAAGAGGAGTAACAAGCTGTGGCACCAAGACGCTAAACTCGTTGAAGCGAGCGGTTTAAGTAACATTATCGCCATCCTCTTGCTTGAAAATCCAAAATTCCACCTCAATATTCATGAGTTCATTGGATGGACAGAACTCGGCGGTCATGATTTCCTTAAGCTCCTCTCATGGCAAGGCCATGGCTACATCAGCACCACAAGTGGATTTTTCTTGCACCCACCAAGTTAGGGCTCTTTTTTCCTAAGACACTTGAAGCAAAGCGTGTCTTCTTGTCCTCGGGACATTCGATATGGAGGAAAGTACTCTCCATACTTTGGTATCATTCCAGTAGGGAAGTGGCACCTTCAGACCCATCAAACATAAGAGGATTCGTATCGGTGAAGGTCTTATAACTACAAGAGTTGGAATTCGAACCCGAAGTGGCTGAGTTCGAATTGGAAGCAATGGTTTGGCGTATTTGAGCCACCATTTCCAGGAGCACAGCATCCAGTTGCTTAGTGATCTAGGCTGTCATCATGCAGTTGGAGTTTCTTGCGTGGCGACGAGGGAAACGAGCAGACATGCTGAACAGATAATACTACGTGCAGGAGTTATCGAGTGAAGATTTCGAGGAGTGGAATACTTAAACCATTTGAATAAATAAGAAAACATTTTTTTTTTATAATACTAAAATCACATGGAAATTGTATTGAAGTTAGGGTATTCATTTACCACCATGACTTATATGCAATTTAAGAGCAGGAGTACAACCATTCTCTATTCACAAAGAAAATGGCCACGTGTGACAACTTAAAGTTATGGTTCATATGTCGTTAGGTGTGGTATGATTTGGCCTAATAAGTTCCAAAACCTTTTCGAACCCTCCATGTAAGCAACCGGGTCCCGCGTCTGATTGGGATTTATGCGCATTGCTTATCCTTATGTGTAAAAACCTTGGTTTCAAGGGTTCGAAAAACAAGTGTGTCACACTTCCAGTTACGACATACCCGTCACATAGAACCATCTTTAAGAGGATTGAAAATCGTTTTTTTTTTAAATCGTAAAGCAATAACAAAAAAAAAGAAAAAATAAATGAATAAAAATAAAATAAATTTTTTAGGGATAAACCTTGGAGTTTGTGTGTGAATATGTGTACAGATGACGCTATAAAACATAATAAATTTGAACGCATGAATGAACTTTTAATAAAACTGTGGGCACATAGCACATAGGGTATACATGCAAATTTGGGGCCCTAAAATAAACTATAACTATACTAGGCCGACAACCTATCTTATAGTTACGAATATGATACCAATCTGTAACACCCCGGATTTAAGCGAAATACGTTACAGATCACTCATAGCTCGTAACACTATTAGGGCGGCAATAATTATATTTATTTCATTTCATAATGTAACAGGTACACAAATATCATTAAAGAAAATATATAAAACCAAAAAAATTAATAAAACTGGGCCTAGGGGATTCGAACCCGCCCCACAGGCCGGTTCAGGCTTTTTAATAACACATGCACTGGCCATCTGAGCCAGTGTCTAACCTACTTAGAACACAAGGAAAAATATATATCTATCAGTTAGGTTATCCCCAAATACACAATGAACCCTTATTTTCTTAATTCGTTTAATTCGTTAGAGTTAATAAAAATTGATTTAGGGCTCTTGTTAAGCATGAAAATCCAATCCAAATGCATGTAACAATTACCTGGTTCTTGTTAGAATTGAAAGGGAACGAAGAGTTAGGGTTTATGGCTTGAACGCGAACTCAAAAACGATTCCGGACAGCTTTTAAGATGCAATTGTCTTAGGGGTTATGTTCAGGATTGTAAGGAGGTGGTGTACGCTCGTTTAATTGCATTTTGGTTGATTATAGATAGGGTTACAAGATCAAATCATCCACGGACAGAGAGTTAATGAAATTGATATGATTCGATACAAATTAGCTGTCAGTTACACGTTATACTATAATAAGATGGAGCATGAAATGTTAAGGATCAAACTAATCACTCAAATCCCATGATTAACGGGTCATAAGGATCAAAATAACTGAAGAGGGGAGGGGGGCGCTGATATGGTCTAAAATATACTAATATTATATTAATAGTCTCTACACTTTTGAGTTGTTTTAAGTTAGTTTTTATTTAATAATACTCTTAAGTGGCTCATATTAAGTTTTTATTGGTTTTAAGAGACAACGAGCTATAATGCAATAATTTTACTAAACTTGAGACAAATGAGTGAGTATTCGAATATATTTTAATATTGGCTCACTTTTAATGCAAGTTGAATGAAAAGAATTATAGAACAAAATGTTCGTTTGTTATTGTGTGAAATCAGCTTGACACAAATGATGGATTATTACTTGGGTCCCATACAAATAATTCACACAAGTCTAGATAAAAAGAAAAAGGAATTTTATAGCTTTTGTATCATAATAATTTGACTTGTGATAAAAATAAAAAAAAAATTACTCAAATTGGGTTGAGCTATTGGGTCTGAAACAAGATTTTTCACACATATGGGCCGTCAATTTGAGGAAGTAGTGGTCAAAGTGTTGTTACTTCCGAAAAGTTGGTCCGAAAAGCGAAAGAGAATAGGAAAGTTATGTAATGAAAAATGCCAAAGAAGCATTCTCAACAATAGAAAAAGAGGCCAAAGTGTAAATACTAGACGGGACTGAGAGTTTACGTGTTACCAAGGGGATACTGACTCTGAGGATACACTATTAGGGATCAAGGTTTTAGTCGATAAATATTTTCTTAGGGAATATATAGGACAAAGTCCAATCATATTTAGGACATGCTCGTATGGCCTCACTTGACCTATCATCCATATTTCCATAAAGTGTATTTTCTTCTTACCATTAAAGGGTTTTTAGCTTGTACTGATAGGTAGAGCCAGACTGTTTCAACCCAGTTTTAATTGTCTTGATTATGCTTGAGATGGGGTAAGCAGATCGGTAAATCTTTAGGTGTGAGACCCTTAGGTTTATTGATATAAGTTGAACTTAATTGCTAAATATGATTGGGGGCTTAATTGGCTAGTGGCTGGGTTTAAGTTGATAACAATATCGGCAATCGCAGTTTTTGCGTTTATCAGTGATTAAAAGATAACCTATATGTTTTAAAGATCAGTTTCGAATTTTGATTCCATTGAAAAATTCTTTTTCAGGGACGAAAAAGATTTAAGTGTGGGGATATTTGATATGGTCTAAAATATACTAATATTATATTACTAGTCTCTACACTTTTGAGTTGTTTTAAGTTAGTTTTAATTTAATAATACTCTTAAGTGGCTCATATTTAGTTTTTATGGGTTTTAAGAGACAACGAGATATAATACAATAACTTTACTAAACTTGAGACAAATGAGTGAATATTCGAATATATTTTAATATTGGCTCACTTTTAATGCAGGTTGAATGAAAAGAATTATATTACAAAATGTCTGTTTGTTATTGTGTGACATCAGCTTGACACAAATGATGGATTATTACTTGGGTCCCACACAAATCATTCACACAAGTCCAGATAAAAAAGAAAAGGAATTGTATAGCTTTTGCATCATAATAATTTGACTTGTGATGTAACATCCTACTTTTTGTTATAATAATAAAATAAATTTCGTTTACTTCATAGTGGGTCGTTATCGGTGTAGATGAATAGAATATGAGTTGGGCTAGTGTTGGGTGAATGGATATGGGTTATGTACTTGGGTTATGAGAAGAAAGAAGGAAAGACCATGGGCTTAAGCCCATGATCCCTAAATATATAAACCATAATCACCATTAATTCCCTCATTTTACACATATTCCATACACCACCAAAACACACACTTAAGCTCTCTCTCTAATCTCTCCCTCTTGCCGAAACATAGAAGAAGAACCGATCCCGGCCCAAGGTATAATAGTATTTTGTTGTATGAGCTTAAATCTGTTAGTTATGGTCACGAAACGACGAGCCGACACTGTTAAACCGTTTAAGTCGCGAGACCCGGGTGGAATCGGGTATAAACCGAACCTAAGATGAGCTTAGGGATCACCCTAGCTCAGATCTGGGTTGAACGGGACGAAAAACGATGAAAAACGGTGAAAATACGTTTTTCCGGTGAGTTTTACGGTATTCCGGCAATAGCGGCGCCGGAAAAACATATACGAGGATTTCAGGGAATGTTCTGACATTCCCTGACCTAACCCTAGTTCGCTATGGAAACCTAACGAATTATAAGGTGATTCGTTAGTTGATTCGTATAAGGGGGTATAACGAACTAGCTCTAGTTCGTGTCTGATTCGTTAAGGGAAAGAGTAACGAATTACCCTTGATTCGTGATAGTTAGTTCGTTAAATAAAATAACGAATTAGAAAGTCCAATTCGCTACTTGGACCGGTTCCCTATATGGACTGATTCGTTAAGGATTCCAGTTCGTTAAAGGGTTCAATTCGTTTTAGGAACCAGTTCGCTAAGATAAGCCAATTTGTTATGAACCAGTAACGAATTAGAAGTTTAACGGAATGGCAATAACAGTCCCTGGACTTAGAAAAGAATGATTTAATTACAAAGAAGCCCTTGGACTTTAAGTAGCAAATTATTTAATGATTTAAAATCCTAATGAAAAATGTGTTAAGACAGTTAATGAAAATAAAATTTCCAAGTAGCAAATTTTTCCAGCTTAACCCCAGCCAGGGGCTCTGCCCCTTGGACCCCTCTAGGGGCTGCCGCCCCTAGAACCCCGCTGCCAGGGGCGCTGCCCCCGGACCCCTGTTCGTTGAGGGTAATAATTAAACTAGAAAGACGATATGTGTAGTGATAGTTTATTGATACGTATAATTATTATACAGTTAGTCGTGCACAACTCAAGAAGGGAATAACCGTAAACGGTGAACACAAACGCATTGAGGTGAGTTTCTAGCCCCACTTCCTTGTTATGTTTTCGGGGCTGTGTGCATACTCGATGTGATAGTCAATACACTTACCTTAGGTGGTAAGTGTATGCCTTGTATGATTTATGTATGACGATTGCTTGACGGTGCGTGAACGATCTTTGGATATTGCATGTGCCGTCAAGTGTAGTTAAAAGTATGATTGATATGTATGATGTATGAATGACGTATGTATGAATATGTATGATGTATGAACAATGTATGTATGAAATGTTGATGGTACGTGAACGCTCTTCGAAGATTGCACATATTATCAAGGAAAGTATGTAAATGACAGGTATGTTATAGTAGCACGAATATAGGGAACCGACCCTAATAATGTCGGTGAATGAAGGAAACTGACCCTAATAGTATCAGAGAATATAGGGAACCGACCCTAATAATATCGGCGAAGGTTATAGGGCGGAATGCTCTTTAAAACGTATATGTGTGAATGAAAGTATGTAAGTAAGTACGAAAGAAAGAATGAAAGTACGTATGTAAGTAAGTGTGTAAGAAGATATAAAGGTATGTACCTCCGGGTGCATATGCTAGTATGTGAATGTATTGTATGTCGTCTGATTAACTAGAACTCAGTCAGCGTAGCTGACATTTAGTATGCACGCAGGTGAGTAGAATAAGGCAACTTGCTTGAGGGGAAGCATATGGCATGGATTTGAAGACACTGGCATCTCAATGAAGTGTTATGTTATGATGTTTTAAAAGACAACGTTTTATGTTTAAATAATTTGAATGCCCACTAAGACAAGAAAGGATGGTTATGTAATTTAATGGTTTGAACGTTTCAATATTCCGCGAATGTTTTTATTAACTCTGATATGAACTTCGTTTATGAGTAAATCCAACGTTAAACTGAGGCACCAGTAACGGGGCCTTACATGTGATAATAATAAAAAAACAATTACTCGAATTGGGTTGAGATATTGGGTCTGAAACGAGATTTTTCACACATGTGGGCCGTCAATTTGAGGAAGTAGTGGTCAAAGTATTGTTACTTTCTAAAAAGGAAAAATAGGGCATAAACTAAATAGGGACACAAGTCAGGGGGTTTGAACCCTACTGTGGTGGACGACAGAAGTCAAGAGAGGAGGCACACCCTGTTTGGTGCGAGAAAAGAAATCAAGAAAGCTAGCAGCCTAGCTGCTCAAAAGTCACGGCATATTAGAAAGAAAATAAGAAGCAGGCAGGAGAATTAGTTTAAGCTACCAGGCTAGTAGCTCAATCATATTTATTTCTTTTTCGATGAACCGTGATCTATATTTTATTTTGGTTTCAATGATTATTATGATTGGCTAAATTATTATACAGCCTGGGTTTAGATGAATACTTTTTAGACTTGTTTTACTTTTGGTTTTGGATTATTATTGATTAGTTCATGTTTTGGTAAAGTTTTTATTGTATTTGGTTGTGATGCATATGTGTATTTGGTATTAATTTATTACAACTAATTGTTCTTTATGTGTCTTTGTGAACGTCTTTCATTTATGGATGCGTATTAGGTTACATACTGTGTGTTTGTAACTAGTTTATGGTTTATTGTCGACTTATTCCATAGGAACGGTAATTGAGAGTTTAGAGATACCTTATATTCTGTTACTTAAGAGACCGGGAGGTAAGTAAGTGTCGTCTGTTTTGGTCTTTTGCGGGTTTGGGTAGTAATTTCACGGGAGTGAGTTACCCTAGATTCCCTTAGATTCTTACTAATCCGAGTTATAACCGAATACAATAGAATACCCCTTTACGCCTTAGGGTGTTTTGTGATTAGAGAGACCGGGAGGTAATTTATTCTTTGGGTAGCTTAGCATAGTTAGGTAAGGTGAGACCAGAAGGTGAACCGAACCATTAAATCGTTGAGCTTTACATGATATTTAGGGTTCTTAGGTATGTAATCTAGCATACTTTATTTATTTCTTAAGTTTCATATTTTTAGAATCCGGTTACCGATCATAAATCCAATTCCGAGATTTTATGAGTTAACTAGTAGGATTCCTTGCCTAGGTAGTTGTTTCCCCTATTTGAGTTCTAGTTCTATTACTTTGAGTCTAGTTTTAATGTCAGTTTTAGTTTAAGTATTATTTAGTTTATATTTATTACTTAAAAAACACAAAAATCAATTAAATCTATTTATTTAAGTTATTAGCCAAAGTCTACTTTAGGTGTCGTTATGTCTTGTGGGTTCGATATCGGACTTCATTAGGCTTTACTATGGTCGATAGGTACACTTGCCTGTCTAGTGGTGTAGCATTATGGGAGTCTAGGTTTATAAATTTAAAACTAGAGTGTCTAGGTTATGTTAATATTTTTATATACCGCTTTTGTACATTAAGTTTTTGGCGCCGTTGCTGGGGATACTTAGGCGATAGCAAAACTAGCGTTGATTGAACTTAATTGAGTAATTGGTCTTTTGTGTCATGAGTTGTGGTGTGTCTTGTGAGTCTGTGTCTTAGATTTAGTGTGTCTAGTCGTCTTTAGGATAATTTAGTTTGTGGTTTATTTTATTGAGTCTAGTTAGTATGTTTAATAGATCGAGTCAGTTTAGGAGTATTTTATAACGAAGATGTTGGAAGGAGATGATGTTGAAAAGAGTCTAACAAGAGGAACGTAAAAGACTCCAAAAGATTAAGGCAATAGAAGCCAGGCTTGATAAGTTGATCGAAAGAGAAACAATTCGTAAAATAGAGGAACTCGAAGCCAGGCTTGATAAGTTGATAGGATTAGAAAGACTCCGCAAGATAGAGGAATTTGAAGCTAGGTTAGACGAGATAAATGCTAAATATCAAATTGAGAGTTTTTTTTACCAGGTGCACGAAGCCGTCTATGAAATGGATGAAGACTTTTGGAGTAATGATTATGAGGGCGTGATAGAATAGAAGGAGTTGGAGCTACCTGATTACACGAATCCGAGTGAAGATGTCGTTGTGGAGCCACTTGACTAGATGGAAGATGACAAAGAGGAAGAGCATGCACCATCTTGGGAGGATGAGTTTGGTGATGAGTTAGTGGGTTTTCCAGTTTTTGAAGAACATGAAGAATTTGACTTTGTTGGCAATCTTATCTATTTAGAAACACTAATCACGTAGAAGCCAACAATGGAGATCAAAACATCACCAGAAGAAGAAATAGAAGAGGAAGTGGCAAAGGAGGATGATCAGAATATGGTTGTAGTTGAGTCACCAAATCATGTGAAGGTTAGCAAGTCTGTGGAGGAACTAGATAGTGGATCGCCACCGAAATCGACAAAGCCACAGAAGAGGATGCAAAAAAAGCTTGGATCAACACATTTTGAGGGTTCTAAAATGGTACATTAAGAGTTCTAGAACAACACCGAAATGTAAGAATAACCATTTTCTTCATTATATGTCACGTATTAGGTTTGGTCCAGGTAAGTTTAAGTATTGGTTGTCCGATCCGTTTGAATATTTTAAAATGCTTTTAAGTTTCACTATGTGCTATTTGTTTAAATATGTTGGAAGGGTGGAACAAAACGGGTTAGACCGGGGTTAGATAAAAGAAAAGCCTCCTGATTGAGATTTCAGGAGGGAGTCTGGATGAAGACTCTTCTGTATACTTAGCGCTTCCCGGGAGGCAACCCGGTAGTATGTTTTTGCTTTTATTTTTTATTTTTATTTTTGGGGTTTCTTGCTTTCGTTTGCTGGCCGCGTGTTTTTTGTTTTTCTTTCAGGTTGCTCCGGGATTGCTTGTGGAGGGTTGATGATACATGGTTTGATTCAAGTGTGGGGAGGCTATTTGCTTATTGATTGACGTTTTCGTTCGTAAGTGACAGATTGGTAGAGAGCATTGGAGTATGAGACTTTCGTTTGAATTGGAGGGCACAGAACACTTTACTTATCGGCATATTCACCAGGGGAGTCTGTTTCACTTTACATATTTTGAATGTTTGCTTTATATTTTTGTCTTTTTCCTGTCTCATTGAGGGCAATGTGACATTTAAGTGTGAGGATGGGAAACTGACGATTTCATTAAAAAAAATCTAAAATTTTAATATAAAAAAAAAGTTAAAATATTATTTGAAAAATGTCCCGAATTTTTATTGAAAATTTTTGAAAATATTGGAAAATGATAGAAAAATTTGAGATTGGTTTTTTAAAAATACTATTATAAATGAGATCAAATAAAGATAACACACTTAACTTGGGATGTGTCGGGTGGCCCAACTAGCTTTGAAATGGTTCCCTTGATTATTATTAATAAACATAATAATCATAAACCTTGTGGGTTCTCATATTAAGGGGGGATAGTGAAGCTGAAAATTCAATAAGGCATAGTAAGTATTACCGTAATCTGACTACCTTGATGTGGTGAGAATTAAATACACTTAAACTAGCACACCACTCTGTTTTATGAAAGTAAATAACGAGTGGTGGCGCCCGCCATGTCCATTTTTATTTACGAGCTTTAGTCATTAGTTATATTTTTAGGATAAAGATGCCTAAGAGCACCAAAAAAAAAAAAAAAGAAAAGAAAAAAGTATGTTTTGAAAGTGTATTCCGAAGAAGCATTCTAAAAAATAGAAAAAAGAGGCCAAAGTGCACATACTAGACGGGACTGAGAGTTTACGTGTTACCAAGGGGATAGTGACTATGAGGATACATTATTGGGGCTCAAGGTTTTAGTCGATAAATATTTTCTTAGGGAATATATAAGACAAAGTTCAATAATATTTAGGACATGCTCGTACGACCTCACTTGACCTATCATCCATATTTCCATCTAAGTGTATTTTTTTCTTACCATTAAAGGGTTTTTAGCTTACGGTGATAGGTTGAACCAGTCTGTTTCAACCCAGTTTTAATTGTCTTGATTATTCTTAAGATGGGATAAGCGGATCGGTAACTCTTTAGGTGTTAGACCTTTAGGTTTACTGATATAACTTGAACTTAATTGCTAAATATGATTGGGGGCTTGATAGGCTAGTGGCTGGGTTTAAGTGGATAATAATATCGGCAATCTCAGTTTTTGCGTTTATCAGTGCTTAAAAGATAACATATACGTTTTAAAGATCAGTTTCGAATTCTGATTCTATTGAAAAATACCTTTTCAGAGACGGAAAAGATTTAAGTGTGGGGATATTTGATATGGTCTAAAATATACTAATATCATATTAGTAGTCTCTACATTTTTGAGTTGTTTTGTGTAGTTTTTAATTAATAATACTCTTAAGTGGCTCATATTTAGTTTTTATTGGTTTTAAGAGACAACGAGCTATAATACAATAATATTACTAAACATGAGACAAATGAGTAAGTATTCGAATATATTTTAATATTGGCTCACTTTTAATGCAGGTTGAATGAAAATATTTATATAACAAAATGTTCGTTTGTTATTGTGTGACATCAGTTTAACACAAATGATGGATTATTACTTGGCTCCCACACAAATTATTCACACAAGTCCAGATAAAAAGAAAAGGAATTTTATAGCTTTTTCATCATAATAATTTGACTTGTGATAATAATAAAAAAACAGTTACTCAAATTGGGTTGAGATATTGGGTCTGAAACGAGATTTTTCACACATGTGGGGCGTCAATTTAAGGAAGTAGTGGTCAAAGTATTGTTACTTGCTAAGAAGGAAAAATAGGGCATAAACTAAATAGGGACGCAAGTCAGGGGGTTTGAACCCTACTGTGGTGGACGACAGAAGTCAAGAGAGGAGGCACACCTTGTTTGGTGCGAGAAAAAAAATCAAGAAAGCTAGCAGCCTAGCTGCTCAAAAGTCACGGCATATTAGAAAGAACATAAGAAGCAGGCAGGAGAATTAGTTTAAGCTACCAGGCTAGTAGCTCAATCATATTTATTTCTTTTTCGATGAACCGTGATCTATATTTTATTTTGGTTTCATTGATTATTATGATTGGCTAAATTCTTATACTGCCTGGGATTTGATGAATACTTTTTAGACTCGTTTTACTTTTGGTTTTGGATTATTATTGATTGGTTCATGTTTTGGTAAAGTTTTATTGTATTTGGTTGTGATGCATATGCGTATTTGGTATTAATTTATTATCAACTAATTGTTCCTTATGCGTCTTTGTGAACGTCTTTCATTTATGGATGAGTATTAGGTTACATACGGTGTGTTTGTAACTAGTTTATGGTTTATTGTCGACTTATTCTATAGGAACGGTTATTGAGAGTTTAGAGATACCTTATATTCTATTACTTAAGAGACTGGGAGGTAATTAAGTATCGTCTGTTTTGGTCTTTTGCGGGTTTGGGTAGTAATTGCACGGGAGTGAGTTACCCTAGATTCCCTTAGATTCTTACTAATACGAGTTATAACCGAATTCAATAGAATACCCCTTTACGCCTTAGGGTGTTTTCTGATTAGAGAGACCGGGAGGTACTTTATTCTTTGGGTAGCTTCGCATAGTTAGGTATGGTGAGACCGGGAGGTTAACCGAACCATTAAACCGTTGAGTTTTACATGGTATTTAGGGTTCATAGGTATTGTTGGTGAAACCGCGAGGTGATCTAGCATACTTTATTTATTTCTTAAGTTTCATATTTTTAGAATCAGGTTAACGATCATTAATCCAATTCCGAGTGTTTACGATTTAACTATTAGGATTCCTTGCCTAGGTAGTTGTTTCCCCTATTTGAGTTCTAGTTTTATTTGTTCGTGTCTAGTTTTTGTGCCAGTTTTAGTTTAAGTATTATTTAGTTTATATTTATTACTTAAAAACACAAAAATCAATTAAATGTATTTATTTAAATTACTAGCCAAAGTCTAGTTTAGGTGTCGATAGTTTCCTGTGGGTTCGATATTCGTACTTCATTAGGCTTTACTACGGTCGATAGGTACACTTGCCTGTCTAGTGGTCTAGCAATAGGGGAGTCTAGGTTTATATATTTAAACCTAGAGTGTCTAGGTTAGGTTAATATTTTTATAGACCGCATTTTGTACATCAGGCACTGTCGGTGGTGACTGGAAAGGATGAGGGAAGAAAGGAGTTTGAATATTATTTGCAAACAAGTCCTTGATCTTAGGTTTGGTGGTCAGAAATTGTAAAACTAAAGGTAGGGGTTAAATTGCACATATTGTCTACTTTAAACGATTATAACTTTATTATTATGAGTCACGCGTAAATAAAACAATAATGATAAAGCCGAATAACATAATTAATAATTGGACTTTTTATTTAATAGAAAGATCCGATTACAAACAGGTCATAAAACGGACACACGACACCGAACTTGACGAATGTCACATTTAGGAAGGGGCACAATATGAGACCGTTTACCTGCAAAACAAGTAAACATACAAGTTAATATGTTACATAATATCAAGTAGAAAACATTATGGACAACAATTTACCCTCTTTTTGGTTAACGAAGCTGGGAGGTGGTAGCTGCCGAGGCAGCAGTGGTTGATCCGTAGGAAGGGGAACATAAAGTTTGGAGCAGTCCTTGTAAGGATAGGTTCCTCCGGTGGACCCAGCTCCCGCCGGAAGAGGATCTTCGTACCCTTAGGGAAGGCTGCAATAGCAACAGTGGGTCATCCACCTCTGCAAAAAACAATGGTTGTTAGAAAAATAAAAAACATGTATAAACACCTAAAAAATAATGGCTCATTACTTTGACCACCTTCTGAATGTAAGGGACCATCATCGCATCACTCCAGATGCGACACATCCCAAACAGCACCAGTGCACGCTTCGGATAAGGTCGAAGAGGGGAAAGGCTGGCCTGTAAAGAGTTAAACTAGTTCGACCCAGAGTATGGGACTGGTTTAGGTTCCAGAAGCTCTTTTCCCTCCGCAAAGTGCATCACATGAGGAACAACGCGTGTAGTAATGTAGAAGAAGATACTCTGCCACTCATGCAAGCTCTTGGGCGCGTCAAGAGCGATGGCTTTGGAACCAGAGCGAGTAAACAAATTATACCAACCCTGGGAGTTGTGGCAATGGTAGAAAGCCATCAACTTGTCAGCCTATGGGGTAATACCCAGACGGTTACAAGTATACTAGAAATGGCAAAGGCACGCCATCCCGAGGAGATGTATCTGGGTCAAATGAAACCTCAACACATCCAGAACCTCCAACAGGAAATGGGTGATATGCAACCGGATGTTTCAAGGAAGAAATACTCTGTGTTTATGGCAATCTTGCCTGTGGGAGCCTGCTTCACTGTTTTGCCAGGAGCAAGCAACTCCAGCTCAAACACGGGGTTAATACGGTAAATCCTGACCTGAGAGAACACGGATCTAACTCACATCTATAACGATTAACACTTAGATCTAATACCGTGAAGGATCTAGTTCACGATTACTCTTAACTATTATGTTATATTACGTGTATATATGTGTATATATTATAGAATTGCATTACACATATGAAGCTTTGAGTGAGAGTGCAAATGGACAGCAATTCAATAAGGTTAATCAAAAACTTAAATAAACAGAGGATGGATACCTTTATATATAGAAGATTGAATCTAGTTCGTTACACATTCAGTAACGAACTAGACTTCCACTTCGTTACATTACAATAAATAATAATAATCTTAACGAACTGCCTCCTAATTCGTTAAACATCCTTAACGAATTAGGAGGGAACTTAACTTAACATCTAGTTCGTTAAACATCCTTAACGAACTAGACACTTCTTAACGAACTACCTTATATAATAATAATTCTTTCATTAATAAATACAAAACATAAATAAAAAGACTCGAGACGCAAAACCGTGCACTAACAGACACCCCCTCGTCTTGAGCTCTTTGTCTTTAAGTTATTTGAAGCGCTTGGTCTGCCAGTCTCTGCAGCTGTGAATTCCATGCTCATGACATACATGAACAACACGTTGAAATTGCATTGCTCGGTCATAGTCTTCACGACGCTCAATTAATATTTTATTCTTGAACAGCACCTCATTGTCGGTCTCTGTCAGGTTCACGAGCCACATCGGATCAATGATCTTTATCAGCTCGGTCTTTAAGCCATTACCCAAAACAATAACGGCCTCTCCAGTTCGATTGTCATAATACCAGCAGTTGAAAGATAAATACATGCGTTTTCGGAGGTTTAACTTTAAGCACCAACTTCCTCCAACCCGTCTTTGGATCGATCTCATCAATACGCTTACGAATTGGGATCTGCGGGTTAAAGAATTTAAATCTGTGGTTCACCTCAAACAACAAATGTTGGTGAAACCAACTTTCTTGGTGATTCCCGCCATGGTTAATAAAAGGATGGTACGCAAGACTCCGTACATCCCATCTTGGTAATGAGAGAACGTCAGTAATCTTTTCATAATACTGAACGCCGTTCTCCCATTTGATGATACAAACTTTTAATTCAAAATCAAAAAACCATGAAATAATACCACCTCGAACTTTTGAAACGGCCATGAAAGAAGTCATCTGATTGGCTTTGGCACGTGCAATGGCTTCCACTTTCAATTCTTGATCAAGGTATCTGTTTGCATCGATAATCTTACGAGCTTTCTTGTCTATGTAAGAAAACCAGCTTTGAATATCCTCAACAAACGGATCAGGCTTTGAATCGAATCTTGTATCAACATTTTTGCCTTTTGATACCTTCTCCAAATGATCTTCGGCTGCTTTAACAGTTTCTTCATTAAATATTGGAGCACCCTTATCAACATTAGAGTGTTGAAATAAGTCAGGATACTCCTCAGCCGTTGTATCTTTAATCTCAACTTCCTCGTCTTCATAAATAAAAGACTTGTTCATCTGAATAGTCGGATCATTCAAGACCTCTTCATCATTCTCAACCTCCACATCACCCTCAGCCTCTAACACGGTTAGTTCATCGTCATTTAGACCCATCAATATAGAAATCTGCTGTCGTGTTAAGGACCGTTCCACGAACTGCCCAACCTCAATCTCATCAGCATTTACAATGCTTCTTATCACCCCCTTATCATCAACGAATATAACAGAGTCAGCCTTTATCGACTCATAGGCTTGACATTCTTCGTATCATGAAAAACAACCAACTGTTTACTCGAATCACCCGCAGCAGCACTAGTACCTGCACCAGAGGACGAGTCATGTGTTTTTTGGTCTCACCCCCAGCACCTGACTCATCAGGATCTTCCTCATCGTTTCTGAGCTTCTTGAGTGCATCGTCTTTGCATGTAAGCTGCAAAATTATGTCATCTTGTTCTTTTAACTTCACCCCCTGAGACGTAACAATCTCACGAAGGGCTTTGGTCTCTTTTTGGCAGAAAGAGACATAACTCAGCAGCTTCTTTTGATTCTCCGTCATACGTGCTTGATTAAAACGATCAGCAGACATTTGATTTTAATAAAGATGAAGTAAGCTCAATAGCATATTCGTCTGTTGATCCTGATTCATTATATGAAACGAGGGAGGGATTGACTGAACAAGACCTTGAGAATGGTTAAGCCTCATAAACGAAATATCCATAGGTGGTGGAGGCATCATCATCGGTGTTGGAGTAATCACTGATGTCGCAATCGTAGGCCTTGGCAAAGTAGATAGAATCGACTATGGAATCATGCCAAACCTCGGGTCAGATGTAAGAGTAGTCGACAACGTGAATTCCGGGGTGCTAGTAGTAAGCGGCACCGCCGGGCGTTGAATAATAGACGACCTTAGAGTCTGGACTCCAAACGAAATACCAGCTCCAGCAGTTACTCGAAGTTTTGAAGACCCTTCACCAGCAACCTCTTTCCCTTTCCTTTTACGTTCAGCAGCTTCAACAATAGCTGCCACAACCTCAACACGTTGCTGTTGAGCTGGATCACCACCATCATTATCATCACCCTCATCACCATCGTTCCCACCTGGTCCTTCCTCACGCTCAGAATCCGAGTCATCATGGATCCAGCGATCATTGAGAGGACATACATAAGCTGGATTGGATACGTGACCAATCAAACGTTTGAATCGTGGAAGAGGAGTTTGACGATATGACTTCATCCTCCTCATAGTATCCGTTGTCATGTGTTCCAACTTCAATTTATCATCGAGGCGTGTTGGATCGAGCACCAAATCACGGATTGCATCTTGAACAAACAATTGAATAAACCGAGGATACATTTAGAATTTTGAACGACGTTTCACGAAAATACAATTCTCTCATCTCCGAGAAATTGAAAGGTTTGTTCAGAACTAATGCAACGAACGCCGTTTGAAGCATTATACGACATTCATCGAAACCTCCTTTTCGTCCACCAAGGCAGTGTATGAGAACGTGTAGTAAATACTTGTATGTGCGACACAAGTTCGCCTTGTTATAAATGGAACTGTTCAGATCACCAGAATAAAATAAACGACCAAATAGTCCGCTGATCAGTTCTTTGTGATACTCGCTTGGGTCATCAATAGTATCATCGAACCTCAACACCCGTTGAGCTGTCTCAGTTGATATAACAACTGGTCTGGCATTTACCTCAGTAGCAATGTGGTTTTCAGTCTCCATGTATCTAGCAGTGTTCCAAAACTGACGGATAATGCTGAATCTGACGTCAGGGTTTGTTGTGACGGAAAAATGAATACGTGAGCGACGAATGAACTCCAACATCTCTCCAAAAACATCCTCGTAAGCAAAATTTGTACCAACGAAGGCACAAATATTGTGTCGCTTGTCATACGGGAGTAGTGGAATATCTTGTTCCTGTTGTTGTTGTTGTGGCTCAGCAGCGGGAGGATCTTGATCCATATTATCAGCCATTACTGGTAATAACATAAGTCCGAGAATTAGTGACATGGAATCAACAATATAATTAAAAGAGTAAACTTAAACTATTTTGTAATATTTTAATTTTAAAATAAATTAAAAATTAAAATTATTTTTAATTGTAAAAATAAAAAATGTCATTCGTTAAATATTTTGATTCGTTATAACAAACTGGTGATTCGTTATGACAAATTAGCTACTTCGCTATCAAGTGAATAATGCGAATTAAATCTAACGAATCAGAAGTGAAAGTATAAAGAATTATAATCTGATTCGTTATAAATAACGAATTAAAATATGATTCGTTATAAATAAGGAATTAAAGTATGATTCGTTATAATTAACTATTAAAATTATGATTCGTGTGATTTATGTAACAAATTGGACACGAAACAGCTCCAATTCGTTACAATATAACGAATGGCCCTTAAGCTTAATGTTTTGACTAATCAGGTCAAGGTCAAAATTACCAAGAACATCAAAAGTCAAAATTGTAAAACTGAAATCAATACGCACATAATCAACGATATAAATCCAAATACATGATCACAAGGATCTCGGAAACACATCACTAACTGAATCGTATTCATCATTTGTACCAAATCATGGTACACGATAGGTAATTTAAGGTTTTTTATATAACTTAAACTCCAAGAACAAAATCAACTAATTAACCCTGCAAATGATCATCAAATTTGACGAAAATCATCACGGCGTTACCGTCTACACCTTATGATTCAAAAGAACAGATGATTATCGAGTATAAAGATGATCGGTTTTCAGAGAAAAAATTGGCAGAGTAACAGTATGTATGTGAAGAAGAAAGGTGAATAGTGGAAACGAAAGAGCTCACGAATCCCTATATACTCTGACATGGCACATTCTCCAATGCAACGAATCATCTGATTCGTTTGAATTCTGAAATAACGAATCTGGTGATTCGTTATCTTAAATGCACACGTGGCAGAAAGAATTAAAATTATTTCGTTAAAGTTTAAGACTAAGCAATAACGAATTAGCTGTAATTCTTGTTTAATTCGTTAAGTTATGTTTAACGAATTAAATGTCATTCGTTATAGAGTGGCGGAAGCGAAATAAGTTAATGAATTAGAATTCAATTCGTTATGAATGACTTTAATTCATTATACATGACTAACGAATTACATTTATGTAATTTTAAATTAAATTAATTAAATTAATTAATTAATTAAATAATAAAATAATAAAATAATAATTAATTGTTGATACCAATTGTTTAAATAAGACAACGAAATCTCGTATCTCGATGATCAAATACCTTAACGTGTTTTACGCTTAGAAACACTTAACTTAAAAAGAATTAAATAATATGTAAACGAAAAAGCAAAATCTTTTTGGTATTTTGAATAAAGAATTTATAAGAAAAATATCCGAAAACAAAAGCAAAGAACAAAAAATGTTTTTTGTGTTTTTGTATGGTTTTTCAAAAGCAGTACATATATTTTATTTTTTAGGTGAGTTTAAACAGAGAATCATATTGACCAGATTGCCCTTTTTATATTTCAGCGATATTGTGACTGACGTTAAGTCGGTCATTGATATTGTTGTAAGCTTAAATCTTATAACAAACTTTCAAGCATTTTTGTGATATGATTAATGGTTCAATTAGAGCACCGAATATCAGAAACTATCAACCTCTAATCTCTGTTCATGCTTAATTTGATTTTTTCCATATCACCCCAACTTGACTTAAACCATTATATTGTTGATCAAAATTTGAATTTTATATAAATTTATGAGCAATGCATTGAGTTTCCTTTACTATGAGTGAGTATGCACGAGCCCATCTGTCGGCTTACATACACTGTATCCCCTGGGGTCCGTTTCTTACTGGTATTCAGACGCGCGCAAGGGAGGAACAAATGTATGACTAACAGCGGATTTTGATCAAGTCAGTAGTTTAAATCGTACGAGGTACAGCAGTGATCAAGTTTAATGACTTTGGGTTTGCTCAAAAAGCGAATGAAATATTCATGCATATGAATACCCAGATGATTAAGCCGCATAAAAACTCACAATGTCCGAAAACTCAACGCTTGTTATTTGCTTTATTTAATTTTTGGCAGATCAAACAAATAAAAGGCTTGAGTATGACAAGTTATTACATTTCTGCCATCCTCACCCAGATTTTTGTTAGAGACTAACGCCTCTTTCAATTTGGCATTTCTTTAAGTTTATATCACATACTTTACTCTAACATCTTGTTTAAGACCTATCAATGCACCAATGCAATTAAGCACTCATTCTTTTAAGCTTATTTCTTACCGGATATGGGCTCAAAAAATCAATGTACTATCATTTTATCTTTTTGCTTCAAAACTCAAAATTTTTTAGGAGCATAAAACAAAATGGATTTAATCGCCCCAGTTACATTCAGTCTATAGATTAATGTCTATCCTATCAATTCAAACGTGAATAGTAGGACCAAGACATGCAAGCATGCTCCACAAACTTAAATAACCGACATAATTTTCAGCGAGAAAGTAAAACGCATAACAAACGCCCCAACTACTTTCCATTGTCAGGTAAATGGCAATCCTGAACATTTACAAGTAAATATCAGGACCAAACATATTCAAGTATATGTCCTTCAAATATGAGTAATTGACATACTTTTCAACGAACGTATGCAAAAAAAATTTTGGTTTTTCTCTTTACGTACATAAAACACAATCTTTTTGTCTTTTTCAATTTTCTTATGAACAGAATAAAATTTCACAATCTTTTTGTTTTTCGGATTTTTCTTTACAAACTGAAAACACAATATTTTTGGTTTTTCAAGATTTTAAAATGTTGCAACATATTCTGCCTCAGCGGTTGAAGTGGAGACTGTCGTCTGCTTCTTACACTGCCAGGAAACAAGCCGGCTTCCTAAGAATTGACACCCTGCTGTAGTCGATTTGAAATTAATCTTGCACCCTCCATAGTCTGAGTTTGAAAAGGCGGTAAGTTCAAAGTTATCGTCCTTGAGGTACCATAACCCGATGTCTGGATTGCCCCTCAGATATTGAAGAATACGCTTGACCGTTGCCAGGTGAGTCACTCGGGGACTAGTTTGGTACCTAGCACATAAGCAAACAACAAACATTATATCAGGACGATAAGCTGTAAGATACATTAAAGATCCAATCATAGCACAATAGAGGGTAGGATCGACGATGTCCTCCAATTCATCCGGTGATAAATTTTGGCCCACGGGGAGAGGAGTTAAAGTGATTTTTCCGGCAGATATCTTGAATCGGCTCAAGACATCGTTCACATATTTAGTCTGGTGAATAAAGATTCCTTTCGCAGACTAGTGAACTTGCAACCCTAAGAAAAAGGTCATCTCTCCCATCTAGCTCATTTCAAACTTTGTTTGCATTGACTTCTCGAAATCCTTACATAACGTGTCGTTTGTTGACCCAAAGATAATGTCGTTGACATAAATCTGAATGAGGAAAAGATTATCACCAATATTCTTATAAAATAGAGTGCAGTCAACAGTTCCTCGCTTGAAGCCGTTATCAGTCAGATGGTCGGAAAGCGTGCCATACCAAGCTCTCGGGGCTTGATGTAGACCATACATGGCCTTGTTTAATCGGTAAACTCGGTCCGGATAATCAGGATCTTCAAAGCCAAGATGTTGTAAAATAAACACTTCCTCATGTAATTTACCATTGAGAAAAGCACTTTTCACATCCATTTGATAGACTTTGATATTCTTGTAAGCCACATAAGCCAGAAAGATTCGTATAGCTTCCAATCTTGCAACCGGGCATATACCTCAGTGTAGTCTATACCCTCTTGCTGATGGAAACCTTGCACCACTAGCCATGCTTTGTTTCTCACGATCACTCCACGATCGTCCTTTTTACATTTAAATACCTACTTAGTCGGAATGGGCTTCTTGACTCTAGCAGGTTTATCAATAAGATCCCAAAATGCCCAGTCTATTAAACTGTTGCAATTCCTCTTGCATTGCCTCTACCCAAGAAGAATCTTCAAGTGCCTTACGAGTGTCGTCGACTCAACTTGAGATAGAAAGCAAATGTATTTGGCAACATTTACAATTCCAGAAGAATGTAAATCTGCATAAGCACACAATATATTATTCTCACTCGAAGAAGCAACTTGATGACTTGTTTGCACTCCCACATCAAGTTCCCCAATGATGTTTTCCTTTGGATGATAATTATGAATCCAAAGAGTGGGATTCTCAGGAACAACAACATTTTCTAATAAGTTAGTGTAATATTCTCCAAGCTCGTGATATGAATCATCACTGTCAACTGTGTCAGCAACATCAGGTTCAATAACTTGAATATCATCAGAAGAAGTAGAAACATTATCAAAATAAGCTGGAGGATCATCACGTGGATCTTCAGTTGGAGCCACAGTTGGAGCTTCAACATCATTAGAACTTGAAAACCTTGGATTCACCAACTGATCTTCAAAATACGCATGAACCAGGTCTTCATCTGGTTGCTCAGTTGATGAAGTAAACGAGTTAAATAAACCATCATCATCAAACATTTAGTCGGGACCTTTTCCTTGAGGAGGTATGGTGTACCTTTGACAGCCCACATGGTACCATTCCTCTACACAACCAGAAGTAAAGTTAAATACTCTTTTCTTCGGAGAAGCGTAACCCAAGAAATAACCCTCAATGGCTTTTACTTCAAATTTACCTACATCTCTTTTCAACATCGTACAAGGACACCCAAATGGATCCAAGTACTTTAAGTTAGGCTTTCGTTTGTTCAAAAGCTCATAACTCGTATTTTGGAGTCTCTTAACAGTTAGAACTCGATTGAGAGTATAACAAGCAGTATTCACAGCCTCGTTCCAGAATTGGACAGGAAGCTTAGAATCGGCTAGCATAGTTCTAGCTGCTTCAATCAAAGTTCTGTTTTTCCTTTCAGCAACACCGTTCTGTTGTGGTACATAAGGGGCACTATATTCTCGGTGAATTCTTTTTTAAATGCAAAAGAAATCCAATACAGTGTTTTTAAATTCAGTACCATTATCACTTCGAATTCTCCTCACTTTTTGCTTGTATAATGATTCGATCTTAGTGATTAAATTTTGAACCAGAACAGGTGTTTGATCTTTTGAACTCATAAATAAGACCCATGAATATCTTGAATAATCATCGGTAACCACAAGACAATACCAATCTCCAGCGATACTAGCATGATTCACAGGACCAAAAAGATCCATATGAAGTCGTTCAAGAGGAGTATCAATGAAATTCATTAACTTAGCGGGATGTGACTTTTCTTCTATTTGCCTTTCTTGCAAGCAACACATTGGTCAGATAATTAAAAATGTTTCAAGGAAACACCTTCGACCAAGTCATTAGCTATTAAATAATTCATCTTCCTAACGTGAATATGACCCATTCTACGATGCCATAGAATAGAACCCTTTTTAGTTGCTTTAGAAACAAAACACGTTTCCATTGACGTTGAGGCTTTAGAAGACATATTCAACACATAAATATCATTCGATCGAGGGGATCGCAAGACAACCATGTCCTCGGGAATGACTTATCCCGGTTTCATAATCAGACATTCTTTATCAGTAAATACAGTCGTGTACTTCTTGTCACAGATTTGCGACATACTTAATAAATTACGATCAACGTTATCACAGTAGTTGACTTTCTCAAACAAAATTTCCGGCACCTCTTTGACGATAACCGAACCAAAACCAGCCCTTACAACCCTAATCATGACACAACAATCACCGCCCATAACCAATTCTGAGTCGGTAATAGCCCCAAAACTCACACCAATGCCCAAACCCTTTATACCCACCCCAACCAGTGAACGGAAGCCGGGTCAAAAACCTCTACCAATGATTGTTTCTTTTGATGCCATTAAGACGAAAAACACATGGCCACCACTTCCAGTTTGTATCTCATATGCAAAACAGTTTCTTCCTTACATGGGCTCTCATCAACAATATTACTATGAGATGATCAACGAAGCCAATTTTTTCAAGGATTCTTACAGGCTACCGACAATAAGAACTCCACTTTCTAGTTTCTTCATAAAGCCAAATCATGCTACTAAGATGAAGATTACATATCCCACAGAGAGACAAGATTGGCGTCCACCATGGCGGCTGGTTGAGACCGTCCTGTATGTGGTAGTCCGACTCGAGTGGCGACCACCATGGAAAACTCGTTCTGTTCTTGAGGACAAGAACGTTTTGAAGGGGCGGGGAATTGATACGAACCGATATATTAATTGAGTTTAATATCATAATTAAGTTAATCTATTATTTAGTTTCCTTATTATAGTTTAATTGTGTTTCCTTATTGTTTATCTTTTCCTATTTTATATGTTTTCTTTTCCTATAAATTGTAATCGTTTTAAGAAGAAAAATAATAAGAAAATTGTCTCAAGTTTGGTTTCTCTTTTTCTCTATTGTTCTTGGAGCCTAACCCACTCTATGGGTATATCGGGAGATTAACCATCTCGAATCGGTCTCTATCAGGTTCTCCTACCTTCGGAATCTTCTTGGGGGAAGAAGATGCATGCATGTTGTATTCTGGTGAAGTCCTCAAAAGTCAAAAGAAAGTTTCACGACCATATATGTAAACACGATTACATAACTTAGGGTATGTGTTTAATTTGCTGGTACGTCGAGTCATACACGTCAAATTAATAATGGGAATTAATAGTAAAGATATACATTAAATAAATAGTTGATATTTAAAAAATTATTTATATAAAAACGTAAATGAGATTGAATAGGTAATTCATAGTCTAGTTAATTCATAGTCCATGGCTTTATAGCCTAGTGGTATCTTGGTGGTGGGATAAGGCTTAGGGACCATAAGGTCCTGGGTTCGAATCCTACAAGGGGGTTTTCCCAAGTTTTATTGGGTTTCCTCCTGAATTGGTGGTTAGGCATTATTGCCTAGTGGAGATGGATATGATCGCGTGGTTCTGCTGGTGACATGATAATACTCCAGTGGTCCGTGAGTGATCATAATTTGTCGTTCAAAAAAAAAAAGGAACTAACAACGCTTATTGAATTTCCAAGAATAAGATATTATATATAGGTTATGTTTGGAAGGAAGCTTTTACAAAAAAAAAAAAAAAAAAAAAAAAAAAAGAAACTCATACTCAATTAAAAACCTTGTTTGGTTCAAAGAGTTCGAAGTTTTTATGTTAGGAAAAAAACTTAGGTAACGTTTGGTATGCATGAATGAGAACCATAATGAAATGTACCATGTTGATGGAATGGAAAATAATGTGTTTGGCCGGTCAATGGAATGGAATCACCCATTACCATGTTCATTTAATTCCCTTTAAATCACCCCAAATTCATTCCATCCGCCCCCCATTGTTTTTTTTTAATTTTATCCCTCTCTCACACTATATCACCTCCACCACCCTCTCACCACTACTACCCATTGCCCTCTCGCCTCCACCACCACCACCACCCACCACTGCCTCTGCTAGGCGCCATCATCCACAACCGCCTCCGCCACCATCACCACGTACCCGCCTCCACCGCCCCTGCCATCACCATCGTCACCACCACCTGCCTCCGCCGCCCTCCGCCACCACCACCCACCTCCCGCTGCTGCCAACACCCGCTTCCGCCGCCCTCAGCCGCCACCGCCCACCACCACCTACCATCGCCGCCACCAACCATCTCTCCCAGGCATCACCGCCATCAATGCCCTCTATCACCACCACCGGCCACCACCAAAAATCTCTCTCGCCGCCCACCACCATTACTGCTCTCCTACCACCACCATCCCACTGCCACTCACTACCATTTTTATTTTATTCTGACTTTTTTCTAGCTTACCATAAAATAAAAACTAATAACTCATGTCATTCACTCATGGTAACCAAACATGTCAATGGAAAAGTAATGATCTATTCCATTACCTCGCTCATTCAATTACCTCATACCAAACAAACCCTTAAAGTTTCTACTAGTAGCGTTTATAAAGAGTTACAAGCTTTTGGTATTTTAATCTACTTAAATAACCTTCCAAAATAAATATATTTACTATTATTGTTTTTAGTTATGCACATTTTAGTAATTTTATACATTTTATTAAAAGTTTCAGCTACTCTGTCAAACATCTAAATATATCTAAAAAGCTACAATTACCAGCTTCAAGCCACCAGCCATCAGATTCCAACTACAGCTGGTAGCTAGTTTTGCCAAACATACCCATAGTCTATTTTTTAAGTTCATGTACGCCTTTCTTTTGTACCAAAGTGATGTGTGCCATATCGATTAGTAGTCTGTTCATTTAAGCGACGTGATGTGAACGTAATTACGTAAATGCAGATTTTATAAGTTCAGTTTGGTTTCGGTCATATCAGATAACCAAAGCCTCATAACCGTAACCATAATATTTGATTGGTAGGTCAACACAACTATCCATTATGTTATCGATTAAAAGTTGGAACAGTGTGCCCAGATAACGACATTAACGTAACTGCTACCGAGGTAAGATCGAAGGTTTACACCAAGAACGACTAATTATTTGATATTGTTTAGTGGTTAAACGATCTGACACGAAATGTGAGGAATGGTGATGATTAACCAATATTTAACCTTCTTTATATAATATTAAACTACCATTTAAATCGTCTCTAAACATATATCTACCCTCGCTAAACATTATGTCAAGCCGAACCTAAGATTAGCTGAGTAATTTCTAGCTCAAGGATCCCTCTTTCTTTCTCTCTAAACCATCCTAACTACTAAGTGAGCGTTTAATGTTCCTAGCATTATTTTTATAAAAGTTTACAAGTGTTTATGCTCTAAAATGATCACCCAAATAGTTATGGTTTGTCTAATAACTTGATAAAAAAATTATGGCACTATAACATATTAATAAACTTATTTCATCCATAAAATGCTTGTTAATAACTTACAAAATGGTTAAGTGTTAGACGTATTGGACACATTAAACCTAATTGTGTGTAAAACATGAGTAGAATGTAGCCCTTAGATGGTCCCTCGAACCATACACACGCTATAATCCTTAAATATGAACTTAGTCGAGGAATGTGGGATTAGTACTATTGGGATTGACCCCGCTCAAGGTTAATCGCACTAACCACATGACTGTATTAATTGTCACCTGGACCCATAACATCGTAACCCCGCTCATGGTTCATCGAGAAAACACTTTCATAAACATGTCTAAAAAGCTCCCAACAACTTGATTTCAAAAGGAAATGGATTCACATTTTAACTATGAAGTCACCACAATGGCTTTCAAGGAAAAAATATTCATAACATGAACATAAAATAGCATTGCTTTCATCGGGTAAATGATTTCATGAACGTAAATTTATTAACAAGATTTTGTAGGGAAAATGCTTTTGTAATACAACAAATAATTTTCTCAGCATTTATTTATCCAAAAGCGGTTTTCTCTCTATGATTTAGAAACCACAAAATGCTTTACAAAGAAAACAATATTCGCATTGTGATAATTAACCTTTTAACTATATTTTTCAGGAAATTAGGACACAACATGAAAATTAAGTTTTAAGGCAAGCATGCATTCTAGAATACCAACTTTTTAAGATTCTGTTATGGATCAAATAGAATTGGAGTCATTGTAAAGTTTTGTAACTTTGTAAAACAATTTCATTAAATTGATATCAATTTTATTTAAGTGTTTGCTTGAAAATCATGAACGTCTCATTCCAGAATTCCGCCAAGGTGGGGTGGGTCAGTCATCTGAAGAGATCTGTTGATCTCATGATGTTCCACTCTTGGTTAGTTGATTACTCGTCATAAGGTATATGTTCCTTTAAACCCTTATGGTTGGGTTATTCTGTATCTATATGTGGTCGTGCACTACTAGAAAATAGTACTTTAATGACGCGCGCGTCATTAAAAGGGGTAGATGACACGATATCTCGTGTCAAAGAAGGCCATGCCATAAAGAAAATGACGCAAATTTGTGTCATCTTTTTGTGACAAGCATAATTGACATCTTTTTTTCGGCACGCGTTTGCGTATCATGGTTTCAAGTATTATAAAAAAGAATGTTTTTGACAGATTTATAATTTCAACATTAAATAATAACAATTAGCGTCTCATAATAAAACTAAAATTCATATATAGCAAAATAATTCATTTCATATAATATTTCAACATACTAATTAACAAACATTCAAAAGTCGACCATTCACAATATTTCAAAGTTTAACATTTCATTAACATCGATACGAACATTCACTGGTACATAAAGGATGCCACAAAAGTCAACCATTATTCACAAATTCCATCAATATCAGCATCCGTGTATTCATTATTTCCTCCTCCAACCTGAGAAAAAATTTAGATTAGTTAAACCTAAAGTTCAAATGATTTGAAGATTTATTTATCAGACCCGTTTGACTTTTAATAGTCAAAGCTTCTTTTTTGACCATTAAACTACAGTTTTGACCTGTGAGTCAAATTTGCAGTCAAATCCATAAAAAAAATTGCAGTCAAACAATTCATTCTGAATAACTAACTGGTTCACACCAAATCAAGTCTGTCTATTACAACTCATATTTGTACAGACTTACTACCGACTTAACTACTCTATAACAATCAAGTCCACAACTTGCTAACTAATACAATCTAAGTCCCTATATGTACTAATTATATCTTTCATTTATTGTTACAGCTTTACCCTTACTAGAGACTTATTCCCCTGTACCAAGGGTATATGGGTAAATTTGTCTGTTTGCACTAGTTGTAAGCTAAACAATTATGCATGAGCCATTTGTTCTGTTTTAAGCCATCTCACTTGAACACAAAGTAATTTGTTAGAAACTCTTAATTCTAAAACCGGGTTGCTAACTTTGAATTTCACAGTTAATTAATTCCTTAAAGTTCCATCACTGTATTATAACTGGTGACATGAATAAGTAGATATAATATCAGTCATTTACCCTGCATCATCCACTCTACATATTCACAAGCCCACCGTTTAAAACTTTTTGTTCGGTTTGGTCAACAAAAGTCAAAGCCCATTTATAATCGGTTCATAAATTTACTAAACTGATACAATAATGAAAATATAAAAAGTTGCTATACTTACATTGTCATTGACCAGTATTTAATTCTTTCATCAACTATCTCTTTCATGAACTTTAACATAAAGTAGCCACATTCGGTGCTTCCCGGCTAACATGGACACTACATAAATACATTACAAATAGTCATCGTAACATAGATTCATATAATGAGGTTAAAACTACTATTTCAATATGGAATTAAATGCTCACCCTAGCGTTGACCCAATTGAGTTTTACCCTCGATCCACTTTGTGTACCATACAAGTTCATTGCACTACAAAAATATTAAGAAATATATCAAATACTAAAACATATTATTTCCATAAATTGTATAACTTACCCATCGATAATCTGTTGCAACTGCAAAATAACAATTCCTAGCCTTAGAGAATCAAGGTAATAGCAAGTCACTGTTTTCATGTGTAGTACGACCAGCACCCAATGATTTCTAAAAAAACTGTATTAACAAACGTATGGTCAAACACTCCCTTGAGAAGTTGTCTAATAATAAAGAAATATTAGGGTACAAATATTTTTAAAATGAATGCATTAATAATAAAGAAAAAATGGTCAAACACTCTATCAAATAATTGTATTAACAAACATATGCAATGCAAACAACACATCACGCACCGTTAAAAGTTGGAAATCCACAAAGAGAAACGGTTAAAAAAAACTTAGCTCTTTCAACCATCATGTCTTCACACAACTGAAGTAACTTAATAAGTTTTCATGTTCTGTACCAAAATCAACAATAACACCAATCAACACAAATTTATTAGTATAATATATGAAGTTGCTACTTAGGCTAAAGGGTATACCTTATTTTCCTCATTTCCTCTCATTCGTCACGTCTGCGCTACCTCAGCTATTCCTTCATCATTCAACGTCACCCTTCAACCTATGTTATGGTTCATTCCTCTCATTCTCCACCATTCCATTTTATTTAATATAAAAAAAATAAAAAGAAAAGAAAAATAACAAAATATACTAACTTTAAAATGACAAGTAATTCATAAAGAATTAATACATAGTTTAGTCCGACATTTTATGCCTATTTCTAACTCGAATGGCAAAACTGAAACCGAATCCATTATGAAAACCGAAAACGAACCAAATTTTTGGTTATTAGTTTTGACTTTGGTTTGAGCTCAACCAAAAACTGACGGTTTGGTTTAATACAACCAAAATACCCGACCCGTAACCGACGATTTGGTTTTATGTACTGTTAAAACCAAACTCCTGGTTCGATTTCAGTTTTGTATGGACCAAAAACCGAAGAAAAAAATACAAGAAAAAAACTACAATATTCACATATTAGTGAAATTATAAGCCGGTTGAGAGCGTAGGCACCAAAATATATAAGGCTGGTGATTTACATATTTATAATGTTGATACGACAAGATCCAAATATTTTAAATTTTTGGTTGAATATACCGGAAGGGGAATCATGAAGCTGCTTTGCATGATGGTTGCAGTTTTCAAGCAGTGCAGGAGGTAGGCTTTCATCCTTTTCAATTTCTTTAACTTCTTCCTCTATTGCCTCGAATACACTTGCACTGAGTTCGGCCTTCAAATAAACAATTCAAAGCTAAATTTACAGCCTTTAATACGGATAAAGAACATTCACATGGTCCATTATCTTAACAAACATAGATTATTGTTTGTATTGATCAGGTGGTTTTTATCATAATTATATATAATAATAATAATAATATATCATGTATCATTTAGTAGTTTTTATCATAATTATATATAATAAAATACATTAAAATTAATAGGCTTATTTACACTTGAGATAAACTCAAGTTAGTATCTAAAGGTCAGGCTCGTTTAACTCAACTAAGACTTGTCAAATTAGCTGCTTAAAGCTACTGTGCCACCTGATACAGAATCCAGTGCTTACAAATCATGCAGTCAAATTAGCTGCTTAAAGCTATTCAAAGCCAACTGATCCAATTAATTTGCGAAAATCTGCAAGGGAACAATCAAACCAGATTCATCCCCAATTTTCATTTTAATACACCATATTTTGACCCGTTTGACCAGTTTCACTTTAAGTTCTTATTTTGACCCGCTTAATTTTAATTCACAGCCTTTCATTTTAATACACCATGTTTGTCCATTTGCGTTCGTTTATGTGTGTTCAATTTTGTTTGTTTAAGTCTATATGTTTATGTTTGTTTGTTTGTTTGTGTTTACATTCCTGAACTATTCATTTAGGTTTCAAACGACTACGAACATGCCCTTTTTCTATAATTTACATGGTTTTAGTCAAATAGAAACAGGCATATTCTTAAAAGGTTTTAGTTAAAACTGAACAGGTGAACTCAGCTAAACTGGTTGAGAAAGATGTGAAGGTTCTAAAAGCTAAGAACAGTGATGATGGGTTGCTAGACAAATCACTTGAAGTCAAATTATTTGAATACCAATGCAGAGGTGCTTCTTGTTAACTTAACTTCATGAGTCATAACACACTCAAAACTTATAAATATATTTTTTTTAAATCTGTTTCTCAGTGGACCAGTTAGAGGAATTACTAAAACAGTTGGAAAAAAGAAAGAGATGCCAAGTGTGAAGAGGCTTCCAAAGAACTAAAGAATGTGAAATTACAAGTGAAATATAATAACTGTGGCTTGAAACAAAGACAAAGGGAAATAGAAGCTCTTGTTGCAGAGGTATGTTAATAATTTTACAACAAAAAAAGCATTGGAGATGATATGTTTTTTAAAAAACATGTCAAGGAGGAGGCTGCAATGAATGAGAAGATAAATAAAGAGAAAAGATTAGAAGCAGCCAAGCAGCAGATGTTACTCTCTAACTATAAATAGCATACAAGAGACGACAATTATTTTGTTAATTTGAAGAAACACTAAATGGCCCCGGCAGATTAAGGATAATCTTAAGGTTAAGTAGATGTTTCCCACGAGTGTTAGGTCCGGCAAAGATGGTTATTCTTCTCGACCTGCAAAACAGACACCGTGAGCTCGTCACTGAGAAGGGGGGGGGGGGGGGTTTCCTCCTTGTGACCACCCTCCGGCGTGAGAATCAGACTAGATTGCTCTGAATATAAATGTATATTGAGAGAAATAGCTAGAGAGAAGATAAGATCATGATACCGTTCCAAAGTGTTGGAGTATTTATAGCCGAAGGTAGGTTTCCAAGCAGGTACGGCCAGCTGTATAATATTCCTTTTCCACCAACTACGGGCTACGTTCGTGCCAAGATGGGAGTTGGTGGGTAGGCAGCGGCTGATAGTGACATTTTGTACTGGAGCGTGCTCCTCCTCGTACTATTGTCGGTGATCTGTCACCCTGTGATTGGTTCATGGGCTGCTTTTGTTAGATCTTGTCTATTTGTCCATACCTTGGCAGGTATAGTACAAAAGATCTTCTAGAAGCGTACGGACTGGCTCTTTTGGGCGGGAATATTCCCGCCCTGCTCATTCTTTCTTCAGGTGGCATTGCTGAAGTATAAGAGTTAGTGTCTTATGCGTGTAGCCTTACTGTTAGTGCGGGTAGCCTTCCTTGGCTTGTACCCATAGCTGTGGGAACAGGCAGGGTACTGTACCAAAGGAGGCTTTCCTGCGGGAACAGCTGGCTTACTGCGTTTAAGGTCTTCATCTCTCTGAGCATGGTGGGTCCTGCAGAACCAGTTGGTCTTTGCGCAGACGTATCTCTTCAAGGTGTGTCTTGCGGGTCCAACTGGGCTTTGCGGGGACCTACCTCTTCAAGTCCCCCCAATCCATTGTTCTTCTCATGAATTGTTAATAAGTGAGAGGAACTTTTGGACTTTAAGCAAGGGGTTTTAAATAGGGGTTTTCGTTTTTTAAGGTTCTCCGTGGGGATTCTCCCCGCGGTTTTCCTAATGTCACTTGCAGAAAATTCCCGACTTTTTCTGCCTGATCTTTGGATATGATGCGGGTATGTGTGTAACCTCTTCGCAAGTCGGGAGCGTTGTGTTTCACTTGTATAGATTCTCCACGGGGTATTGGTAGTTTTAGACATAGTGATCAGTTATGTTAAACAACCAATTCCACCTTGAAGCTTCAAACAATCTAGTCCTCAACGTTCCCGCCATGCGGGGGTGTTATTTCCCTTTCCACAAGCATGATCCATAAGATCCATCTTGGGTTCAATTCCCTGCAAGTGTTGAGTATGTGAAGGGCTTCGCCTTGACACTGTACCCGCACTTGTCTTATGGTTTCTTGTTTTCCAAGGTAAGGGGGTATATTCCCTCTTATTTTTGAATCTTTTTGAATCTTTCTGAAATTCGAAGAGTTGGTGAAAGGATAAGGACAATCCCAATGGCTGAAGGGACGTTGGCGTCTTCTGACGGTTTCAGGACGTGCAGGGAGTTATGACGACGTGACAGCATGTGGTCAATCAGGACGCTTTTTCAGGCGCGTGGGCGCGAGTTTCATGTCACGCGCCATTCTGACACCTGTTGCCAGCTTGCTTTATCCACGTGTCGCCGTTTCATTGCACCTGCGCTCTCTCTCTCCTCCGCATTAAATTCATCGCATTCATTGCGATGAGTATATAAGGGGGTAGAGGGTGCATCTCATCCCATACCTTCACTTCACTCTTTTCCTCTTAAAGCGATTTCCGGCGAATACTCATCCTTTCCGGCGAGCGTTCTTCTGAAACCGCTCTTTTAACTTTTAAAATATGTCTTCTTCCACTCACGATCCTGAGGTTAACGTCGAGGAGTCTGACGTTTACTTCGAGAACCCGACGTCTACGTCCGAAAAGGACGATAAGAGTACTGCTGGCGAGTGCCAGTGTACTCTTTCTGTCGATGTGTATCATTACATCGTCAAGAAGTTCATGCTGGAGCCGTACGAGCCAGAGTTTCCGGAGCCCCACCAGACGGTGTACGATGCCCCAAAGGGCAAGATAGGGGTGTACGCCTCGTTCTTCATATATGGGAATCTAAGATTCCCATTAACGAAGTTCGTATACCATGTTTTGGAGAAACACGGTGTGCATTTGACGGAGGTGCACCCAATGGAGATCGCTAAAGTTCGCCATTTCGAATGGGTGTGCCGTATTTTGGGCATCGAGCCCCGCGTCGACCGTCTGATGACCTTCTACACCTGGAGGTGCATCTAGGGTTGGTATACCCTTGTTACCCGGATCAAGGGGTTGAAGATATGCGCTACCGAGCGTAGTCTTCGTTCTTGGAAGCGGGAGTTTTTCTTCATCTCCGCTCGCGTCGTCCCCATTGCGATGACGTTCAAGAATGGGCGGGTGCTCCCCAACCTTCACGTCTCCAATTACCAGGAGACGGAATGGTTCGCCAAGATCTCCCAGATCCAGACTCCGGTTTATCGCTTCGCGGAGTCTGGGATGGTGATGCTCGGTATGAGCCGCGTGTGGAAGGATGTTGGGTCTGGGACGCCGCAAATACCCATCGTCCTTGAATACGGTTTGAACTATTTCCCTTACGGTATGCTCTGTCTTTTGTGTTGGTTTAGGGTTTTTCTTCTAACATTATCTATTTTATTTTAGAGGGGAACGACTTACAGTCGCTCTTGCATCCGCGGGAGACTGGTGGTCCCGCACGGTTGGATACTCGTGATCTCGATGAGAACGAGTTGCCCATTCTGGAGCAAACGACGGATAGATTCGTAGACGTCTACCCGCCGGGCCACGAAATTTTGAGTGCCACTCGGCCAGGTAAGGAGGTTTTTAATCCTCGTCCTCTTCATGCTCAAACTTCTGCTGGAATTCCTCTGATTTTGTCATCTTCTGATGAGGGATCCGCAGATGGGCCTATCTTTGTGAGGAAGAAGAAGGTTGCTGGCGTGAAGGGCAAGGCGAAAGTTACTTCCGTCGTCGACCTGAGAAATCAGTCTGATTCCTAGACTGAAAGTGAGGAGGCGGCGGGGAACCTTGGTGGTGGCGAGACCATTGTCTCGGAGGTTGAGACGGCTGTCACCTCCGAGCAACCAACCGTTGTGACGGTGACTAGCGTGAAAATACCAGTTCCATCGGGTTCGTCTCCGCCTGTCAGGTCTTTCAAGATTAAGAAAACCCGTAAGTATATTTTTTGTGTACCTTTTCCACATTTCTTTCCGCCATTGTTTTTAATATTTTGTTCTTTATGCAGGAGTGGACGTATCCGCTTTCCAGAGCGGTGCGGGAGGAAGCGGTTCAGGACCCACGATGATAGGTTTGGTCGACCTATCCGAGGCGATGACCCAGGTGGCTGCGCCTGTTTCTGGTGCTGGTTCAGTTGCTCATACTGTTGAAGCAACTGTTCCAGTTATGATGTCTTCTCCGCCGGCCGTTAGTGCCATCTTCACTACATCCTTCACCGGACCGGCGGTGACATTTTCCGCGAGCACAGCTGCGGCGGCTACCACGGTTGTGAGTTCATCTCAAATGAGTTCATCTCCGATGGTCTCCGCCTCCATGGCTTCTGCATTGCCGCGTTCGGCGCCAGCGACTACCTCGTCCTCGGCCGGTGCTTCAGGTATGTTTAGAGTTGGGACCTCTAGACTTACCTCTGTTGATGAGGGAGTCCAACCTTTGCCTCCTTCCCATCTCCTTGACCTCTTGGATGGATATCCTTTAGGTTCAGGTGGTGGGTTTAGCGGCTATCGGCCTGTTGTCGACGCTACAGGTGCGTGGGGTTACTTTGGCCTTTTATCCATTCTTATCATTTTTTCCTAACTGTTTTTTGTTTTTGCAGTTTCGGATTCCAATGAGGTGTATGCTCCAAGGTGGAATATCCGCCGAGGAACAACCCTAAGGACGGGGCGCGCCATGCCGCTCCAAGCGGTGCGTTGGGGGAGGCAATGGCTAGCTACCAGGAGGGTAGGCTGTCCAATGAGCTACGAATCCTTCTCGCCCAGATGCAGCCGCGCGTCGAGTTGCTTTGTCGTGAGAACGACAAGTTAAAGACTGCGCGTAGCCTGGAGGTGGCTCAGGCGCGTTCGCTGCGGGAGGAAAACAAGAGGCTCGCCGCCATTGCTGCGGAGAAAAAGAAGGCCTTCAAGGACCTTGAGGCCGAGATCCAAGCCCGGCATGAGGCCCGTTCCAAGGCTACCCAAGCTGTTAACGAACAGCTTAGGTTGGCTAAGGAAACTGCGCGTAATGCCACCGAAAGGGCCACCAAAGCCAAAGCCGTTGCTGAGCCTCTGCGCGCTGAGAATGAAGAGCTTAAAGCCAAATTGGAGAAGCTTCAGCAGGCTCATGAGGCTTTGGCTTTAGAAGATGCCAAGAAGCTTCAGGAGCTCTTGGATCAGAGGGCTGTGCTTGATCGCACTGAGCGCAAGCTTAAAGGCGTTGAAGAGGTTGCTGCCAAGGACGAGTTGCTTGCCAACCTCAACAAGAATGAAGCCGAACGTGCCCGCGATCAAGCTCAAGCTACCCTTCAAGAAGCTCTATCTAATAGGGATTGGCTTCTACGAGAAGCGTTGCCGCAGGTATGCGTAGCTCCATAATTTCTTTGCTTTGCGCTTTTCTTAATACTTAGAAAAGTTTTATATATATATATATATATATATATATATATATATATATATATATATATATATATATATATATATATATATATTTGTAGGTTGTGCATCAGATATTCGCCAACACATCCTATGATGATGCTATGAGCGCAGCCCTCAACGCTTCTCATGAGGATGGAGAGAAGGCCGGTTTCTTGCTTGGTCTAGGATTTGCAGAGAAGGGCATCCCGCCTTCCAACTTTCCTTTACACGATGTTGACACTGAAGCTGCCTACGACCAAGCTGTGAACCATTATGCTGCCTTCCCGCATCCGGTTGTGGAGAAGGTGAATGAAATTGCTGCTGCTGATGACGGGCTAGCTCTTCTCAAAGCTTTCCTTGAACCGCCGCAGCCAACTGATGGTGCGGGTTCAAGTGGGTTTGGAGGGAGTGGTCCCGAAGCTTGAACCTTGAGATCCCTTCCAACCGTTAGGGTAGATTTGTATTTTTGTAGGCGGGTAAATACGAAGCCATTTTGTTATGTTTGAATTTTTGTTGTGAATATAAATGTTTTGTTAACGCCTTGCCTTGTAAACATTATATGATTTGCTCATGTATATTTTAGTTTAACTTAGCAATTTTCTAAGTGTTTTGAATAAGTTAACCTTTCGACGCGTGTCAGATGATAGGTTAATGTTCTGTTTCCTCTATCATGATTGTTCGGGTAGGACCATCACTTTCACTTAGTAGGATGACCAAACTTTACCTATATCTGACCTGCGTGAAGGTTTTCCTCATCTTTCCCTTTGAAATATTTACTGTTTTTGTGTTTATGCGGGTTGTGCCGCTTCCTACACGCAACGACTTACTTCCCCCCTCACTTATTTATGCGGTGAATACCGGCATATCAGTGTGGTCAGTTCATAAGTATAAAGGTAAGGCTATCAACACAATGTGATAAGGAGAATCATTTCCATTAGAAGTGGCTCTAGGCCTTTTCTTTACAAGTTTGAAATTGATCTACATGTAACATCTGCGTAATTGAGCTCCATTCCATATTCTTGGGATGGGGGTGCCATCGAGCCTTTCGAGCCGGTATGCGCCCTTTCCCAAAACTTCTTTAATAATGTATGGCCCCTCCCAGACCGGGGCCAGCTTTCCTAGGCGCTCTTGGTTCGAAGCCTCGTTGTTACGCAGTATGTAGTCTCCGACATTGAAATTGCAGAGTTTTACTCACGTGTTGTAGTACTTTCGCATTTGTCGCTTGTAGTTCTCTTCACGCGCTGCGGCTAAGTCTCTGCGTTCTTCGGTTAGCATAAGGTCTAACCGTCTTTCCGCATCATTGTCCTCTGGTTGAGTTATGACTCTTGGTGAGGGTAGACCGATCTCGACTGGAACCATGGCTTCAGTGCCATAGGTGAGGCTGAACGGGGTTTCGCCCGTGCTTGCCTTTTTTAGCGTTCTGTTCGCCCAAAGGACGTGTGGAACTTCGTCCACCCAGCCGGATCTATGCTCCAAGAGTCTTTTCTTTATGCCGTCGACGATGCTCTTGTTTGCTATTTCCACCTCACCATTACCCTGCCGGTGTGCCACTGAGGTAAAGGTGTGGGTGATTTGAAGTTCTTTCAGCCACTTTTGTAGCTTCTGGTCAGCAAAGTTGGTGCCGTTATCGCTCACCAAATTCTGTGGAAGTCCAAAACGACAAATAATAAATTCCTAAATAAATTTTTTGATATGTTTTGCGGTTGTTTGGGCTAAGGGTTTTGCTTCTATCCACTTGGTGAAGTAGTCGATGGCTACCACTAGGAACTGAACATTCCCTGCTACTGTGGGAAATGGGCCTGTCACATCGATCTCCCACTTCTGGAATGGCCATGAAGAAGTGACTGGAACAAGTTCGTTCTTCGGGCGATGCGTGTTGGGTGCGTAGAGCTGGCAGGACCTACATTTTCTGATGTAGGCCAGCGCATCCGTATGCATCCCCGGCCAAAAGTATCCCGCGTTATTTAGCTTAGCTACAACTGCGCGTGGACCTGCGTGTACTCCACAGATGCCTTCGTGTACTTCCCTTAGGAGGTAATCGGCATCTTGGTCGTCAACGCATCTGAGGAATGGGCCCAGAAAATTACGCCTGTAAAGTATGTCATCAACAAGTTTATAGTTCAGTGACTTACAACGTATCTTTCTTGCCTGTGTCTTTGACTCTGGTAGTATACCCGCCGCAAGGTAATTTATGATTGGTGTCATCCACGTTTCCGTGCCGGTTTGGATGACACAAATTTCCTTGTGCGGGACTGATGGTGCTCCAAGGAGTTCAACGCGGATGTCCTTTCCCAGGTGGGTAAATGCTAACGATGCAAGCTTGCTTAACGCATCCGCAGATTTGTTTTCGCTTCGCTTGATGTGCATAACTTTGCAATCGTTGAAATCGCGCATAAGGGTTTTTGCTTGTGCGAGGTACAGGGCCATTGTGTCGTTCACGGCCGTGTACGTCCCGTTTATCTGGTTGGCTACTAACATGGAATCCACGTGGGCTTCCAAGTTTTTCACCCCCATTTTACGTGCAATTCTTAACCCGGCCAAGAATGCTTCGTACTCTGCTTCGTTATTCGTACTTGGGAAATCCAACCGAATAGCGTAAGTGTACTCTTGGCCTGCTGGGTTAGTTAGTTTTAACCCTGCGCCTGAACCCTCGTTGTTGGCTGCTTCATCAGTATAGAGTCGCCAGACATCAATGTCCTGTGCTGGGGAGGGTTGAGCCTCTTCCTGGCACTCCTTTTCCTGCGAAGCGGGGACTTCTGCAATAAAGTCGGCCAAGACCTGGCCTTTTATGGCTGGTCTTGGCTTGTACTTTATCGCGTATCCCCCCAATTCAATTGCCCATTTGGCTAGGCGCCCAGACAACTCGGGTTTGCCTAGAACGTTTGCAAGTTTGAAGTTGGTGAGAATGGTGATTGGGTGGCCTTGGAAATATCGTCTTAGCCTGCGTGAAGCCTGTACAAGCGCTAAGACTAATTTTTCCAGGGTAGAGTACCGGGTTTCTACGTCTGTTAAGACGCGGCTAACATAGTAGATAGGCATCTGGATGCCTTTTCGTTCTACTAGTAGGACTGCCCCGGTTGCTCTGTCTGTGGCGGAGAGGTAGAGAATTAATTCCTCCCCCACATCTGGTGCTGTGAGTGTTGGGAGTTCGATCAAGCGTGACCGAATCTCTTGAAAAGCTGCTTCCGCTTCTGGTGTCCAGCGGAAGTGCGTTTTCTTTAAGCAATTTCTCAATGTTGACACGAATGGGAACGACCTATCCGCATGGTTTGCTAAAAAGCGGTTAAGTGCGACTAGTCTTCCATTCAGTGTCTGAGCTTGTTTGATGGTAGTAGGTGATTCCATTTTCATAATGGCTTCGACCTTTTCAGGGTTCGCTCTGAAGCCATCTTTGGTAACGATGACTCCTAAGAACTTCCCTTCTTCCATCCCAAAAGAACACTTGCTCGGGTTGAGCTTCATGTTTATCTTTCTGAGCGTGTTGAAAGTTTCTTCGATGTCTTTCAACATCGCTTCTGGCTCAAGGCTTTTGACGATCAAGTCATCCATGTAAACTTCCAAGTTCCTCCCAATTTGGGCATGAAACTCTTTGTCCATCAGGCGTTGGTATGTGGACCCAGCATTCTTAAGTCCGAATGGCATCATTTGATAACGAAATGTGCCATCGGGCGTCCGAAATGCGGTTTTGTCCTGATCGTCAACGGCCATGTGGATTTGATGTACCCTTTATACGCATCAAGGAAGCATTTAAGGCGAAACGGTGCTAACGAATCTACCTTAAGGTCAATTTCGGGTAACGGGTAACAATCCTTGGGGCATGCTTTGTTTAGGTCTTTAAAATCTATGCACATGCGCCATTGTTTGTTGGATTTCGGTACCATGACGGGATTTGCAACCCATATTTGATATTTACTAACCCGTACGATGCCTGCGTCAAGGAGTTCCTTGACTTGGGTTCTACACGCGTTAGCCTGTTCCGCACCCATTACGCGACGCTTTTGTATGACCGGCGTAAAAGCCGGGTCACACTTGAGCTTATGCTTCGCCTTACTTCGGGGTACACCAGTCATGTCAGCTGGTGTCCACGCGAAGATGTCAGCATTTTTTTGCAATAAGCGTTTGAGTAAGGTGCGTGTGGGATTAGTGATTGTTGGGCCAATGGTAACGGCCTGATCAGGGTATTTGCCATTGAAGGCCCATTCTTCTGGCTCGGTAATGGTCGGTTTAGCCATCTTTGGTTTAGGTTTAGATGAGACAGATGCGATGCATACCTGGGGAATACCCATGATTATCGCGACACCCCTCAGCTGTTGGCCATCCCATCATGCCATGGACCGAAGACACCACGGCATTAAATCTTGCCATCCCATCTCTCCCGAAGAGAATGTCGTATGTGTGGTGTGGCTTCCTCAGTACGACGAAGTCCACGTCTTCTGTGCGGGAGTGCTTCCCGTCCGTGAGAGTGACAGGGAAAGATAGGATACCCAAGGGGGTGTTTGTGCTGCCGTCAAACCCTTCCATCGAGGCGTAAACCGTTTCTAGGCGTTCTTTATCTTCGTCTAGCTTGTCGAAGAACTGCCTATACATGACCGTTGACGAAGAGCCGTTATCAGCAAGAGTGCGGGAGGTGATGTAGTGCCCCAGCTGGCTTTTGATGACTATGGGGCCTTCTTTGTTGGGCCCCCCTGGCACACGCGGGAAGCGCACTTCAGCTTTCTTCCACGCACTTGGCTCTGTTGTTCGTCGTTTTCTTCCTCTGACGTTGCCATGAACCATGTGAATGCTGATGTCGACGGGCTTTCGTCCATTGCCCTTGTACCGATTGTCATTCCTCCCTCCATTCTTGATTGACGCCACGAGGTGTGTAAGTTTTCCATCTTTGACGAATGTTTCGACAATATCCTTCAAAGATGTACATCCCTCTGTGGTGTGTCCTTTTGTCCCGTGGAAGTCACAGGATTTGCTCTGATCAGCGTTATGGCGCTGTCGGATTATTGGAGCCTTTGGGCATGGGAGTTTCTCGGTGACAAATATCTCGATGACGCTTTTGGTGAGTGGTGTCCATCTGGGATTCCGGTTCGATGAGTGCGTGTTATCCCTTCCGCCTAATAGAGGGCGAGAGCTGGATGAGGTGTCAAAGTTTACCCTTGACTGCCAAATACCAAGCTTCCTCTTTTTGTTTTGTCGGGCGGTGCGGACATTATTTTCTCTAGTCCTCTGCGTGTAGAGATTTGTGCTCTGGGGAATATTTCTACCCAGTTGCTTCTCCGTCTCGGCAAAGCGTTTAGCTGCCGTCATGATGGCATCCCACGTGGATGGCATGCCATCTTTACCCGTCAACGTGCGGATAAGCTCTGGGTACTCAGCGCCCTGGATGAAAGCGGCGCGAACAAGATCTTCGCTTATAGTGCCTAGACTCAGCTTCTTTGAGTTGAAGCGAGTGATAAAGTCTAGCAAAGATTCATCTGCTTCTCTGACGCAGTTGAGGATCGTCCACTGCTCTTCAGTATATTTTCTTTGTTGACTGAAGTGCTGGCTGAACTTGTGCTGGAAGTCTGCCCAATCGTAGATGTGGTGGACCGGTAGACGATCAAACCACGCTCTGGCTGCCCCGACGAGCGTCATCTGGAACATGTAGCACCATGTGGGTTCCGTCCAATTGCTGACGGTTGCCCCCGCTATAAATCTGTTCAAGTGATCGTCCGGGTCAGATACGCTATCATAAGTGCCTATGTTGGACATCTGTTTGGCACTCTTCGGAGCAATTGCTTCCGCAATGTCCCTTGCAAATTTGGACGTTCCCGCATTTGCAACAGTTGGTCTGAAAGTTTTGGAGAAGTCGCGTGAGTTTCCACCCGCGTTTTTTGGTTTGAAAGTTTCTCCAAAATTTCTTCTCTGGTGGAAGTCTGCTTCTTTACGCTTCCCTTTCGCCTTATGACGAAGGTTTGCGTCACTGTCAGATTCTTCCCAATCATCATCCGAATACTCGCAATCATTGCTCATGTTGAGCTTTTGTCGAGTGCTTCCGAGTTCGTCATTGGCCTGTTGGAGTGAACGTAAACGTTCATCCAACTCAGCTTGGAATTCTTTCTGACGTGCTTCCGCCCAAGCTTTAACTTGATCCAATGTTTGGCGGGGAAGCCTCGTCTGCTGCTTCTCTACCTGGGTGTCAATGAATCCCAGGGGAGGATTGTTTACTGCACTTGCCCCGGCTTGGGTAACCGGGGTAGTGTTCGTAAAAATCGTGTATTCACCCGGTGTTCCCCCAGTAGCTGGGGTTGTGGTTACCGGAGTTTCTTGGTCACTCGGTGGCC